>NC_133581.1:38222295-38522295 GCF_964106895.1 Numenius arquata
ATCTTCATTAATGCTAGGGGAGGAAATCTTCCTTTGATCTTCCTTACCCCACTAGTATATTGTTAGCAGATACATTGGAGTAAACTGGATATTACTATGTCCCTAAACATATAAGCTGTTAGCTAGCAGCACGTATTTTTATAAATTAGCAGATATTGTAGTAAAGACTGTAAGTATAAGGCTGTAAGTAAATTCTGTGTATGAATATATACTCTCTATCTCCGAATGACTGGACTATCCCAACCAGGAGAGAAACCCGAACTGAGAGGATATAGTATATCCTGGGTGACTGCAATGTCTGTGAAAGACACTCTTTGAATATTTTTTCCCCTTTAGTCGAGTGATTTTCCCGCTCCTGGAGAAGGCCCTACCCACAGTTTCCCATGTGCCGAGTATTTCAGCACTTCTCATTTCAGTCGGGGAATGCGATTCTCCTTTCAGCTGGCACAGCGATGGTGGGGAGCAGAGGACCCAATGAAAGCTGGGTATTATTTACTCCTGAGAACACCTGTGAAAACTTGCCTCTAAAATGCTAAACCGACTTGAAGGTTTGCGTATCTGCCCTAAAATTGTCATCTCCTCGAGCTGAGAAAAGCCTCTCTGTGGGTCCGTCCCATTTCTCCCTGAGAGCAGGTGCCAAATAGCTCTTCTGACTCTTCCAATAAAGACTTGTAATTCCCTGCAAGTTGCTTGAGACTTAAGATTGTTGAAGCTCTCAGCTTGCCCAGTTTTGTGGACCTTTTTACCCCAGTTTTGTGGACCTTTTTGTCCCGGTTTTGTAGGTATTCTCACGTCAATTACATACACTTTGTGTTTTGTTTTTCCGTAAACCTCCTCTGGACTGAACCGATGCATTCCTACCGAACGACTTCATGAGCAAAGGTACAGTAACTGCTCCCTACTGCCGGCATCTGTGCTAGCGTTCAGAATATCATCGTGTCCTGGCGTTCCGGAGTGAAGAGTTCATAGCTGTCACTGCCTATTCGTGTGCTGTCACAGACGAGTCACGCACCGGCTTTAGAAAGCTGTGGACAGATTTGAAAGTGCTGGTGGGATCCTGCTGTAACACCATTTTCTGCAAGGGCTGTGTTCCAAGTCAGTGCTTTCATCCCCCAGTGTTGCCTGGCATTTGGGGCAGGAACCCTTCTGCCCGCTTGCAAGGTAGCCGGCGGATTTTTATAATTCTTTTTATTATTCTTTTGCATCTGAAACAAATAATAGATGTGCTCTTTCCGTTCCGGGAATCAGAGCGTGGTTAACTGCGGTTTATAAGCTTCCGGCATATGATGTTTAAAAGCCATTTGGATACATTATTCATCTCTGAAGGCAGTGGGCCAGCCCTCTAAACTTCGCTTGTGGTTGTGTGTGCTTTTGGGGAGGGGAGCCCTTTTTTTTTCTGACGCTAAATAGAAAGATGCTAAAGTTACGGTGCAGTTAAATCCTCATTATATATGGTATTAATAAATGTGCCACTAGGGCAGTCTGTTCTGTTAAGTAACTTCGCTAATCTGAGCACATTATGCTGGATTTATGCTGTGGAGGTAAATCTCTAGGGAAAGCAATGAAACAACCTAATGCAGAGCATCCAGATTTATTGTTGCCTCCGCTTTTGTGTCACAGAGAGAGGGAGAAGAAAACATAAAGGAAGAGAATTTGCATCAGAACGACTGCGGGATGTTCTGTCATTGGTAGTGCAGATGATCCTTTCTGGATTCTTCCAGTATCCCCGTGTTTCTAAACCATCCTTAATTCATTGTAGTTTCAAAATTATCCCCCCATGAAAAAAAAGGCCCATTTCTAAATGTTAGTAAATATGCATTGACATTCCAGGAGCATAAGGAGAGCTTCGGTCCTGCAGGTCACAAGCTTCCCCTATCAATCATCCCTTAAAGATCCCTGGAATACCCCTGAATTCCTGCAGGTATCTCTCGGAAAGCAGAGCAAGGACTGCAGGGTCTTTGCAGGGGGGTCCTACAAAATGCAAGGTGGTTCTCATAAGAGAACAGGTGATGTAGAGATTGAAACTCCTGTTTAATAATAACCTGAATATTATGAATAAGCATAATAATATCCTGAATAAGGGAATTTGGCATTAAAAAGTGCTTTTCTGTCACTTGGAACTCTTGGAAATTGTATTGTTAAAGTTTGTCTTTCCCAGGTGTTTATGTGAAACACAGAGACAAGTTTCCTACTCTGCTTTTGCTGTGTATGCAGCCCCTGTACTGAATTTCACTGAATTTCACTGAATTTTTAGAGTTGGAAGGGATCATAAAGATCATCTAGTCCAACTCCCCTGCTGAAGCACGATTGCCCAGAGCATGTCAGAGCATGTTACTCAGGACTGCATCCAGGCGGGTCTTGAAAATCTCCAGAGAAGGGGACTCCACACCCTCCCTGGGCAGCCTGTTCCAGGGCTCTGGCACCCTCACTGTGAAGAAGTTTTTCCTCATATTTGAGTGGAACCTCCTATGTTCCAACTTGTGCCCGTTGCCCTTGTCCTCTCACTGGCAACCACTGAAAAGAGTCTGGCTCCATCCTCCTTCAACCCACCCTTCAGAAAGCTATAAGCATTGATAAGGTCTCCCCTCAGCCTTCTCTTCTCCAGACTAAGGAGCCCCAGCTCTCTCAGCCTTTCCTCATAAGGGAGATGCTCCAATCCTTCAATCATCCTCGTTGCCCTTCGCTGGACTCTTTCCAGTAGTTTCCTATCCCTCTTGAATTGGGGAGCCCAGAACTGGATGCAGTATTCCAGTTGTGGCCTCACCAGTGCAGAGTAGAGACTGACTTCTCTCGACCTACTAGCCACACTCTTCCCTATGCAGCCCAGGATTCCTTTGGCCTTCCTGGCCACAAGAGCACACTGCTTGCTCATTGTCATTTTGCTGTCTACCAGGAGCCCCAGATCTTTCTCTTCAGAGCTTGACTCCAGCAGGTCCATGCCTAACCTGTATTGGTGCCTGACATTCTGCTTCCCCAGGTGTAGCACCTTACACTTTTCCCTGTTGAACCTCATGAGGTTCTTCCTTGCCCAGCTCTCCAGCCTGTCCAGGTGTCGCTGGATGGCAGCACGGCCCTCCGGGGTGTCAGCCACCCCTCCCAGTTTGGTATCATCAGCAAACTTGCTGAGGATACACTCGGTCCCCTCGTCCAGGTCGCTGATGAATATGTTGAACAGGACTGGACCAAGTATTGACCCCTGGGGGACACCACTGGTTACAGGCCTCCAGCTTGAACCTGCTCCATTAATCATTACCCTTTGGGTCCTGTCACACAGCCAGTTCTCAATCCACCTCACTGTCCCCTCATCCAGCCCACGCTTCCTTAGTTTTCCAATGAGGATGTTATGGGAGACTGTGTCAAAAGCCTTGCTGAAGTCTAGGTACGCTCAGATGGTACCAGCTCCGTAATTCCTGGCTGGATCAGTTCAGATTTCACATCACAGCTGAATCGTTCAGCAGGCACCCGTACAAAACATTAGTAGCTGGCTGTACTGCCTGTCACCGGGTCACAAAGCAGGGCTCTACCGTTTCAGCCAAAACAAAATGTCTTTTACAGTTGTTGCTTCCTACAGTTAAAACTTCATAGATTTCCAGATATCGGCGGGTTCGACTAATGCTGGGGCCCGTCAGGCAGCTTAGATGCAGCAAAGAAGTCATGGCTTCCAATTGTTCAAATCATTACATTTCAGCAACACTTAGAACCCAAAGGCAAATATTCATACACTGAACTAAGAGAAGAAAGCAGTTTTTCTCTTGTCGCTGCCTCTTCTGTGCTCCTTTTCTGCTGTGTCTCCCCATTGGATATTTCCAGCCCTGCATCAAACTTCTGTAATAAAGTTGTTTTCAACTTGTCTGTGACTGCAACTTAAGACATTTCGTTTGACTGAGCAATAAAAACATGCTTTCCTGAATCAAGCAACTGAGCCCTTTATAGATTGTTATTTTATTAAGAACCCAATCCTGATATCCTCTTTCCTAAAGCAACAGAAATCTTAAGTACTTAGACTGTCCATAACTGTTCCTTGGGGAAAGCACTGTAGGCTTTGAGAAAGGATTGAGGTAGATACTCAACACCAACATCTCTCCTTACAATTTTTGAACAGTTTTCCCATTTTTGTTTCCGTGCGTGCTTAGCCATCTCAGTGATCACATATTGCTGAAACCCCGTGGCACCAAAAAGCATTGAAAATGGCCTTTTGCGTACTCCTTTCTTTCATTCATTGGCTACTAGTCTCTTAGACTTTGAAGTAAGCTCTTGAGAAAGAACAAAGTGTCCTGTGCTCTCTTCATACCTGTTCACGTCATCCAGAGTCTTGTTTTTGCCCCTGTTAAGCTCTTTTCTATCAATCAGACATGTGTTCTTTGTAAAAGTGAGTTCAATGCCAGCCTGAGCCGGAGACCGACAGACCTGGAGACTGATGTCCCTTCTTTACGTTCAGAAAAAGCTGAGCACCTGCACTAGTGGAAACATTTCTCCCTGTAGCCCTTCATCACCTCCGATGTGCAGAGACCACCTCCAGGCAGAAGGAACTCTGGTCTCTCTGGCTGGTCTCTGGCTGGCGTTGAAGGCACGTTGGCAGCACGGTGTGAATGAAGCTTTTTTGCAAAGGAGCTCAATACTTAGGGCCAGGCAGGTCCCTTTTGGCTCCTTGACACGTACACTCCTGAACTCACAAGCGAAAAAAGGGTAACGTGACCTTGTCTTTAGTGTGTGGTGTGAACAGCAATGTATTCAATAGCAACAGCATCCGCCTTGTACCAGTATACCAAACCCATACCAAACCTTCTACTGGTTTATTGTTGAACTACTAGCATTTGCAGACACATCCAGGTCTTATAGAATAAGCACTTTTTTTCATCTTTGGAAGCTATCTAATTCCTACATCTCGGAGATTTTACCATAGACCTCAAATACCTTTTTGACTGAGCTAAATTACAGAGAAGGCGTAAAATACACCAGTGTTTGTTACTCGCTTCAGAGATTGCGGTTGCTGCTCAAAGAGTCTGTGTCACGGGTCAGACAATGGAAACCCTCTTTTTAATGACTTAGGCACTTCCTAGCATAACCTATTGCTTTGTAAATGAATACTGGAACTGCAGTGGGTGAAAAGGTGCTCTGTCAGCTGGCGTCTTGATTAGCAGAGAGCAACCCGTTGCTTACCATTCAACCTACCACAGTATTTCCAAGGCTGCCTTCTCTGACACCAAAGGGAGCCCAGCCCAGCACGGCTTCACTCACTTTCCACACTTACCAAGCCTTACAGCCCCTGTAAGGAGATATAGCATGACAGCAAATGCGTGGATAGGTCGTAGGACTGGAATTCTGAAGATCTGGGTACTTAGCCTGGCTCTTCTCGAGATCTCCTGTGTCGTACTGGATACATCATATTTAGTTCTGTACACCTCATTGCTACAGCCAAGTTAAATTTGTCAAGTACCTTAAGGTATGTAGGCTAAACCCAAGAGTGCCTATAATTCTTACGTGGAAGGTTCTTCGCATTTATAAAGTATTGATTTTCTTTTATCCATTTATGTTGTGGGAACGTTTTATGTATATATCTTTTCATATATCATGAAATAAAAGCTTTCTAACATCTGTTTTTGCCCATCTGATGGGCTACTAAAAATTACACGTATCATGTTTCTCCGTGGCTAATAATCTCATTTATGAGATTGGCAGGAATGGAGAATCCCATTTCACAGATAATGCTTTGAAATACGGTTTGGGGTTGGTTCAAGACAAAACTCTCCCAGTTGTTTTAATTCTCTGGGAAAGAAGCTGGAGCTTTGACCCCCATGGTCTTTACTGATTCCCTGGGAGGGACTTCACTGATTCACTGGCACAGATTCCCTGGGAGGTCCAGCCCCTGGAAGGGACATGGGTGTTAAAAGACAGTTTAAAATATTTGTGCCTTGTTTCTCTGTGCAAAAAGAAATTATAAAAATAGTCACCATAGTGGAATGTTTGTTATGTGACTGTCTGAGATCAGGATACCTAAAACTGAATTTTCTAGAAATGGGAATTGCCATTGAAAAGCAAAATATTTTCAGGGGAAAATTAAAATATACTGATTCTGTTAGCTGTTGGAAAAAAAAAAAAAAGCACCCAGATACACTGGAACAGCAGGCAGTAGGCTCATGAGTGTAAGAAAACTGTCAGAAGCAGCATATTTTGTTCTTGCAAGGTGGCCCCGTTGATTTATATTATTGCAACGAGGTCGTGACATGATAAATGCCTCTGAGGTCGATGGCGTGAGCAGGGCTATTCACGCCAGGGGGTGGGCTGGCACAGGAGCCACTGGGAGACAGGGCTGGGCCAGCAGTGGCCTCACCTGGCACATTACTCAGCCAATTGCTTCTTGTTATTTTATTGTATTAGGCAGCAAACTAGCTCCTGCCTAAATTAGGAGACGAATTCCCCTACAATCTTTTTTTTCAGGGTTTATGGATTTGTCATCAAGATTTCATGGCTACTGTGATGAATTGCCATGAAGACATCATCCTCAAAAGAACAAAGAAGGGCTTTCATATCTGACCAGTTCTGAAAATAAAAGGAGAATTTAACTAAAGTGAAGTGACTGCTAGAAGAGTATTTCTTGCCATGTCCAGAGATGCTGCTTTTTGCTAAACGTTTTAAAGCTTGACTTCCCCTTTGATACAGAAATGAAGGCATTGCTCTGCACGCAATGAACGCGACATCGTGACCTTCGGTCACAGAGATCAGTGTCTCCTACACGTGTCTCAGGCCTGAGGCAACATTAAATTTAAACATAAGCACAGGTCCGGAAGGGTGGATCTCTTGCAATCTAGCCCCAGTTGGAATATTTATTCCCTTTTGTGGTTTTGGTCCGCTCACCACCATTTGTTATGGCACGCTTTCCTCAGCTATAAACAAGGTCATACGACTGATGGATGTCTAGACCAGTATCAGTTAATGTCTGCAAGGACAATGTTGTTTGGATCGGCGTTACACCTTGTTGTTCATACCAGCATCGCAGCTTCACTGCAGAAAAAGCAGCTAGGTCATGAAGGAGCAGCTTTTTTATATCGTGGTGGGTTGACTCTGGCTGGATTCCTGGTGCTCACCAAAGCTGCTTTATCACCCCCCTCCTCAGCTGGACAGGGGAGAGAAAATACAACAAAAAGCTCACGGGTCGAAATAAGGACAAGGAGAGATCACTCAACAATTACCATCATGGGCAAATCAGACTCGACTTGGGGAAATCAGTTTAATTTATT
Source organism: Numenius arquata (assembly GCF_964106895.1). Lineage (NCBI taxonomy): Eukaryota > Metazoa > Chordata > Aves > Charadriiformes > Scolopacidae > Numenius > Numenius arquata. The sequence continues at coordinate 38,229,534 of NC_133581.1, forward strand.
ACCAATCCAAGTAGGACAACAAGAAATAAAAGCTAAATCTTAAAACACCTTCCCCCTACCCTTCCTTTCTTCCCTGGCTCAGCTTCACTCCCAATTTTCTCTGAGGTATGGAATTACAGAGCAGGGCAGAACAGGGTTATACTAGCATGGAAATACTGCTGCTGGAATTTTCTGTATATAATGGATCACCTGGGTGGTAGTTAGCAGTAAATGGACAGCATTCCCACTTTAACTCTGTATATGAAGCTATGTAGCAGTTCTAGCTGATCCATACCGAGTCTTTTGTTTTCTAAAAATAGTCAGTTTGTTAAACTGAATCATCTTCGTGATTGCCGCAGAAACTCGTGTGCAAAAACTTCTTGTATTCTCAAAAATTTGGGAAGTGATTGTTCTTTATAATATCTACATTCGCATCAAACATCAGTAATCACTGGCCATTGTTTCTCCTCTGATGCATGTTGTTCTTGCAGTGATGTGCCACAGGCAAGAAGAAAGAGAGAGAAGCTTAGGTGACAATCATGTGCCTTGATTACTTGTTAGAAGATAATGAAGTTCATGAGCAGCTCCTAAGATGAAAACAACTTGTTCCCGCTGTCATTTACAAATAGTAGACATATATAGATAAAATCACAGCCGAGATAGGAATGCTGTGGAACGTATAATAGTTTGTTATTGTGGCGCAGCTTTTAGGCATTTGCATGCAAGTGTGTATCCAGGATACTCAGAACTGCTGGGAAAGAGAGTGCATTGATAGTATTAATATTACCATCTCATTCTTGCTGCAATAATAAGAGGTATAAGTCCCGGTCAGGTTCCACTGTGTTTGCTGTTATTCATACTCAGTCAGCTTTACAATCCAGTGAGGGGTATATTTGCTTGTTAGATACAAAATTAGATCCATCCAGTGATTTAGTGTTTTCATATTGCTTTCATTGCTTTTCTTATTGTTTTCATAGTCAGATCTTCACACTAATTATTTGCCAGTTGAAGGGTATGTTGTTGGGGGCTTAAATGTGGTCACTGGCTTGTTTGTTTAGAAGGATGATAACTAAAGCTTTTTAAAAAAAGAACACAAAGAATGAAACTAGTTTTACAGTTTTCCAGAGATCCAAACTGAAAAAATAATAAGAAAAATGTTATTCAAACAAGAAGACAAACCTGATTTTGTTTCCAGTGCTTTATTACAAAGTTCTACAGCTTGACACATTTAATTTAATATTCTTTAACTAGGGAAAAGGAAAGATGTGCATGACAATATTCTGCATGGAAAGTAGTTTTGCATTACTTTCAAATAATTACTGCTGAGAGGAAAAGGGAGAAAGCAGAGAAGACAGTCCAGCCTTTTTTACATTATTTGTTTTGTTAATGTAGTGTTTCTAAACCAGAAGAGAAAAGAAGAGAAAGAAAACAGACAATTTCTTTGGCTTTCAAGTGGAATATTCAGTGAGAAAAGCCTGAGATCCTGTGTGCTGTGTCACAATAGCTGTTAGACAGATAGGCTCACCAAATCAAACTCCGTGTCAAGGTGGAGAGATTACCTTGACTACTGATGCTGGGAGATAACCATCACCAGGGTGACAGCAGCAAAGAGAGAAAGAGAGCAACTGCAAGGATATGTGCGTGTAGAGGAATTTCATATTTCTGTGTACAGGAAATGAGTTTGCACTTTCTCCCACAGAACATTTCTCTCTCACGGCCAGAGGAGCGACCCTGCATTCCCTCAGCGTGTCTGCAGGATGTCTCACAGAAAGGGTTATGATAACGCGGGATGGGCAGCAGCCCAGTGTGTGGAAAGAGTCTGGGGGTCACACACTCATCGGGCCGCCCTGAATGGGGGAACTGCTCGCTGGTACAGCGTGTCTCCCCAGCTTCTCCCAGTTCTGGGCTCTCCAGTTCAAGAAGGGCAGGGAACTGCTGGAGAGGGTACAGCAGAGGGCTACAAAAATGATGAGGGGACTAGAACGTCTCTCTTATGAGGAAGGCTGAGGGACTTGGGTCTGTTTAGTCTGGAGAAGAGAAGGCTGAGGGGGGATCTGATCAACACCTATAAATACTTAAAGGGTGGGTGTCAGGAGGATGGGGCCAGTCTTTTTTCAGTGGTGCCCAGGGACAGGACAAGAGGAAATGGGCACAAACTTGAACATAGGAAGTTCCATCTAAACATGAGGAGGAACTTCTTTCCTGTGAGGGTGGCAGAGCCCTGGAAGAGGCTGCCCAGGGACGTGGTGGAGTCTCCGTCTCTGGAGACATTCAAACCCCGCCTGGACACGTTCCTGTGCGACCTGCTCTGGGTGGACCTGCTCTGGCAGGGGGATGGACTAGGTGATCTCCAGAGGTCCCTTCCAACCTCATAGCATTCTGTGATCCTCACCATTGTCTTCAGAAACAGTACAGCTGCAAAGATCAATTTCAGAAGACTGATAGTGCTCATCTTCCACTTGTTCTCTATTGCATTTTTGTGGCGGAAATTTAACAGCCATTAGAGAATTTTCAAACTCTTTTGCATGGTAGATGGATGGAGGATGAGACAGAAGGGGAAAGCAACAAGGAGAGCAGGCGATGGCAGTGGTGTGGCCTCTGGGTATCAGTAGAGCCACGAGCACTGCTCTTATCTACCCAGGTTTCCCCTACATGATTTTTCACCACTGGTGGTCACTGGCAACAAATGATGGAAACCTAGGATAGACAAAGTATTGCCTCCCAGTGTTTTCTCAGTAGGTCTTGAAACTGGGTCTCCAGAACACCACCACCTCACCTAAGCTAGAAGCAGGACCCTTTGACCACCTGAAGCAGGACTCTTTTGCCACCTGGCACGACAACAGAGAGAGCACTGGTAGGAATTTTAAACTGAAAAAAAAAAAAAGAAGGTTAAAATAGGACACCCAAGAGGAACAGGTCAAATCTTGCCTGCTTTCCAGTAGCAAAATTCCTTTTGAAAACTGATAATTTCACCTCAGTAAAGGTCATATAGCTCGAGGTAGAGAATAATAAAGATGCAGAGACACACAGGCACAGAGGTATAGGTGGAAAGCTAGTATGCACATCTGCTTTTCCAAGAAGAATGACAGGTTGTACAGGAGGAAAAAAAAAAGCATTTCTGTGATGTAGATTTACATTTCTGTCCTGCTAATAAATAGGCCAATGAAACAGCTGACTGCTCCCCTATTGCAGATGTGGGAGTTATTTACTTTATAATCCTTTCCCTCTTAGCCCTGGCTGGACCAGAATGAAAATCCCTGGCATTAGGTATTAGAAGAGATGGAGGAAGCACAGGAACCAATTTGCAGGGTTTCACTTGACTAGTTTTCTTCATTTGACTCCTATTAGCTCTGATAATGTATCCTCACCATTAATCAGCCAGGGAGAGAAGAGGTGATGCCTGGTTTCTCACGTGTGTGGGAGGATGTATGTACACCACAGCAATCTCATTGGAAAAAAGGAGGTCAGTACCTTGAAGTGTCTCCTTCAGGACTTAAAAGGCACAAAGGCGCTGACCCTGAGCACTGAGACAGCTGTCAGCAGGCACAGAAGGTTTTGCGAGAACGTCTGAAATAAATATTTGAGTTAGCATATTATGCATGAGTTATTTGACTTCAGCATAAACCCTATGGAACAAATCGATCCCTGCTGTAATCCCATTAGAAGCAGTGGGACCAAAGGGACTGTGGGGGCAGCTGATATTGTTGAGTGCGTGCGTCTTCCAAGTCGTGAGATTCCCAGCACAAAACTGCAGTCAGAGCAATCTTATGGCTGCTGGGGTCATATCAGCAGCTGCTTCTGGAGAACTCGTGTTCTCCCCCTGTTCCTGGCTCCTCCTGAGGAGAAGAAACAGGCTCTGGGCTGAACAGCCCCTGAACCTTCATCTCTTGTGCCTTGCACTATAGAAAACAAATTGTTGATGGCCTTATGCAGATATCAGAGCTTCATCAGTATGAAGCTTGTATAATGTTGCTGCACGTTGTGCCAGTCACTAGTCAAGCTTGACAGCTCCTCATTGCTGGATCATTACACAGAAGTGTAAAAAAAATACAAAAAGCGTTGGTCCATTTCCATGAGATTTGATGCAAATGCATAATCACTAAAGTATTTTAAAAGTGCAGTCGGTAAATGGCAGTAGAGTCGGTTTCCATAGCAATGATGTCGACAGCAATGTCAATGAAATTTGAGAGTTTGTCACACAAAAATAACGATGACCATGGTGAGTCAGAACAAAAGTCCAGCCAGCCCAGTATCTTATCTCCACCAGATGTCTAGGGCAGAATATAAGAGCAGGGAAATTGCCATGTAACGTATACCAGACATACACTAGCAGTATCCAGGGGTTTGCAGCTCAGAAATACTCTGAGTTAGGGATGGCGTCTTTGTTTTCAGTGGTCCTTGATGGATTTTTCTTCCATGAGTTTATTCTATTGCTTTCTGAGCCTATTTATTTTTCTCACTGTCTGCCACTTCCCAGCACTTCAAAAATCTTTACCAATACATACATCTCAGGAAAGAGATAGGCAAGCCAAAACTCAAGGTGTTCCAAGACTCCTAAGACCAAATTTAAGCTTTTTTCTTTTGTTAGCAGTTAAAAGCTGACATAACAGACTTGCCCGAAGTTCCTCTCTCTGGTTACTAATTGAACTATGAGCAATCGGGCCTGAGCTAGAGCAGCCCAAAGACTCCCCAAAAGTTAAGCTAAGTCATGGGGATACCCTGCATTTGGGTTATTCCCAGCAGCTCTAAGCCCCTTGAGGAGAAACAAATAAGGCTTCATGTTGAACTGGACACTAGTGATGCACAGATCTTCTCCCTTAGGACTGATATTTATCTGATCCAAACAGGGGGCTGCAAAAGATGAACACCTTCTCTGCTTCATTCCTGCCAGCCCTTAAACCTGAGCCAAGTCAAAATGAGGTTGTAGCATCTAATTCAGTGCTTGTTTTCCATCACTCACTAGTCCTCTTTCATTAAGACCCCACATTTGTTCTCGCCTACTTAGAGGAACAATTGTTTTTTCAACAGCTGTATTTTAACCAGGGGAAGTCCTGAGTAACCATATGGAGGCTACAAGGTGGGACAAAATATCACTGCAAAATCCCAAATTTAAATACTTTCTAATGTGGTAACTGGAAAGAAAACCTGGAACGTTAGCTGTTCCTGAGTGGCTGCAACTTTCTTAGTGAGTGAGTGAATAATAAATAAATAACAAATATCAAGCAATGAAAACACGTCAGGTATTTTTATTCACCTACACTCATCCTCTCTCACCTAGCAGTTTGCATACAAGGAGCCATTTCCTAAAATACTCTTGTGAACAGTCCTGGGCTGATGCATATACATGAAGAATTTCAGTCTCAGAGAACTTCCCAGTAAAATATTTGTGCAACTGCAGTATGTTAAAACAGAAGCTATTTTACTACTCTAGTATTATGGAGAACTTTAATTTCGGAGCATCTGGACAGCTAATGTTAGGAAGCCAAGCTCACGTAGGTTTGCTCCATTGTTATCCTTGATTACAGTTAGCTCTTGACATGCGAGTGTCAAAATTCTGCTGATGTCGAATAAATCACCCGTACTGAGCCTCAGCATCCAGGCTGTGTGCCTTCCCAGGAACAGGTTGCCCAGAGAAGCTGTGGATGCCCCATCCCTGGAGGGGTTCAAGGCCGGGTTGGACGGGGCTTGGAGCAACCTGGTCTGGTGGGAGGTGTCCCTGCCTTTGGGGTTGGAACTAGATGATCTTTAAGGTCCCTTCCAACTCTAACCATTCTATGATTCTGTGATTCCCTGAGAAAACAGGGCAGGCTCTGTAAGATTAGCCACAGCACCAGGGCTGTGAGGTGCTCCTTGCCCTCATGAGAGAGAAGATGGCATGATCTGAGGTAGTTGTGGTTATTCGCGAGAGAGAAAGAATTATTCAAAAGTTACTCCACTAGCCTAGGTCTTCAGCTCTCTGCATTTTCACTGTGACTACCTGCAACTCATGGAGCTTCCTGATAGATAAAGCTTCTATTTGGGTGAATAAGTATTTTTTGACTGTCGTGTGCTCAGAGGATGTAATAACAAGGCTACACAAATATGCACTATAAAGAGAGGCAAAGCCTTCTCCCTCTTGGCCTCACCACAATCGTTCTTTCCATGTGGCTACGAAGACTGCTGTGATGATTTAGGCTGCATTGCCTATGAGAGATACTGGGGGGGGGGGGGGGGGGGCTTTTTTTTATTTATACCCCTGATTTTTATAACTTTGTCCTTTCAAAGATTCTCAGATTTACTTCAGGTTTTGGAAAGCTTGACTTCCAGCTACAGTCTCACAGGACAAAGGCTATCTGATGATTAATTTCCCCTGGCAGTGTCGGTAGACATCCCAAAAATACAAAGCATTCTGCAAGAAAATCAGCCGTTGGTTTTGTTCCATTCAAAGACAAAAGACTGAATCAAATTTTTAAAAAACAGCAAAACAAAACACAGAAACATCCATGCCAAATTGTGAAGTTCAAGCGTGGAAATCCTGTGATTAAGAGAAGTAGAAACTATTCGATGCTTTGGTCTCAGTCTCCTTGCGAGTAATCAGTAATAAAATAATTCTGCTTTTATGAAGCACAGAAAGACACATTAAGGTCTAGTGCAAAAGGCTCTGAATTTTTTATTCTTTTTTTTTTTTTTTCCTGTTGGATATGAAATTACCACTTAGAGTGATTTAGCCGACTGGAAATGGTGTATGGCTTTAAATATTTATTTTCTGTTATGTCTTTTTCAAGTCCTCAGATTCCTGTAGAACTGTTTAGTGCAGGGAGCTGCTAAAACTGAGCTGTGCAGAAAGTACTGAACGTCTTACCTTTGGGTAGCTGCTTTTGCCTTGATACTGATGACTGAAATTAAGGATTAGGTATACATTTACATTATTGATTCATGCTGAGAATTAGTTGCAGCATCCTAAAATCATCCTTAGATCCTTTGGAGGCCTAGAAGAGGAGAAACTGAGGATTTCTAGTTGAGATTAATAATACTTTGGAAGGTTAAAGTATTTGGGGAGTGTTAGGGTAGAAGTGGTCTGGGTCTGGTGTGAGGTTTATTATCAAAGTGAATACAACAGGAGCATCCATGAGTCCTGCGAGTGAGTGCGGCAGTGAGCTGGGGCAGAGCCAGCTCTGAAACACAAGAGAAATAATACCTGCAAATTAAAACTTAGTTTTATCAGTAGAAAACTGCAAATAATTCTTTACACTGCAGCTATTACAAGAGACCTTTTTTTTAAAAATAAAGGGGGAAAAAAAAAAAAGAGTTGCCAGGAACTCGGGAAAAGTATTTTCAATTCCAACTTTCATTTGGGCAAGCCACATACAGTCTAGTATTCAAGACCTGGTGCTTGGATGCCTGCAGATGCAAATAGGTCTCCCATTGTACATCCTGTCTATTTGAATTGTAAACTTCTCAGGGTTGGAATTATGCCTTGTCATGTGTTTTTATACTACCTGGCAAAAGCTTTCTAATTTTGATTGAAATCTCCAGGCATTATGCTAATGAAAATAACTGTAATTATCTCCCAAGGGACAAAATCCAAGTGTCAAATTGAAATTGAAATGCTGAAATGGACGTAGTGGCAGACAGGTACCTACAGTGCAGTAGAAGCCCCTTGTATCACAGACACTGTTAAAACTTTCAATCAGCATTTTTCTGAGTTACCCAAATAAATATTTCTACAACTATCTAGCACATCCTCACATCAGGTTTTATGTCATTTCTGAATTGAGCTGCCCATAATCCATGTATATCCAGAAGGACTCTCTTCTGGCAGGTTTCTGTCCCCAACTTTATGAACACCCATCCACCCATCCACTCCCCACTTCCCCCAAAAAAGCTGGTTCTCTAAAGGCAGATATCAGGAACAGAAGAGATCAGTGAAAAGCACAGGGTTGTGAAGTGGAATAAAAACCCAAGGCAGTAAATGCCTGGAACCAAAAGTTCTGCCTTCAGTTGAGGCTCTTTTCACCACCCAGGCCTTAGAGCTACTAACAACAATCCTGTGTATGGCTAAAATGTTACTCAAAATGTTAAAAAGTTTAAGTTTCTATAGCTAGTCAGAGTTGTGCTGGAAGCTAAACACGATGAACTGCAAAATAATTGAGCTGTGCATTGGTTCCGTCCAGCACAATCCTCGGTGCCTTCTGCAAATAATAAAGCAGAGAGGGGGAAAGGGAAAAGGGGAGTCTCTCCTTGTGTCCTGGGTAGACACACGAGAGAAAATTCATTTTCAGTAACAGGAAGAACAAAAAAAAACCCCAAATTTAGATGATCAGTCAAAATATATTGAGATATTTTTAGCAGATCTGCCCTTCCATACAAGGGTTAGTTCTGCTTCTAGAAGAAATGATGCCGAGCAGGACACCAGGACTGACCTGATGCTCACAGAAAGTTGCTGAGCCATATCAAGAAATCTCCCAGGAATTTTTCTCTCTTGTATTTACACTACCTCTTCATGTTACATCTCTTTACCCTGTCGCCACCATCTTTGCTCACTTTTGTAGATTCCTGTCCTCATCTTCCCATGCTTTCTCCCTATCTTTTGAGGAGAAATAAGGCGATAAAGGTGATCACCTAATAAAGGTGACGTTTCAATAAGGCACACTGAATATTTGCTCAGTTAGACACAACCTGTCACCAAAATCACATTTGTTTCTTCTCACCATATTCTGTTCCCATTCCCATTCTTCCTCAAGGTTCTGGTTTTGTGTTGTAAAAGCCAGTGACTCTACCACAATTTTGTATGCACAGTGCTTTCTCAAGAAGCCTAAGTTACTTATTACAGTCAATATAACACCTGGGTTCTGTTATCAGGCATTTGAAATTACTTAAATGGTTACAATTATAAAATAGAAGTATTTTTTTTAACCAGAATATATAGCAGGTTTCACTGGGTTACCTTTGGAGGATTGTTGGAGCACTTTTAGAAGATATTTAAGCATTAATATCCCTAGCTAAATGGCAGGAGGGGTGGTAAAAACTCAGGAGAAATGCTTGTGGATGGGAGCTTTGAAAAGCTGGCTGATTTGAGTCCACTAAAAACTGGGATAAAAGCACTAAGTTTCCTTTGTGCGAGTCTGTGACGAGCTGGTAATAACAGGAATGAGGACAAACACACCGTGTTTGGCTGGAGAGCTGTGAGGATGTAACGTTCAGAACGAGGATGTAATAAGGCACATGTATTTTCTGAGTGACTTATATGCAAGACCTTAATTGTATTGTAGTTCTGCCTGAGTAATGGAGACAATAGACTGCATTATTACTTTTAATAGAGACTGTGTTTAATTGTATTAAACACAATTATATTTCAGTTCTGACTGAGCAATGCAGACAATGGAATTCATTATTACATTTTACAGAAAATGTATTTAATTTTCTAGTAAGTAATCTCATTGAAATTGAAATGGTCTACTAAAATATTTTCCAAAAACAAATTACCTTTGGCTGTAATATTTTTGCAAAATAGAGCTGTCCATATTCAATTAAGTTAATTTCCTTTAAAGCCAAACTGCGGGAAAAAGTGATTTACTTTAAATTTTATGTGGAATTGTTTCATACTTGATCTAAACATTACCCATGTTTTATGCCCTAGTTACGAGCTTTCTGTATAACAAGAAAAACAGAAGCATCCATGTGCACGTGTAGATATATTTACACAAAGGCTTTATCATCCAGTTCAGTGAGTCGGACAGAGACACCTGGACAACTGGGTTTCCTTCCCAGGGTAAGAAGGCAACAGAAGAGAAGAAAGTGCATCCCAGGTGTCATGTTGTGTCTGAACAGGGACAGAAATCATGGAATCACAGAATCACAGAATGGTTTGGGTTGGAAGGGACCTTAAAGACCATCCAGTTCCAACCCCCTGCCCTGGGCAGGGACACCTCCCACCAGACCAGGTTGCTCAAAGCCCTATCCAACATGACCTTGAACCCCTCCAGGATGGGGCAATTCTACCTAGATACAGAAATCTGGAGGGTCCAGAAATGTGGAGAGTCCAGAAATCCTGTAGGTTAGACGGTAGCTGCTGAGAGACATATATATTTAAAACACATTATTAAAGAAATAGGTTGATTTAAAGAGAGGCCATTTACATGCCACAACTGTTCATGGGCACAGTCAACTGTGCTCTTTGTCATCTAGGTCTGGTCGCAATGTCCACCTGAATTAAGATGCTAATTTGTGATTAGAATAGAGCACGTCTCACCCTGTGTTCTTGCACTGGGGCTGGACTGCACAGTCCCCCCCAAGGGGCAAGGGGGTCAACAGCCCAGAATTAAAGTAACTCAGGCAAAGAATAGCGTGAAGGTAACATGAACGTGACTGGTTCTCCACTTCTGATTTCAGCAGGAGCTCTGCTGAGTCCTTTTTTTTTTTTTCACTCGCTTTCCACCCAACCCACTTCTCCTCCCACTGCTTCGTATTCTCCTTAGAAAGAGAAAGAAAAGGCAGAGGGAATGCATTTTCATTAAAAAGTAACAACGAAAGCTGAAACCCAAAAACGTAATTCCGAAACCGATGCATTTTCTTTCAGTAGCTCTCACAGGGGCACTTTGGGAATGAATTCAGAACAGCATGTTCATTATGCTTGGATCAAAGAAATCGGAGAAGGGAAGGGAATGTTTTATAATTATTTTATTTATAGTTTGGTAGGATCAAGGACTTTCTGATACGGATCAGGACCTCATCGTGCTGGACATTGTAAGCACAGAATGAAAAGATGATCTGCCCCTCGTGGAATTTATTACCGCTGTCAAATTTTGGCAATAGCAAAATGAATCTAGCTTGGAAAAGCAGCTTTTGCTAACTTACGCGCTACATCTTTATTTTCTTAGGAGCTAATGATAACTATCCCTTGTGAATCATTACAGCTATTTTTCTTTCTTCCTATTGTCAAAGTAAGCCTCCCGAATTGGCGGGTTTTTTATGGGCAGCAAAGGTTAGTAGTGAGATTTGTTGGGGGCCAGAAAAGTGGGGCATTCCCGCTTATAATTCACATCTTGCTTCTGCTCGCATTGCAGTTCCCAGGACTTCACGTGCTGTCCGATTTATTGTTGGGAAACTGATTCAAACTTGTTCTTAATAAAAACCTATTCTAATTATATATAAAAAAAATAAATCCTAAAAAGCTCAGCTTGCTTCTTCCTGCCAGGCAAATTCCGACAAACAACCCATGAAGCAGAAAATTACTTTGGATGGCACCTCATGTTCATAAACCTGGCTTTTATATCTGTCTTAAACCTTTGGAAAAAAATGGTCATGCGTAGCCATCCTTGACTTCAAGACCTAAGGAAATTTCTTTTTGTCATGAGATAAAATCCAGCTGAGATTTTTTTCTCTGAAATCAGCAGAAATTTTACAAGTGACTCTGGAAGGGAGGGGGGAAGAGAGCAGGGTCAGTAGCATTTCTCCTCCACTGGTCAGCTGTGTAAATGCAGTGTCGAAGGCAGAGAAAAGAATTTTCTCAGTTGGTAGGAAATGTCACAGAGAAGAAAACTGGCACATGGAATTCAAGTGGCCACGGCAGTCTCAGTAACAGAGCCACCAAAGAACACAGTGCAGTTAGTATCACTGGGGCGCTTAGAAAGTCCAGGGCTACCGGACAATGTTTGTCTCTCTCTATGGTAAAGGAGTGCCATCTGCACAACAGCAGCAGGGAAGCAAAGTGTGAGGAACTCAGATTCTGAAACAGCCATCACTCCCGCTCTTCTCACATACAGCCACCACCATGGTGGCACTTTGCGATGGAGAACCGTGGATATCCAATTCAGCAATTACCCTTCATGATGGACTGGCTCTTGGGGCTCCATTCTCCATGCAACCATGGAGCCTGGGCTGCGGCAGCGAAGACTCCATTAGTGTGACCCTGAGGGCCTGGATCTTCATTCCTTCATTCCTTCCAGCTGCCTGGCTTTGAATGTCTCAAAAAGGAGATAAACATTGCGGATCGGTCCAAGCCCGTTTGGAGGGAAGAGGCAGAGCAGAAGACAGCCGCTGGCAGTTCCAGGTTACAGACAAACAAACATGAGAGACTTGCCTACAGCACCTGAACAGGTCACAGCAGCATGGGAAGCATCCTGAAGGCATTGGTAGGTTGGAGAAATCCCAGATCTCAGTGTCACACCCTTGCGATGAGACACTGAACCTGATGAGAGGCGCAGCTCACGCCTGCCAGCACCACAGCCTCCTGCTCGGCCAAAGAACCGGGCCTTTTCTAAACAAAAGCCAAACCATTTCCCAAAGCTTTGCAGCAGGGGATTCTGAGATTCTGAAGCAAATCCAACCTCCACAAAATGGAGAAGCACACTGGGGGATGATGTGGCTCTAAGGCAGTTTCAGACCTACATAACCCTCATCAAATCCAAAAGTACAGAAGAAAAGAAAGCAGAAGAACATATGATTCCACAGAAGAACCACAGGAGTCCAGGAGAGGCACATGATTCCCAAGTGCCCCATAATAGAGAGACTCTTGATCAGGGAGTGGAGCCATAGGACAAGGGGAAATGGTTTTAAGCGGAAAGAGGGGAGATTTAGATGAGATCTCAGGAAGCAATTCTTTGCTGTGAGGGTGGTGAGACCCTGGCCCCGGTTGCCCAGAGAAGCTGTGGCTGCCCCATCCCTGGAGGGGTTCAAGGCCAGGCTGGATGGGGCTTTGAGCAACGTGGTCTGGTGGGAGGTGTCCCTGCCCAGGGCAGGGGGTGGGACTCAATGATCTTTAAGGTCCCTTCCAACCCAAACCATTCTGTGATTCTGTGATTTCACGATTCTATGATTTCAGTTTCTCTCTCGGATTTGGCAGCGCTATTATCAAGAACAGACTATTCTAGGATTTCTCTCCGCAAACTACAATCGGTGCGCAGTAAGGGTTTCAAAACAGTTTCTTGTAACAGAAATAGTTTGCCCTTGTTGTCCTTGGCTGTGATTTCCCCCCTCTCTATACACTTTGTGCTGGTGCAGCGTTTTAGTGCTGCGCTTGCATTGACATACTTTGCGAAGCGCTTCAGGACCATTCAGCTTGTGGAGAGCTATATTAATGCAAAATATTCTTCAACGAGTAAGAAGTAAACAGTAAACACTATAATGACTCGATGCCTCACAAGGTCTTAGAGGAATTAATTCAGATAGGCTTGGATGTGAGCCTTTGTTGCCTGGACTGAAAGCCGGCTGAAGGCTTGTAAATAAATTGCGGAGATTAATGGCACTGCGACTTGCTCAGAGACTTCTCAAATGCATTTTCTGGGTGCCTTGAAACATTAGGTACTTATGCTCACCACACTCTGAGAGTCGGGAGTTACTGTGGGAGGTCACCCGATTTCACAGGTGGGAAACAGAGAAGCCTGGAGAGTCTTTGCAAGGCATCAGCCAGGATTTTGGTACGGGTTCAGATCCCACCTAATACCCTAGTTGCAAGACCGTCCTTTCAGACTAATCTTCCCCACATGTCTTTGGAGATACTGATACTAAATCTGCTTCTATCAGTTCTATATCTGTTTGGAATTAACATATTTCTCAAGCTTTAATAACAGTTAAACCAAAAATCAGTGGTAGTTTCTCTCCATAACATTGCTGTCACTTTCTCTGCTCTTTGTAGTCATACAATATTTAACATTATGACATAAAGTGCATCTTATAAAGCTTCTTTTCCATATTGACATTTTAAAATATTTAGAGGAACATCAGAATAGCAGCACTTGACAGTAACCTCTCTCCGACACTGACCAGAAGAACGGAAAATTCTTATGGAAAGAATATGAAAAGGAGGCAAATGTATACCTTCCTAGCCCATGGTACAGAGACCAAAGATTAACTCAGTGATTAAATTCACATTTTCCATTAATAGGCCTTGGTGTGCCTACCGTCTATTGGTTTTTCCAGCCACTTTTTAAACCCTGTAATGATTTTGGTCGCTTCATTCTTTGACAGTTTAATTACACATTGAGTAAACATTTGCTTTCTTTTATTTTGAGCTTGTTAGGCTATTTCACTTAATAATCTCTGTTCCTGTGTTATAAAAATCAGTGTATAATCATGCCCTATTCACCTTCTTCAAGTCATTTCTGATCTTATGTTTTGCACATACTCTCCCAGTCTCTCTTTTTATGAGACTATGTTCTTTTAAAACCAACAGACTTTTGGACAAGAGCGTCATCAAAAGCTTTCAGGAAATCAAAATGCACTATATCAAGAGGATGACACGTGCCCGAAAATCTCAGCTGGATTTGCAAAGCATAGATTACTGGGTTTTTTTAAAGAAAAGCTTTACTGACACTTCCAGAGAATGTCACATTTATCCATGTCTATTATTTTTATTCTTTATCACAGCTTCAGTCAATTTGCTTGATAAGAAAATCAGACTTACTTGTTTGTAGACTTCACAGCCTGCTTATTCCCCACCAGCAGGCACCCCACGGGGTCCTTTTAGAAGTGGGCGTTAGGCTTGCCACCTGCTCTTTCTCTGTTATAAAGCCTAATTTATTCAATAGTTTGCCCAGAGCGGGTAGTGGTTCAGCAGCAACTTTGAGAATTCTTGGGTTAATACCATCTGTTTCTTACGGTGTTTGTTATTATACGTTTTATTGATCTGTTCTAAAACCTCTTCTGCTGACACTTCACTTCGAGACAGTTCTTCAGGCTCGTTCCCTGTAAGTAAAGGCATCGGTGCAGCGACCTCTCTGAGCTCCCATGTGGTTATCACTAACGTAAGCGGCTCTTTTAGCCTTTCTGCCGCAGTCACAGCATCCTCCGGTGCTTCTTCCAGAGCTCAGCCGTCTGTCAGCCCTACAGACATGGGGAGGATGCTTGGTTTTCATGTGGTTTAGAGGGTCTTTATTAACAATTTCCATGCCTTTAGCAGCTTGCTTCTCAGAATCGGTTTTGACAGAGCTTCTTATGTTTTTACGTTTCACATATTACAATTTTTGTGCGTTTTCTGTTTTGCACCTTTGGATACAATTTCTGGTTTTTGAAAGATGTTGTTTTACTTACAATTGCCTCTTTCCCTCTGTTGTTTGACCATATTCCTTCTTTTCGGTCATTTAGGTTATTTTTTGATAGGGATATATATTTTATTTGAGGTTGCAATATGGTGTCTTTAAATACTCTTGAAGGCATTGTACTCTTTTCATTACTCTCCTTCATCCTCTAGAATAGTTTCCCGGTTACCACCTAGTTCCCGTTCTGAAGTTATATTTTACCCTAGTGATTTTTTTTCACGTCTATAAGGTTGCTGAATTAGAATACAGGTGGTTACTGCTCTTCCTTTTGAAGACAGTTGATTCAAGGGGCAATCATCAGTGATTTCTAAGAATGTAATTTTTGCATCGTGCCTTTACCTTGACACTTGGCTAACACTCGTCGGGAAAGGGGAGGTCTCACTGCAGCTGCGTTTTCAGCCCTTGCAGGCTCTCTTATCACTCACAGTGTTGTGCAGACATCGTTCCACACCTGGCCCTGTAGTCAAGACGTCACATCATATTCTCCCCATTTAAACATGAAATTTTAATGTGAAGAATTTCTGTGATGCACATTTAGAGATCTTATTTTTTAACGTTAATTTGTATTAACCAGATACACCAGTCGTACAGAGTTTTTGTCCCTATGCTTTCCTCAGCATCAAGCACCAGCATAAACCTCTAATTTGCTCCTCGATTTCCTAGTGTACCACTAATTATTACCCTTTCACCAAGTACCTGAGACCAACTGTCTCGTCTATAGCTGCAGTTTTTCCACATAACCCCACTGTTACTTCTCCCAGTGCTGCTGTTACCTCCATGAACATGCACCACCAGCTCCACAGCAGTATCTCTAGGCAATTGTCCAGATGGCTCATGAAATTTGCCACTTCTGCACCTGGCGGAGAAGTCATCACGCATAATATACTTATGTGGGCTTCTTCCTAAAACGTGTAGTTTCAAAAATAATTAAATTAGGAAATAAAGCCCCCCCCCGCTTTTTTTTTTGGCTAGATCCTCTCGTTACGGGGGATGTTTATATGTTGTTTCCTACGAGGCATGGAATAGAGAGAGTACAAACTCAAGAACCCTTGCGTGAACGTTTGCAAAGCTATTTAATTATCTTCATACAAGTATTTCTTCAAAGCTATTGTTTTCCAATATGTTTGTAACTGTTGACAGTCATTAGGCTGATAATGTGTGATGGCTTTATACCAAGCTAGTGGGCCAGTGTGCCAAATTTCTTTGCATTTGACCGCATTTATTTGTGTCCGGTCTCTTGCTGTTGACCTGATAGTCACATTGCAGGTCTTTGGGACAGAGTAGGAAGGTTTTCTATTTATTCTACTTTTCCTGAGTTTCAGTTAAAGTAGGGTAATAGTCCACGGTTACCAATTCTGCACAGGCTACACATTCATCCCACCTGGTCCAGGTGGGCAGCCCCTCTCTATAACACCATCAGCATGCGCATGGTCAGACAGTGGAGCAGGCAGGGAGTCCCTATCACAGGAGTTGACAGACACACACACACATGGGCTCCCCTTGTAAGAATTAACTTACAGTTCATGTGTGACAAATGCACGTAACATCCTCTATACGCGGACGTACTGAACCTGCGTGATGCGATGCCGAGTCTCCAGCAGAGACAGCTTTAAAAGTTTAGTTCGTGCAATGCAGTCAGAGAGACTGCAACCAGTAAACAATTCACATTTTCCTCTGGTATGCAGCCTCAGTACGATAAATTCGAACACCTTCCAAATCTAAGACAGAATATTTACGTAGGACTTTGTAGGCATTCCATCTTCTGATGATTATTATGGGGTTTAGTGGTTTTACTTACAGTATCTTGGTCTTTTTTATGTAGCTGAATGAATAATTTAATAAGTGACCCCAGGAAGAATCTCAGTTGTTGCACTGGCATTGACAGATCTTCTGAGCGGGACGATCACGTCCAGAGGCAAATGCTGTCACAAACAGTGATTTTACAGAGCTATTAGCAGCGCACAAACCGTTCAGTCAGGCCTGTGGCATTAGTCAAACCTCTTTCACCACAAATACACCTGCCCTCATGCATTTGAAGACTGTAAGAAGGAATTCCAGTCTAAGATCCTTCAAACTCTCATTTCTTCTGGTTTCTTGCATTTAGCTCTGTGCAGTCTTGGATTGTGTACTCTTTACTTCATTCTCTGTCCCTGCAGTCCTTGCATGCACATAACACCTGGGCAACCCCTGTGCTTCCCTTGTGCTACTTTTTCTTTCGCACAAGATAGGAATTCCCTTTTAATTTGAGTCACTTGCTGTGAGAAAGAGGAATTCCCAGAGCCTCGCTCCATCCGATGGCATACAGCCCCCACACAGAGGATTAAGGAGGGTGACTAGTGTCTTGATATATTTATTGCTTTGCAGAAACCCATTAATTCTATTGAAAAGGTATTGGGAAAACGGTTGGAAACTCAGCTTTAGAGAAAGATGGCTCATACCGTGCCAGCAAGAAAATGACTCCATGGTGACCCAGCATGCTCTGGAAATCATTTCTTTTAAGATGTCAGAAGAGACTGCACATTCAGGCTATGTTAAAGCCTCTCTTCCCATTTCTGCTAGATTTTCTTTAGGAGTACATGCAGTAAGTACATAAGTACATGCAGATGAAGGCATTAAAGGTGTTTCTGCATCTTTGTTGTACAATTTACTGGTACGACTAACTGTAGAATTCACAAACAAAAACAGGCCAGGGAACAAGAACGGAGCAAATAATCTTGGAAACGTACAGAGTCTGGGTCATTCCCTCATTCATCTTCAGCTTGATGGAAGAAGGTCTGCAGTAAGTGAAGGATGGGGCTGCTGTAATGAAGCTGTCGGCAGTAACAAAAGTCATTTGTGCATGGCCCACCACACTAAATTACTACTGACTGCCTAAGACGGAGCTCTCATCAATCCAAACACACCTGCTGGGCAGGGCGATGTGGACCATGGGGTAAGATGTCGTTATTCTCTCAGGGACGCCTCTGCTGGTTCTTCATCATCTCACATCTCTCCTCTACATGAGTTATCATTGATCAAGTCCTGTTATTTCTTCAGGTACAGAGCCATGGTACATACAGTAACACCATTACTCTTCCTTGCAGTTCACATCTACCTCTGAATTATTTCTTGCCTTTTGAAATGAGTTATTGTCCAGCATCTAAGCATCTAAGCTCTTCTTTTTTTCCACTTGTGCCCTGAATATCAATGCTGGAAAATGAAAAGGAATAGTCCACTTAAATCTGTACTTCCTAGACTTAAGCCATTCACTGTATCTTCTCTAAAACAGGTGACTGGACCACTTCTAATAGAGCTTTGCTCAGCTGAGGCTTATGTACAAGTCTTTTGTAGAGCAGGACCTGAACAAAAAACAAATCCGAATGTTACCTGTCTGAATGCAAGGGCAATCGTCAATGTAAAAAAGTAAGGTTGAACACGTGTGTAGCAGACAATTAAATTTCAGTAACGTATCCCTTGGCTGTGATTGTCAGAAAAAATCAGTAACTGAGAGAAGTATTTGTTCAAAATTAATTCTCTGGAATTAATTCTTCTGTACAGGAGAGAAGGATGGTATGTTGTTTACATAATCAGCACTCTCTAATTATATTCTTTCTGATGAACTCGTCACACCTTGACATTTATTTTACATCATTTCCACTGTATCAGTCTCAAAATTAAACCAACACTGAAGTCTTTACCCCTGAATCTGTCTCTTCTGTATTTGCCTGGTCCCGGGGACTGTTTCTTCTGTAAATCGGCTGCACGGCATCATGAGAGAATTCACATTTCTTAGATGTTTGCTGAGTAAACTTATGTTCGGTGTTGTTGGAACATCAGTTATCATTTTAGCTCTGTACACAAAAACCGGTCGCTTAGTGTCATCTTCAAATGATCTGTCCTGCAACCTGTGCTCCCGTCCTCAGGCTCTGTGCAGACCCTACAGATGAGCCATATGAGATTCTGGGTTAAAACAACTGCAAATGGATGCTGCGTCTGTGTGATCCCTGTTTATTACTTATACATTTTCCACAGCTTTCCACGCATTTGTTCAGAGCTGCACTCAATGGATAACTCCCATTTGGCAAAACTTAGGCACTTCGGTCTAAGTTTTGTACCCAAGTTGCACTTTCTGGTTCTGATGAAGACCTGAAGTGAACATGCCAAAAGAGAGCCTGAAAAGCTGCCCTTTTGCAGGTGTCAGAACTGATCAGAACACTAGTGGGGTTATTTTGGTTGCTCATCTTCAAACTGGTAATAAGTCATGGACTTTCTTAAGACATTGGGCAGAGCATGAAGTACTCATATCTTTTCTCATTTCTGTATCTATCATACATGCAAAATAGCCATTGTCTTCATATAGAAGGACAACAGGTGGACAACAGGATGAACCATGAACCAGCAATGTGCCCTTATGGCCAAGAAGGCCAATGGCATCCTGGGGTGCATCAGGCAGAGTGTGACCAGCAGGTCGAGGGAGGTCATCCTGCCCCTCTGCTCTGCCCTGGTGAGGCCCCATCTGGAGCACTGTGTCCAGTTCTGGGCTCCCCAGTTCAAGAAGGGCAGGGAACTGCTGGAGAGGGTACAGCAGAGGGCTACAAAGATGATGAGGGGCCTGGAGCATCTCTCTTATGAAGAAAGGCTGAGGGACTTGGGTCTGTTTAGTCTGGAGAAGAGAAGACTGAGGGGGGGGATCTGATCAACGCCTATAAATACTTAAAGGGTGGGTGTCAGGAGGATGGGGCCAGTCTTTTTTCAGTGGTGCCCAGGGACAGGACAAGAAGAAATGGGAAAAAACTTGAACATAGGAAGTTCCATCTAAACATGAGGAGGAACTTCTTTCCTGTGAGGGTGGCAGAGCCCTGGAAGAGGCTGCCCAGGGATGTGGTGGAGTCTCCTTCTCTGGAGACATTCAAAACCCGCCTGGACACGTTCCTGTGCAACCTGCCCTGGGTGGACCTGCTGTGGCAGGGGGATTGGACTGGATGATCTCCAGAGGTCCCTTCCAACCCCGTATCATTCTATGATTCTGTGTGATTCTGTGAAATGTGATTCACTCTCAACATTCCACTTTGTGTCGTGGCAACACAGTTTTGCAATATCTATCACCTCTACCTTGCAGCATTGTTAGCTCTGTATTTTCAAAATGGCTTTATTGCCTACATCAAATGTGCTTTGAGACTCCAGCAATAAAAGTTATTAGCGTCTTAAAGAAACTAATCGTTTTCATTTGCAAACATAAACCTGGCTCTGTCATAAAAATCAATGAACGGAATACATCAAGGAGAAATATTGGAAAATGCCAGGTTAATATTTTGGAATATTGGGATGAAAACGTGCCTGGAGAAATGTATTTGGTTACTTAGAAGAATAAGCCAGTCTTTTTTCTATTAATATTCTCAACTGTTTAGCCTTTCAGATCTATTCTCAGGTAGTAAGTCATTAGACGTAACTTCCACATTTACGGTTATGAACTAGGTTGGACACTGAAAAGGGGTAAGAAGAAGGTGGAAAAACAACAGAAGGAGACAGAAACACGTAAGAGGAAGACCTTGATTTTTGCTCTACTCGTGCTTGTTTAGTGGATAGGATGCGCTCTGTGGTTGTATGCATCTATGAGAGAATATGTATATCGATATTAATATGTGTTCATCAAAATGAAATTATTGTGCAGACAATTTGAAGAATTTTATCCAAGTCTCAAGGGCAAACATTAACAATTAGGAAATAACAGAATTAAGGCAGTGCCTGCAAATTTAGTTTGGCCCCTGGTATGTCTGCATGATGATACAGCTCTTAGTCCCATGATCACATGCTTTTGTTTACAGAGAACTGTTGTCTCAGTGTTTGGAACTGACAGGCTGTACTTAATGAACAGCTCTTTAATATTTGATTTTCTTCTTATTGTTCAGTATGTGCTCTTAGTCCTTATTTACTGCATTACAACCCAACCCTGCTCTGAATACAGAACTAGTCATTTCCTCGTGGACTTTTCTGTGCTGTTCATGACTAATATCTAAGTGCTTCGCAAACATTAATGAATTGATCTTCCCAAAACCCAGGTGAGGTGAAGGCTGTCATTATCCTCCCTTTTGTAGGCTGGAAACTGAGCCACAGAGGAGTTAAAAATCAAACATAGCCACTAACATCAAGCACACTATCTGAGATGTGTAGCACCTAAGTTTTCAGAGTATTTAGCAGTAGATCTCATTTTGTATGCTGAGAGCACATCTCTGATTGACTGCAGCTACAGTTGTGAGCATTTTACACTCCTGCCCATCAGGAAAAAGAGCCTCATGCTGGGCCCCCTGGGAACAAGGAACAAACTGTTAATGACCCCGGCTGAAAACCCCACTTGGGTTTGAAGTCACTTTCTAAGCAGCACATCAGAATTCAACAGAAAAGATGAGGATAAAACCTAATTCCTTTTTTTCAGCATAAGACTGTTTTACCTGTGAGACTCTCCTTTCTCATCTTAAAATTCCTGCCCCAGAAACCAAGCAACTTCTACAAATGCACAAAACATGAAGGAACAATCCATGGAAATTTCTTACACTACACCACATGCATTTCCCATTCGTTATTCTTAAAAAAAAGTGCAGGTGTGTTCCCTCTTAAGTCATAGTTTAAATTACAGACATCTGGAAGTTGATTTAAAACAAGCCCAGAATCTTTTGTCCTGATGTGGTTAGGAAAACATTGCTGTGGAGGGAAAGACAGGTATCATCATGGACAATAAAAGCTGACTGGAGACACTTATTTCACGAGCAGTTAATGATAGGTTTGGTCTTCTGTTCTTTCTGCACCTGTGCCCTCGGAAACACACCCTTGTCTCGTGGACCAGATGGAAATGAGCAAAGAGCCTTTGCCACATAATATCACCACTTTTGTCATAGAATCTTAGAATCAAAGAATAATTTAGGTTGGAAGGGTCTTGAAACTTTAGTCATCAACCTTTGCTATTTTAAGAATGTTCCTAACTAATAGCAATTTAGAACCTTGCTACTAGTAATTTCTCATTCCATTCATCCTCTGGCCTGCTTATTACTGAATGAATGAGCAATATTATCAGCCCATTCTCTACCTAAAGATTCTAAATATCTAAATTACCTATCTAAAAACAGTCCTGGATAAAGAACCTGAACCTACACCCTTATTGCTCTAACACAGAGGGCTGGCATCCTCCAGAGTTAGTCTGAATTAGCAGTAAATAATATGAACCTCTTTTTTAATGCTCATAATGATGTGAAGTGTGGTTCAATATAAAATATGACAGAAAACTAAAACAAGTCTTAATGCAGCTAACATGACAAAGGAGGGGGTTTCGGTGCCATTTATACAAGTCTAATCAGGAACAGTCATCTGAACAAAGCAGCCTCATAGGACGTTTGCCAAATGGCCATTTTAATGTCATGTAGTAGATTAAAACCGAATGGGAGCATGCTCAGTTCCTGAAGGTAGGATACGAGCAATTTCTAGCACTGCATTGACTGCAATTCTTTATTCTAGTGCAATGATTAGTCAGCCTCAGCATCTGCATTATTATAAGCAGTACACAAGATAAATTGATAGATTTCTTCATTTACCTTGATCGTAATAATACTGTTCAGTAATTGTTGCTGAAGAATGGAGCGGGGTGAACGTTGCAAACACACCCTGGCAAAGCTAAGAGGTGGGGCAGGCTAATGAAATATGGCAGAGACTGAGTGATCCTGCCAATAAAATTACCCAAGATGTCACCAGTAGTTTTAAACCTGGGTTTTCTTTTCGTTTCTTTCTCTTCTTCTTTATTCTCCAGTTTTGCCATACTCCGTACACTATTCCTTCCTTTTAATGCTAAAATATTCTATTTATTTGGAAAACGTCATTGCAGAAGCCACTGTCCAAGGCAAATACTTCAGTGAAAACTCCTGTTATTTCAAGGTAAGGTAGTTTCTAGCCTGAAATAGTCACATAAATGAGCGTATAGGTATTTAGTGGTCATCCTAAGGAATCAAAGAGTTCATTAGGGACCACAACGGCTTTCTGTACCTCCTGTGTTCACTGGATGCACGTGCCCTGGGAACATTGGATTGCAGTGCTATGAGTTTCTTTGGGTTTCCGCTGTGCGGGTTTTTTTGCCTCTTTTGTCCTCTCTCTCTCGCTGTACTGTGTTTGTTTTTCCCCAGATATTTTGTCCTAAATCTTATTGCTTTCCTAGTCTTCCCATTTATTCTTCCTTCTTTCCCAGTTCCTTTCTCACCTTCATATTTCTCTTTGCTTTCTTTTTGTCTTATCTCTTCTTTTAAACCTTTTTTTCACTCCGTACTCAGTTCTACCCTCCTGTATCCTCAGTGTCTGAAGTCCATATCCCCATCTCTTTTCCTACGTAACCTTCTTTCTAGGCTTAGATTCCATTCTTTCTCTTGCAGCTTTCGTTATCTTTCTTCCCTGTGACTCTACTGACCAGTGGCCAGAGAAATGGGTAAATATCCAGAGAATCCACTGTACCTTCCTTTCCCAAGTAATCCAGATTCTCTTTATGAGCATTATTTGTATTTTAGAAGAAGTGAGACACCCAAAGTGATCCCTTGAGGGCCAGAAATAGTACATGTAGGATAGTACGTATGGGAACAGCACATTAAGAAAACAACTTTCAGTCATGTAAACAAGACCTACAAAAAGAAGAGGGAAGGGAATATTATCACTATTTTAGAGACATTAAATCTAAGTGATTTGAAAAAATATTTCTGGAAGCCTAGGGGGAAACCCCATCAGATCTTGACTGAACTCAGATGTCCTTCCTCTTGATCCCAATTCCTCAAGTATAAGGCCATATCTGTCTGCCTACTACCGTTTGTCCTGCCAACTTCTGCTTCAGGCTGGAAGTCTGCCTTGGACTCTTACAAGGAAGAGCAGGACTTGTCTGTCAGTCTGTTTTCGCATGTGGCTCTCACTTCTTTAAAGAATCAAGGCTGAAGAAGTTCCCATGAAGAAATCTGCCTACAGCAGACAGAAATAATTTGTTTTCCTGTGTTTGCATTTTAATTGAAACCTAAAAGCAATGAGAATAAAAGAAGCGGCATGTGCAGGTCATGGTTTAGAATTTTCAGCCAACGAAGATAACCCCAGCAATGCTCAGAGAGGTATTTCTCGCTGTGGGAATGCCTGACCTTTTGGGTCAAACCCTTTCTTCTAGTCTTTCCTTTCATGGCAGATGAATACGAACTTCAGTGCAGAGACACAAGTAAGTGCTGACTGGAGAGAATGGCAGTTTGTGATGAGGAATAAAAGACTCTTCTCCTGTGTTCACACAGGAACAGTCGGTGTATTTTTCTTCTCTCTCTCATCAAATGGCAACAAAGCTGCTTCTCCAGCCACCAATTATACCACACAACTTCACTGGTGCAAAGATAAAAGGACTCAAATATACATACCTCCATCACTAAGACCTAATAATTAATCACCTCTAACCCACTTAGCAGCCCACCCCCAGTCAGCTTGTAATGGTCATTATTTAATGATACAATTGCAACACCAATACAAATTGAACTTTCAACTGCTGTTCAAGTACATCCTAAAGAATGGGGCAGAGTTAATCATTTCAAAAATACAAAAGAAGCGAGATTTTTTTTTTAAATATGGCTTTGTATTAGAAGAAAAAGAACAAGCTGACCCCCAGACTATCAGCCTGCCTTCTCAGGTTGCTATAGCCATTCAAACAAAATGTCCAGGCTTTTGCTCCAGGTGCAAATTGCCAGAACTTCCCTTATTTGATGTAATTCTGCCCTGAAGTATTCTAATGCTGTCTGTGTCACAGCTTGAAATTTTCACGAGTGATCCTAGCTGCAGGAGCAGCTGCTGTTTTGTGAGACCTTTACTATAGCAATTTAGCCTGTGTTCAGATATTCCATGCAGGTCCAGCTGCAGAGGCATAAGATGCTACCTCCCTTGGTAGATCCCCTCCTTTGGTGCCACATCTCTGCTGGGGGTTGCCCACCCCACAGCAGGGCCAGCAGAAGGGAAGGAGCCTGTTCTGTGAGCGATCCTAACCCCTTCTACGATTCTGTGGCTGGATCCTCCTCTACTGCCCCCCAAGGGAAACATTTCAGCTGGAAACACCAGGTCGCAAAGGGAAGAGATGTCTGCTGACTTCCTGTTTCCTCTTTCGGCTTTCCTTTTCCCCGTGACTGAAACGAGAGCTTGTTCGGCGTGAAAGTATCCATGTGCTTTCCATGCGTGAAAAATACAACACGTGTCACCCAATTGTTGGAGTTGGAAGGGACCTCTAGAGATCATCTAGTCCAACTCCCCTCCTAAAGCAGGGTTGCCCAGAGCACATCACTCAGGACTGCATCCAGGCGGGTCTTGAAGATCTCCAGAGAAGGGGACTCCACAACCTCCCTGGGCAGCCTGTTCCAGGGCTCTGGCACCCTCACCGGAAAGAAGTTTTTCCTCATATTTGAATGGAACTTCCCATGTTCCAGCTTGTGCCCGTTGCCCCTCGTCCTGTCACTGGGAACCACTGAAAAGAGTCCGGCTCCATCCTCCTTCAACCCACCCTTTAGGTACTTGTAAGCATTGATAAGGTCTCCCCTCAGCCTTCTCTTCTCCAGGCTAAAGAGCCCCAGCTCTCTCAGCCTTTCCTCATCAGGGAGATGCTCCAATCCCTCAATCATCTTTGTTGCCCTATGTTGGACTCTCTCCAGTAGTTCCCTGTCTCTCTTGAATTGGGGAGCCCAGAACTGGACGCAGTATTCCAGTTGTGGCCTCACCAGTGCAGACTAGAGGGGGAGAATGACCTCCCTTGACCTACTGGCCACACTCTTCCCTATGCAGCCCAGGATTCCATTGGCCCTCTTGGCAACAAGGGCACATTGCTGGCTCATGGAAAGTTTACTATCCACCAGGACCCCCAGATCCTTTTCCTCAGAAGTGCTTTCCAGCAGGTCCATCCCTAACCCTAAAACGTAGATCCATCGTAGGTCCATCCCTATCCCTAAAATGTAGATGACCTTGAATTTGTGTATACAACAGACTGCAGTTTGCACTTCACAAACCGCTTGGAAAAGTTTGTTGAAGGCATCGTGACCTTGGATAAAATGTCAATTAGTCTTCTATCCGCTTGGAATGCTTTTGTGAGCATTTTGCTGCATCCCCATGTAATAGAGCTGCCTCTAGAAGACAGTAGTGACCCTGAGCGGTTCCCGAGGTGTCAGCCTGCCCTGTAGGAGAATGCAAGCTGACATGTCGAACTGGCCAGTGCCACCTGCAGTCGCTCCTAAGACAACATCTAACAATTATAAAACACGTAACCTGAGTTAACAGATGTATCTTGTTTTCTCTTCTCCCCTTGCCTGCCCTGCCTTAACACAATTTAGTCTGCAAGTTCTCTTCTCTGAAATCACATAGCGAGAGGTTTTGATAAGCTATCACCGTGTTAGACATCTCTCGGAGGAGGATCTGAGGAGAATGTGCAGAGACAAGGCTTCGCATTCATGCATATGAATTCAGCGACGTATCGAGCTGCCTTTCTCCCAGGATGTGAAAATTCAAACAGCGCAGACAGGGCTGATGTGACTGGAGCTCACAAATCATAGCTGCGCTCCCAAAGCCTTGGCAGCCTTCCTCTTCTAATTGGCGTATGTGATTACTTCTGGGGCAGAGCAGGGTTGGGTTTTTTTTCCCCTTCTCAGTTTTCTTCATCAAACCCTAAGTGCTGACTACTGGAGACTGCCATTGAAAGATGTCACTGCAGGGATAAAGTCTTCCCGTTATTAATTTCCCTGGTAACAAATTATGTTTGTACATTGAAAGACACATAATTCGCAGAAAGATGCATTTTTGTCTCTCCATAGTAAAGGGCTGTAAGTAGACAGAAGGAGTTATTTAATAAGATTTTTCACTCTCTACTGCGCTCAGCAGAAGGGAGAGCACACAATGGAGAGGTCCCTTTTCTGGTCCTTTCTCAAGGCAATGCAGCTAAATCATCTCCTTCCATATTTGTCAAGCCCACTGTCTGCAGGGTGAGATTTGGCACCTGATTTTCCTAAGCAGCTGCATGTTTGCAACTGCCCATGAAATCAGTGTCTGGAGTGTCTTGAAAAAGGTGCCCAAGATTAGAGAATTCTTTGAAAAGCCAGAAAATGACTTTGTTTCCTCCTGGGATGGGAAAGGAAAGTGAGCATAATGATACAAATACCTCTCAGTTTATTCTAAAATGAACAGCTTATATCTTAATCAAAGAGCCACGAGCATTTTAGATGAAGTGTGATGCAGCAATTAATAACAGTTGCTGTTCAGGGCCCAGTTTCCTATGTTGCCATCGCATGAGCAAATTCACTTCATGTACAAAGGACCTTTGTTTTTTCTCTTGGTATTTTCATAGTGGCACTACTTTGTCACTGGATAATTCTCAAATGATAGGATGAATAACTAGATAGGGATGACACTGTCCAGTATATTAAGGCCATTTATTTCCTGTATCTAATATAAATCATTCTGTTTGGCATTTACCACATGTTCTGGATCCAAAGCCTCCTGAGATGCAGGCTCCGAGTGTAGACGTTATTTTTCATAGCTTGAGAATCTTGTTCGCAAGGCTTCCTCAATGGAAATGGAGATATTTAGGAGTAATGCTATGGAAAATGTTAAGTAAACAGTTTATTCTTCCAATCTGCATGCAGAAAAATATATCTGGGTTTGATTTGTGTTAGAGTTATGTCTATCCTAGATATTAGCATTGAGGAAGAGCCGCAAAAATAACAGCACAGGATAAGGTTTTACCTTGCATCTGGCCCCACATACCACTGTCATGGTTTATGAAGCCACGAATGAGCCTCGGTAGATCATTTCCCAGGCAGAAAACGTACCTGGGGAAGCACAGGGCTTAAGCTGCCTCCTTCGTAATTTTGCAGGAGAATGAGGATCAGAGGCGGCTTCACACGCAGAAGTGCAATAGAGATTGTAGCTGGACGGCAGCACATCAGCACCCTTCCCCACCGGTTACACCTTCGGCTGTTAAGTCCAGTCTTCACTGACAGGGGGACCTTCAACAAATTCATGTAACTTCTCACAAGAACAGAGATGCAGACCCATCTGGCCAAACTCCAACATGCAGAGGAACTTTTTATTGAGTAAACTGCCCTGGACTTTCAGCATTTTTCATCATTACTTGTCTTAAAGGCAGTGTGTCTTTGAATGGTGTTGAACTTGCTGTCACATTCAGCACTAGAAGTGGTGTCTTAGTTGTTGAAAAAGCAATTTCACTGAGCTAAGTAATAAAGTGCCAAAACCACCCGAGGGCTTCAATGGAATCAGCATAAAACCTGTGTGAAGCTGAAAAGCAGAGGATAATTTATGAAGACAGAGCAATTATCAGAGATAGGATTCTGTCAAGGGCATAGGAGCAAACCAACTTGACTCGTATGGGGAATTGCAAGACTACCTTTAATGACCACAAAAGGTTAGGACCTTTGTTCTGTATTTCTGGAAATATGGGAACGCTGGTAGAGCAGCAGCTGTTTGGTGCTACGTCGACTGGTTGAGATAAAGACTCAGAGTGATCTCTCTGATACAAAGACATTGAAAAGATGGAGAGAAACCATGCACACAAAATAGCTTATGTAAATTGCCTCTGGTGGTGCTTCAAAATGCAGCCTAGGTGGATTAATCAGTGTTAAAAGAAATGGCCAGCAGAATAAAAATTGCTGTGATGTGTCTAGACTTCTCTTCAGGGAAAGAATATCTTGGTCCTGAGCCATGTCTCTTGATTTGTCTATGGAGTTACAGGATCAGCTATCATTAAGCACTGTTAGAAGATGAAAAGCTCAGCTTGGAAGCTGGGAGCTTGGGTCTGGCAGGAGGAGGAGGGCCAGGTTGCTGGATTTCTGGAGCCGGTTTTCATAAGCATCTGGAGTATGTCATTAAATGTGTTCCGTGTGGACAGCTGTTTGCATCAAACTAATAGTGATGACGGTATCCCCGTGGTTTTGTACACCTGATTGAAATATGTTTCTGTTAAGTATTATCTGATAGCAATGAGGACTTAATATTCATGTGGTAAGACTACTGGAAGAGGTTGTCCTTTACCCTACTCCTGTTGGAGCCATATGTTTTATGTATCATTTTGATTAATCGATATGTAGGAAACAGCAGCTCTGACATGACTGTAATTAGAACAGTAACATTAGCCAGATTGTCATTTGGCATGAGCGGGGGCAGCTCTGTTGACTTCAGAAAAAGTCTCCCCCTCTTCTTACCAGCGCAGCATCCAGTCTCTCAGTGAGATGGGTGTGCAAAGCCAGAGCAGGCTGCAGCAGCCCTAGCATGTCTCAATCCAGAGCTCACCTGGGAAATAGTGACAAAACCCTCAGGGCACATACGTGTGCCATCCCTGGAAAGTGTTACAGGTGGCATTAAAGATGATCTGCCATCAGCTAAGAAAAGCATATTTATTACCCAGTTGA
Source organism: Numenius arquata (assembly GCF_964106895.1). Lineage (NCBI taxonomy): Eukaryota > Metazoa > Chordata > Aves > Charadriiformes > Scolopacidae > Numenius > Numenius arquata. The sequence continues at coordinate 38,258,953 of NC_133581.1, forward strand.
TACTCCTTTCCTTGTCACCTGTATTATTTCTGTCCAACTTTTTCAATAATAAAATTTGATGGAAACAAATATCTCCATATTAAAGTCATACTATATTATAACTCTGTTACCACTGTAGGTAATAACAACAGTGCATAAATATTGATTTTTTGAGCCTGAAGAAAAGGTAGCTTGGGCCATGGGGAAAATACTATAGAGCCTTTCATCTCATGGTTACGTTACTAGACCAGCACTACGGTGTGTCAGTACTTGCCATCTGATACATGATTTATAGTCTGCAGAAAATCAACTGGTGATCTCATTGCGTTTCTGCAAATCTAGAGATTGCCTCAGAAAAACAGGTGTTTGATGTGTCTCTAACAGATAGCCTTGCAAGCAATGGGAGTCGATGCAAAGGTTAAACAACTCTCGTGTCACCTTGAGGTTATTCGTGGTGGGGTAAATTGGTCATAGCCTGGTTTGGAGCAAGTCTGCAGTGTTGTATGTGTTTATGCTCCACAAGGAAGCCAGCCTGAGACAAGCCAGATGACAACGATTGAATCAGTTTGTGGGGATGTTAATTTATTGTTCACATCTCTTACGAAAGTGGAAGGAGTTGTTATAAAGTTCCAGCTTTTCCTTCCAGATACAGATAAAATTTTTGTTAAGCTTAATCAAAACTCAAAAGTTTGGGAGCGACTGAATTAAGATTGCAAGCTGAAACATGATACGTCTGTGTATCATGACGTGTATGGGATAAACTGAACTGGGCTATCTTGGTCCATTTACGTTCAGTCAGATACATCCACATCTGCATCCTCACTTTAAGTTGATAAAGCAATTCTGGCCAAATCTGCCAGTTTTTAGTTTGTGGTCCTTTGGCTTGGCTCTGTTGTGGGCTGCTTTGCATTCTATGGAACAAGCTGCATCTGCAGAAAATCAGTTAAATTCCTCTTCCAGTCTTTGCTCACTCGTTGTTATTACGCAACTTCCAGCTTTGACCATTTTTTATGATTTTGTTCTGCGTCAAGGTCGTAACAGTGAATTTATGCCACAGTAAGCTTAATTTCATGCTTCCAGGTTATCAAGTGAAAAGAAGGTCATCACAGAAGGGTAGGAAAAGTGGGTAAAGGCAGAATCTCTTTCTTCATTACAATGTACGAAGATGTTATTTTTCATTATCATTTTCTCCAATCAACACTTTAAAATGCAAGCAGTTCTGCTTGGTGACAGCACTGTGAAGAGATTCAAGATGGCAGCTGGAAAAAGAAATCCCGGTGTCATGCACCCTCATAACAAATTTGCATTCGCTTTTTAGTTTTCATTGGTTTTCTTTGATGTAAAGTGAAATTGTTGAGACTGAAAGTACCAGTTGCTTATTGCACAGAAAACGGAACTGGGGAAATGAGGAATAGGTCTTGCCAAGAAAGTTCAATTTTTAAAAATTATTCCAGACAAGTTTGCAGAGGTATAAAACTCTCTCTTCTGTAGAATTCTTAGATTACGTGTCATATTGTGACTGCAAAATGTTGAAGCTGTTCATATGTTGCCCACTGCTTATGTCTGGGGACATTTAGAAGGGCATTTCACAGATTTTCTGGGTTCTTTGTTTATCCTTGAATGGACTTGATTTGGGGAAATTGGCTGAGTGTAGAATCCAGCCATCCCCGACCTTCCATGGAAGTGTGTCTTGGTCTGTTCTAAAGCACAATCCTAATTAAACAAGAGCTGTTACAGAATCATAGTTGATGGAACCTACAAATGGGGTAATTTTACTACAATTGTAATACAAGTGCACAAGTTTTGCATTGCTGTTATCGCACTTTAGTAACGCTAGGCTAAAACTGGTGTAAATCATTAAGAATCAAGTTTACATCACTTCAGGATGCACTGGCAAAGCAATAAACCTATGGCTATATATTGCAAGGTGAAGAGGGGAGAAGAAAGGCATGGAGGAGTGATAGTTAACTTTAATGGCTTAGCCGTGAGAGGATATTAGTACCTCGAGCTCGTAATGAGTGTGCATCGCTGAAGAAACAGCTATGGGAAAAGACAGAAATCTTTGAACAGCTCTTGGACGTTCTATTAACTCAAGAGAAAAAAACTGAAATACTAATTCTTGTGAAAGGAGGCAGCAACAGGCAACAGACTAAGTTCACGTAGCTTCTACCTTTTGTTTGCAGGTGAACATTGATCAATGCAAAGAGCTGAAAAATCAAGTATTGCTGATGCAGGACTGATTAAACTTCACCACGGTGACCCAAACCAGGGTAGGTTTAGATTAGACATTAGGAAAAAGTTCTTTACAATGAGGGTGGTGAGACACTGGAACAGGTTGCCCAGAGAGGTGGTGAAGGCCCCATCCCTGGAGATATTTAAGGTCAGGCTTGATGAGGCTCTGAGCAACCTGATCTTGTTAAAGATGTCCCTGCTTGTGCAGGGGGGTTGGACTAGATGGCTTTTAAAGGTCCCTTCCAACCCAACACATTCTATGATTCTATGAAACACCTTATATTGGGCCTTTTATTAAGAAAAGTGTAAAAACACTTTGCCCATAAACAAGTTGATTCAACCATTGGACTCGTCAAACTCTTTTGTATCGCTGTGTTCTATCAGCTTTGGAAATAACGCTTCAGCAATACCCAACACAGGTGATATTATCAGAGCTAGATAAAACCTCCCAAACACCTCTTGCATTAATAAAAGAATTGCAACAGATTTAAAGTAAGAGCAGGGCTACAGCCAGGATTTAGGCAGCGGGGCTTTCCCACTCCTGCAGTCGGAGCAGAGGCAGTGGCTGCAGCCATCAGTGCAGCTTGGGTTTATTCACCTTCAGCTGGTATCCCACTGTAAGGGCTGGAAGGACGGGCACTCTTTTGTCCTTCCTTTGCTAAAGCCACTACCAGAAAAGTACTCCTGCACCTCGCAGTTTCTACCTGCTGTCTTGGAAAAATGTCATTTAAAGGAAATCGCTGCTTTCTTACCTTCTGCCTCATTCTAGGGGGGATATTTACTGTGGAGTTCTTCTACCTTAAAAAAAATGTTTCCCCTGTCTCTTCACATGTCAAAATTGGTCTTTTTATCCACCACTGTACATAGAAATGTAATATTTCTGTTTGCAATTCCAATTTCACAGTTGAGCAGGATCTGCAGAGACAGAGAATTCTAATAAAATTGCAGAAACATTTAATGCAATGACTGGCAGATGGGGAAAGGGTTTGTGGCAGCTCCATTTTTCTGATTATGTTAACAAAACATGGCATGTGCTTTTCTAATGCATAGACAGTGGTTTCATTTACAATTTAAATCTCATGACTGAAACTCTCATTAGATGACTTTTTTGGAGAATGTGTTTACCACCTGAATCATCTAATAACATAGAAATAGTTATTTTTCTTCCCTCAAATTAACATTCCAGATTCAAAGTTTAATGAACTTACACGAGGTAATTTCCAAAATTGTCTAAGTGCAACAGTACAATTTTGGTAAATTATTTATGCTTACTTGATTCAGCAATTAGAAGACCGTAGCCTATTTTGAGTCACACTAGGAAGTCCTTTAAATAGAGATAGGTATTTCAGAGCACTAATGGGCGAGGGGCATAGAACTGATAGAAAAGATGAAGAACCTTTGCAAAGTCAACTACACACGTTAATGCATAAAGTTTTCAAAATTTGTTCCAAACAGTTTATTTATATGAAATTTGTTTGGAAGTCTGGACATTTGACTAAAATCTACCTAGCTAGCTAACGCCACTTATCGACCTACTATCACAGGTCCTGGATCGAACATTCCAAGTTTTCTCAGTGCTTGAACTTAGTTGTCTCAAATCTGACACGTCTGACGTGTCAATGCTCATTTACACGTCTTGTCTGGTTGGCTGGAGTGGGGAGGTGGCATGTCTATCCTCTCCAGTTCTGTTACCGAAAAAAAAAAATTCTTCTTTTAAGATAGCATTCTGGTTTGGTGCATAAGAAGCTCAGTATGAGCTGGCAATGTGCACTCACAGCCCAGAAAGCCAACCCCATCCTGGGCTGCATCCCCAGCAGCGTGGCCAGCAGGGTGAGGGGGGGCGGAATTCTGCCCCTCTGCTCCGCTCTGGGAAGACCCCACCTGGAGCACTGTGTCCAGCTCTGGAGTCCTCAGCACAGGAAGGACATGGACCTGTTGGAACGGGTCCAGAGGAGGCCACGAAGATGCTCTGAGGGCTGGAGCTCCTCTCCTATGAGGACAGGCTGAGAAAGTTGGGGTTGTTCAGCCTGGAGAAGAGAAAGCTCCGGGGAGACCTTGGAGCCCCTTCCAGTCCGTAAAGGGGCTCCAGGAGAGATGGGGAGGGACTCTGGATCAGGGAGGGGAGCCATAGGACAAGAGGGAAGGGTTTTAAACTGAAGGAGGTGAGACTTAGATGAGATCTCAGGAAGAACTTCTTTGCTGTGAGGGTGGTGAGAGCCTGGCCCAGGTTGCCCAGAGAAGCTGTGGCTACCCCATCCCTGGAGGTGTTCAAGGCCAGGTTGGATGGGGCTTTGAGCAACCTGGTCTGGTGGGAGGTGTCCCTGCCCAGGGCAGGGGGTTGGGACTCAATGATGTTTAAGGTCCCTTCCAACTCTAATCGTTCTATGATTCTGTGATTATTTAGTGGGTAAAAGCATCAAATGCCAGTGAGAGAGGAACTGGAGGGAGCACTGAAAGTCAGGCTGTACCTTCTTGGGTCAGGCAAACGCAAGACCTTGGAGAAAAACGTGTATTGTTTTTTGTTTGCATTTTTCCCTTTGGTTTCTCCAGCTGAATCACAGTTCATTTCTAATGCAAGTTCAGAAACGAAGTGAAAATTACTTCAGCTGATTTTAGCTGACCCCTGGTGAGCCTCAATCATTTAAGGTTACAGGGGATTTACCATGTGATTTGACACGTGATTTATTCCTATAAATTATCATCAGGTCTCCGGATGACTGAAAATGTGAAGATAGTCCTTGAGGCACAGTTTAATTGGTGGTGCTGAAAGTCTGTGTTACGATCCTTCTCATTTATAATCTCATCCTTTCTCCCTTTCGTTCCCAAATAACACCACTGCAGCTGTGGTGAGGCTAGCTAAAGTCTGGGAGCATTATCCTGTATCTCTAATTAGTGGCCTTTTAATAACGGCACAGAGGAGGCAAGGGAAATTTGCCTTACTTTTATTCCATCTGGCCTCATCCCAGGCTTATGCACCCGACTTCAGTGTCCAGCGCTGCCACCTCCTACACGAAAAGCGTTTGAAACCTCATGGGATTGCAGTTACCGAGGAAATGCCCTACCGAAAACAGGTCCTGGAGCACCGCAGACCACTAAGGCCCTCGAAATAAAAGCGGGGATCGTCAGCAGCAGCAGCTCACGGGGCCCCATCATCGCTCTCCAAGCCAGGGCTGTTCCACTGCATCCCCCTCCCGTGGTGGGGCCACGCTGGAGTCACGGAGCGGTAGACGCATCTCCTGAGCCCGGCCTTAATCCTCCCCACCTTTTTCTTTCCTGGTGTGACACTGCCGGCCAACCCTTTGTCCCTCTTCTGTAATCACGGTTCTGCTCCCTTTCTGTGCCCGTCTCCCCTCGTTACGGAGGGGTCCTCCCGCTGTCCTCCTGGCCACCACAGTGCAGCGGCACTTCGGTCCCTCGCTGGCGCAGATCAAGCAGATGCGCTCTCTGTCTTTCCTGGCCTCGGCATGTGATCCAGAAAAGCAGCTATCTAAAGATTGCACCTTCTAATTCCACAGATCTGCTCCCTGCGGAGGAAATTTAGGGCTGTGTGGCAGCAATTTGTGCCAGCAGCTGAGGAGGTCAGCTAGCGGGGCTGGCGTAAACTGGCAGCAAAATTGGCTTGAACACTCTGAGGCAAAAAGCCAGCCCCGACTGATGTGGAGCCTGTATAACCAGCTGTAGGTCCATGCCACCCCTCCCTGGGAGCCCTTTGCAGGGTGTGAAAATCAGGAATTAGCATGGTTTGGGTGCTCATATACGCCAGAAGCTGCACTGGAGTCAGAGGAGCACGGTGTCTTCTCCTTCAAGGTCCGTGCTGGGCAGTAGCACCAGGGGAATTGCCTGCTGGGCTGAGAAGTCCTGTCACTGCACTGATTTGAGCACCTTTTTTCCACTCCTGTTCATCACACAAAGACACGGGGGGAAAGTCAGCTGTGATCTAAGTGGCATCGTGCACCTGCAGGAAAAGGGAAAAAAGGGGTGGGGGGCAGAGAAATCACAGAATCACATGGAGTTGGAAGGGACCTCTGGAGATCATCTAGTCCAGCCTCCCCTGCCAAAGCAGGTCCACCCAGAGCAGGTTGCACAGGAACGTGTCCAGGTGGGTTTTGAATGTCTCCAGAGTTGGAGACTCCACAGTCTAGGCTCTTGGATTACTTGTACTGATTTCAGAGAGATTTCTGCCAGTGGGTTTTCTGTGAAGGGGGGGCGTATATGCTTACCAGCAATCAGAAGAAAGCTGAGGAAGCTTCTGGCTTGGGAACTGGGCCATTCGGAGAGAAAGCACCAATGAAGGAGGGATGCGGTGTACCGGGGATGCTATTTCTAGAGTCACTTTCCAGAGTAGAAAAAAAAAAAGAAAAAAAAACCCTAACATTTAAAACCAGCAAAACCTGGCTTTAAACTGACATCCAAAGCTTGTAGCTTCGGCGGTTCGGAGAAGACTGCAGTTTTGCGCCGTGCGCTGCAGAACAGCGAGCTGAAGAGCAGCAGCACAGCAGCTCTGTGGGTACGTGGTGCAGCTCACACGTAGCACGGGATATCTGATACTGTGGTTTTCTGAAAGAGGGGAATTTTAGAATATCCCTCAGTAAAAAAAAAGTGGGATGCACCTATGCTAAACATAAAGGGTTTTTTTTATCAAGGGTAAGTTTACAACTCTATCTTTCCAATTAATGGAAGTAGGTTGCAGAGTGTGATATAAAATTATAGGGTTGCCATGCATGAGAGAAACTGCATCATACATTACATAATCTTAAAAATATTGCAATCTGATTTTCTAGAACGTCCAGACAGAAAAAGCTCAAACCAAATGAAAAACGACTGAAGTACTTTCTGCCACCACCTTTTATTTTCACCTTTTTTTGTGTGCTGTTTTTCTTTCTCTTTGATCCTTTGGGTTCGTTTTTTGATTGGTTTGGGGTGGAGGGAGGTCACTTTTGTAGCATTAACAGGACTAGAAATATTGCTAGGCTTTGTTTTTGTGGAATTTTCATTGTTGTCAGGCTGTAGGGTTTAGGTATCTGAGCTCTTCTTAAACTGAACTGAGCTAGACCTTTGGGACTTTTGCCAGATCGTCGTGCGTGAAGCGGCACAACCACCTTCTGGTTCCAAAACCAGTCACATTTTAAGCCATAGGCTGCCCTGTTAGACTTTTCCCCACCCTTTCCAAGGTAAGGCTGGAGTAAGAATGCTCTCTCTTGATTTTCATTCCTCTTAGGACTTTACCTTCTTCCTAGAGAACCTGTGCTTCTTATCAGCCTTGCCTGTAGGATGTGATTAGCAAGGCTTCTGACCATACCTGTCTATATGTAGCACTTCTGGAGCATTTACCCCGAGGCAGTGTCTAAAGATGAGTTTTCTCCCTCTCAGAAATATTTTACGGGTTTTTCTTAAGGGAGGGGGAACATGATTTTGAAATCTATTGTTTTCGTCTTATGCAAAGTTCACCCTGACAGTCGGCTGGTGAGGATCAAAGCTTCATATGGCACACCGAAAGGTCAGCGCGCGTATTAAATTGTGCACTGAAAAATCAAAGCTTTGTAATTTACAGGTAATAGCTCAGAAATTCATACTTGAGGATCAGGGTCAAAAGAAAGCAAGCTCTTATCCTTCTTAATTCTGTTGGCAGCGCAGTTCCCTTCCGTGTCATAGCAGTGCCTCCTGCTGCTGCTTGCCAGGCAGGTCTGTTGATGCCTCTCCTAAAAATTCCAGGGCATGTAAGGCTCCCTGCTCTCAGTCTGCCTCCTGCCATGGCACATCTGTTTCAGGACTTAAGAAAGAATGTACTTTTTCAAAACGTTTGACAGCGGTTTTTCTGTATCTCAGTATCCTCTTGGTGGCGTGGATGAAATACTGTCCTTTGCATGAAGCTTGTGAGTGGGGATTGTGCTTGCAAATAAGTTGCTCTGGTTTTTGAGATCTCTTTGTGAAAGATGCCAATGATGCATTTACTTTATCCGTGTGTACAATAAATACGTTGTAAACAACAGCAATTCTAAATAAAAAAACTCACTTCTAAGTAATACCGATTTGCTTCAAAAATCAGCCCTCCAATACTTTTACCTCACTCTGGTGCAAAATTTTGAGAGGATAATGGCTTAATGCAGCCTTCCTGACATAGAACTGAGTTACATTGGTTTGGTTACAACCCGGGCATGGATATGGATTTAGTTAAACGGCTCCATATCCCACGTGCATAGGTTTGGTTCATGACTGATTTATATGGAATTATCTCCGTTCGGTTATTGAATTAACTGGGTCTGTAAAGGATTTGTATCACTTTTAACTATGTCAATTTAAAAGAATAACCTGAATTAAACTGGCGCGACATGCTTACGTAGACAAGGCCTAGGAAGAGGAAAAATGAACTTTTTTCTTTTACCCTTCTTGGAGCTTTGGTCTTACCTCGCTTTCACCTACTTTCCCGCCCATGAAGGATGATTTCAGAAAGTTCATGGAGCCATGGGGTGAAAGAGGTCACAATCAGTCTATTTTCTAGATGATCTCTCTGGTACTACTGTTTTTAGTGCTAAGCGCAGTGCTTATTCATAGATTCATAGATTCATAGATTGGTCCAGGCCGGAAGGGACCTCCAAAGGTCATCTAGTCCGACCTCCCCGCAGTCAGCAGGGACACCCCCAACTAGACCAGGTTGCCCAGGGCCTCGTCGAGCTTCACCTTGAATATCTCCAGGGAAGGGGCCTCAACCACCTCCCTGGGCAACCTGTTCCAGTGTTCCACCACCCTCATGGTAAAGAACTTTTTCCTAATATCCAATCCAAACCTCCCCTTCTACAACTTAAAACCATTGCCCTTCATCCTGTCACTGCCGGCCTTTGTAAACAGACCCTCCCCAGCCTTCCTGTAGGCCCCCCTCAGGTACTGGAAGGCTGCTATGAGGTCTCCCTGAAGCCTCCTTTTCTCCAAGCTGAACAACCCCAGCTCCCTCAGCCTGTCCTCATAGCAGAGGTGCTCCAGCCCCCTGATCATAAGCCCCCTTATTAACACAAAGGTTTAGGGGTGGCCGGGTTAGGGACACGCTGGGGAAGTGGAGACGTGTTGTCCTGCCACAGCACAGGGATATCTCTAAAGCCCTTGGTGCTCCTGGTGGAGTGTAGGCTGTTGGAGACAAACCAGAGGAAAGCAGGAAAAACAAACAGAGGACTGGAAAAAGTTATCTATGAGCAAAGATTGAATGAGCTGGAGTCATTTAGCCTGAGGAGGAGAAGAATGAGCAAGACCTGCTAATAGTCTTCAGAGACAGAAACATCTGTTCTCTAAAGAAAAGGAAAAGCCCATTTTCTTTTTTCCTGATGGAAGGCATGATGTCCCAGGTCTAACCTGCAGCAAGAAAGATTCTGGTTAGATGATCAGAAAAACCTCCTAATCCTAAGAAAAGGGAAACACCAGAGTAGGTAGCTCAAAGACACTGCAGCTTCTCCTTCATTAGAAGTCTAAGAACATTGCTCCATGTCAGGAGCACAGGAAATGATACAACAGGGTACTTTCTAAACCAATTTTTCTGTCATTCCTGCATCCTCAAGGCATTGCTTCTCCCCTGTTTATGCTTCCCAGCATACACTGGGAATATGTTCTTCTTCATTCCAAAATGACCAACCACAACTCAGCTCCTGCAGCATTAAGCAGAAGCAAAATTTATTTAAATTCTTCTGGAAAAAAAGAAGAAATAAAATAGGAAGAAAGACAACCCCTTTCTTGTCTAGACAAATAGCCATTATTTGACAGGCTAAATGCACAGTAGTATTATCTAAAACTGAAGTTCCTTTAGCTAGGAGGAAAGGTTGCAGGTTGCCTCCTGACTTAACAAATCAGGTTCTTCTCCTTATGTCTCTTGAAATTCTGTTTTTATCACGTCTCAGTTCAGTGAATCAAAGCTCTTCCACCCTTCCCTCTTTTCTCCCCCTCCAGCATGATGCTGAACTCAAGCACAAGTCCAAAACAGTTTTGTCATCATGAAAGAATCGCTATTCCTCAAATTCCCATCCAGCAGAGAGTACTTTTGCCTATTGCCAGTGTGGGGGATGGTCTGCCACCACCCTCCTGCAATGGGACAAAACCACCCATGTCCCACGCCTGGATCAGGGGCTACCTCGGTTCCATTGGAGCGGCCATGGATTTCATAACAATAAAGGAAATAAACAGGAGGAAGTCCTCCTTCCTTCAAGTGATTTTAAGTAGTTTTGGACCTTTAATCCGGGTCTGGCATGTTACTTGTAGGAAATGTGTATCACGTACTTTGTGGGAGACATCAGGTACCAACCTGCTGTCTGCAGCACCATTCCTCCAGAAGGAGAAGACTGGGTGCCAGTCACCCTCAAGATCTACCCGCTTTACTGAAATACTTCTTTCCCTCTGAAGCACTACGGAGAAGTGATGGGGAAGAACCAATATGCCTACAGCTGCTCTTTGTTGTGTCCAGTGCAGGGTTTGTGGACCCCATCTCATCAACCATGATCACCTACTGATGTAGTACAGGGATCCTTGTACTACTCTGTACTGGTTTGGTTTTGGTGTTTGGTGTTCTGGGATTTTTGGGGGTTTTTTTGGTTTTTTTGGTTTTGGGTTTGGGTTTTTTTTTGTTGGTTGGACTCGATGATCTCAAAGGTCCCATCCAACCAAAAATATTCTGTGATTCTGTGGTTCTGTGTAACGCTTATGTATATATACTGCAAGGTTTTATTGTGTCATCCAGGTCTGAAGAAAAAGATGATCCTTTTTATATTTTCAGAATTTCCACGATCTCTCAGGAGGAAAATGCTATGCCGCCAGACATACAGAGTCATCCCAGGCCTGCAGGCTTGTTGTCACATAGAGTTCCATCTAGAACACAGTATTGGTTTTCTTTAGATTTACTGTATTGGTCCTACTAAGTAGAAAGATACCAACTGGCACAACAAAACACAGAGAAGTTTCATGGACAACATGGAGTGTTATTTGTTACCCCTTCTGCAAACAGCGGGGCAGGGTAGGGGGGAAGTAATTCCAGCTAGATAATGAAGAAAACATGAAACAACGGCCAGCGAATTTCTGTAATATAAGTTTCCCTGCTGAAATATCTCAAACTGATCAGGGGCAAAAACAGAGAAACAAAACTCTCTGAATAATTTAGAAAACGCATACGTCTAGAGTACAAAGAAGCTATCGAGGCGAGCTCCTCCGAGGCTGTCAGGTCTGGGAGCAATGCCTGCACATCTTCACAGCAGCCTCCCCATCTCCGTGAGTTGTTTGTGGGAGCTGTGCGGAGGCAGCCCATCACCGCAGCCAGCTCTTACCCCACCTCGGGAGCGAGGAGCTATTAACGCCAGTAGGGAAAGCTGAAACCCGCATGATATCTCAGGGCCGGGCTGCTCTGTCAGGAAGCAGAAGTGCCCCCACAAATCTTTCCTTTTGCCAGCACCGTATTCCACAGGGTGTAATGAATTATTAGCAGGCGGTTCGATCTATATAGTGCAATCGCAGAGTATCTGCTCAGGCGGGCAGTGCTCAGTCACTGCTCAAAGTGGGTGCAGAGCAGGGCAGCGGTTACATCAGGAATCAGGGTCTTCTTGTGGCCAGAATGACTGGGGCAGTGATGGTCCCCCTGTACTGGGCACTGGTGAGGCACCACCTCGAGTGCTGTGTCCAGTTTTGGGTCCCCCACTACAAGATAGACATTGAGGTGCTGGAGCATCCTCAAATGCTGGAGCGTTGGAGCGGGTCCAGAGAAGGTCAATGGAGCTGGTAAGGGGTCTGGAGCACAAGTCCTGTGAGGAAAGGCTGAGGGAGCTGGGGGTGTTCAGCCTGGAGAAAAGGAGGCTGAGGGAAGACCTTCTCGCTCTCTACAACTCCCTGAAAGGAGGGTGTAGCCAGGGGGGGTCGGTCTCTTCTCCCAAGGAACAGGCGATGGGACAAGAGGAAACGGCCTCAAGTTGTGCCAGGGGAGGTTCAGATTGGATATTGGGAACAATTTTTACACTGAAAGGGTTATTAGACATCGGAATGGGCTGCCCAGAGGAGTGGTAGAGTCACCATCCCTGGAGGTATTTAAAAGGTGGTAGATGCAGTGCTTAGAGATATGGTTTAGTGTTTTTTTTGTCAGTGTTAGGTTGATGGTTGGACTCGATGATCTGAAAAGTCCCTTCCAACCTGGACAATTCTATGATTCCATGTGGCTGCTGAATCACCATATGGCTTTGAGCTTTGCTTTGTGAGCTTTGCCTTGTGAGCTTTGCCCTTGGTTCCTTCTTTGATCCCTCTGCAAGTAAGGACCAAGAGATATTTGAGAGAAGAAAGTACTGACTTTGGCTTGGCGTGCTTTCGGGGAAGTTGAGAACGAGCAAGGGACCAAAAGCCACCAATTTGTGTCTAACTAAAGTTAGTTGCATAGGTTGCAGCCAGCTTCATTGAAGACACAGAAGCCTGCAGCCCTGCACCATGGAGGATTCCCAGCACATTGACTATCGCCGCGCGTGCAAACTGTGTAATGAGCATAGTATGGTTAGGGAGTGTGGACTGAGAAAAAATGGCATGCTCACTCAGGAGGGTAATGCTAAATAGCTTTTATTCATTTATTTTATATAAAATATATATATTTACTCATGTATTCTTTCTGACATGAACTTAATTTGCAAGCTAACTCTTGATTCCACCTTCCGTTGCTAGTAGGCAGGAGACCCTTTTGCTCCTCTTTGTTCCTTTTCTCCAGATAGAAGAAAGTGGGAAGAGAGCAGGGAGAGGCAGAGGAATCGGTTATGCCCTGCTGGTGTCCATCCTGTCTCACTCTCAGTGAGACCTGCAGCGCTCGGCACACATAAACCAGAAAACGTGTGAATCCTCCTGATTCCTCCCGATCTGTGCTCATATGTTGTAACTAAACCATTCTGCTTTTTCCCCTCTGAAGAAACAAACCACTGGGTTTTTGCATTGTTGGGGATAGTGGCATCTTCCTTTGTAGTTAGTGGAGCAAGAGAAAGCTTTCAGAGTTTAATGGCAGAGCATCCCATCGCCGGTGTTGAAGTGTGCACTTACTATTCAAGTTCTTGTATATTCATGCGACAAAATTTCAAGGTGCTTCAGTGGATCTGATAGGAAAAGCTATTAGTGGTTTCAGGCACAACAGTATCATTTTAAACTTAATGCCCGGCACGCTCATCCTCACACCACTCATTGAGATTAAGATACTTTTTATTAAGTATTAAATTCTGAAACAAATTATTGTCTACCAAGGATCTCACAGTTGTTACTAATCGACTTAGAATATTTTGGGTTGCAAGGGACTTTTAAGGTCATCTAGTCCAACCTCCCCTGCAACGAGCAGGGACAACTTAACCCCATTGATGAGCAGAAAGGCAGTAAGAGGGCACAATCAGGAAAATCACCTTCTCCATGGGCTGTAGAGGTCCCACAGGACAAACCATAGTTTTGACTGAATTGAGCAGAAGGGAGTAGTGAATGCAAAGACTAATCAATTTATTGATTCTACCCCTCTACTCTGCTCTCGTGAAACCCCACCGGGAGCACTGTGTCCAGCTTTGGAGTCCTCAACACAGGAAGGACATGGACCTGTTGGAACAGATCCAGAGGAGGCCACGAAAATGATCGGAGGGCTGGAGCCCCTCTGCTGTGAGGACAGGCTGAGAGAGTTGGGGTTGTTCAGAGAGAAAAGAAGGCTCCAGGGAGACCTTATAATGGCCTTCCAGTACCTTATGGGGGCTCTAGGAGAGATGGGGAGGGACTCTTGGTCAGGGAGGGGAGCCATAGGATGAGGGGTAACAGTTTTAAATTGAAAGAGGGGAGACTTAGATGAGATCTCAGGAAGAAATTCTTTGCTGTGAGGGTGGTGAGACCCTGGCCCAGGTTGCCCAGAGAAGCTGTGGCTGCCCCATCCCTGGAGGGGTTCAAGGCCAGGCTGGATGAGGTTTCGAGCAACCTGGTCTAGTGGGAGGTGTCCCTGCCCAGGGCAGGGGGTGGAACTGGATGATCTTTAAAGTCCCTTTCAAGTCAAACCATTCTATGATCCTATGATTACAATATTAAGCTTAGGTGGTTCCCATATTTGCCCCATTCCTGTAGGATGAGTGTGCTTTTGAGTGCTTTGAACGCTACAAGAATAGTAGTCACCTGTGGGATTTTGGTGTCACAGCAGAGAAGGCAAGTCCAGGATGGGTGCTCAAGTTTGAATCTCCCCGTCCCACCCCTTCTCTGCTAGATTTCATACCTACTGAAGTGAAAGCAAAGCCTTTCATGCTTCTACCTGTACCCTGCCCACCTATAGTTAAACAAAGCTTTGTACCACTGAGCTTGTCCAGACACCGTGTCGTTCCCAGACAAAGCTCATTTGCAAATACATTGCATATTTTTTTTTCACAACAAATAGAAAGAGGCATGGCTCCAAAAACCATGTAGTAATACCAAGAATGTTTTCCATTAACAGATAGAAATAATGGAGCAGAGGATGGAAGGCATTTGTGTATATAGTAGTCATTTAGAAAATAAATTCAGGGTGCATTCTCCTCAGTGATCTCAGCTTAAATAAGCTCAGGAGGCAAAGGATTTAGCTCAGAGGTACAGCTAACAAGCATTCCTCAAGATATTGCGCCAGACTGCAGTGCCTGCCAATTAACTATTATCAATTGAGAAAAGGAAATAAGTTTCTATTTTGTCTAGCGAATGAAATGAGGGGCTGAAGCAGCCATTTTTATTGCTGTAGTTATATGAATAATATCAACATAAGCCAGTCAAAGTGAAGGAAATTATCTCTCCGTTTTCAGTCACCAGCCATAAATGTCCCTGGTCTTTAACATCCGACTCGATTCTGTTTGGCTATTGCAAACATGAACTAGATACCAATTGATTTTAAAAATGAATGTGCTATGCTTCAACAATAGCTGCAGGGCGGTGAATCAAAACCACTCACATGCCTGTGACTCTCTCTCTCGCTCTCTGTAGCGGCTGAATCCCTACAAAGAGGGTATCAGCTCTAATAATGCGCAGATGATCCAGGTTTCGTGTAGTTTATCTCTGTCTGGGCATCCCAAACTTATCCTCATCACATCTGAATTCACGTGGTGGGCAAAGACTGCAGTTCAGCAGCATGAGGGTTTGCCTGTTTTGATGAAGGAATACATGAGGTCTGTGCACGTAACCAGAGAGTATTAAAGCTGCAGATAAGGGTAGGAAGATTCTCAAGTCTCCGTAAAGCAGAACAACATCTTTCGGGACATGAAAAAAAAACCCTCCAAACATACATTTTTCCACTAATAAGGCAAGAAAACTTTGTGTTCCTCATGCCAGAAAAAGGCTTTCAGAACAATAAGAGTGGACCTTAAATTATAGGCTTTTTCCTGCTTCTCAGCACAGCATGTCCATGTGCAATTTCTCCTCAGCTTTCTCCCTGTCACTTCCTTTAAAATAACAGGCTGGAGCTGTTCTGTGAAATTGTTCAACCTTTCAGAAAGCTGAAGGTGCAGACGGGGGCTTCTCCCCTCTCCTGCGTGAACCTGCCCCACTCCACCTCTCCCCATCCCAACAAGCACCGTGGGACCAAGTCTCCAGGAATTCCACTGGGAACTGACTTAAAGTCATTTGCATGCAGCATGAAATAAACTGGATGGGGGAGACTTTATAGCTGCTTTTTCCTTTTTCTTTCCCAAAGGAGCCGGAAAAAATAGCTGCTGCATTTCTTTCAATGGACAAAATTCAGTTCTGAATCCACCAGAATTACTCCCCTTGTGACAGGACTGAATTTAGCCCAAAACATACTTCCTTCTGACTTTGCATTCAATCGGGTGTGCTATGACTTAACACTTGCATATAAAAATGAATTATACCTGTTTGACTTTTTGTTAATTCACATACTCTGCACAAATATAATGAAAAGAAACCTTACAGCCATTTCTGTGCTTTCTGTCTGTGGCTCTTTGGCTCCACTGTCTGGCAGTGATTTGAAATTTTATATAGAAATGTAAAGTCATTTATTTTCTGGTGTAAGTAAGATGTCACTGTTATGCTCCACAAGACAGGGGATATTTAAGGTCCCTGGATGGTATAGCAGGCTGTCAGATATAGTGGATGAAAAAGGCGTGTTGACGTTAAATGCTTGTTTGGTCTTGAATTAAGAGTGTTTAGTATTTTAGTGGTTATATTAATTGGAAATTATCTCAAGTTACAGAACTCAGATCTATTACTTCCAGGATTCTTGTGTATTATGAATCAAAATCTTGGATTGCTCCATTTAAGGACAGGAACATCCTGAAACTTAAGAAGAGACGCCCTTTAAGTATTTCCTTGGCCTGCCTTTCCTTCTCTGTTCTTCAGAGAATTATCATGAGCCCCTAAATAAACAGTTTGCAAGAAATAATCGCATCCTTTCTCTTCCCTTTTCCATTCTCCTGTTGTTAAACTCCTTTTGATAAGGCTGTGATGTTTTTGGAGTGCTTGCCCTAAGCAAGTGCCAGCCTGCATGCTGGGAGGAGGGAAGGGGGGCAGGCAGCAGAAGAAGGACGGGTTTTAACTTTCTTCTATAGAGACTGTACTCGAGATATCATGGCAAGGACCCCAGTACACACGGTTAGTCGGGCGGGCAGACAGGAATTGACTGAGTAAGCACCCAGCCAGGTGTCCCGAGAAACACATTTCCTTTCAAACCAGCACTGCTGACTTTGAAAGAAGTCCTAGGCAGCTACACGGTCTGTACTGCAGAAAAGACTAAGTACATTCAAAGCCAAAGCCTGCCCTGTTGACTGCCCTCTATCAGAGGACCTCAGGAAAAGGGCTGAGTTTGATTCACGCGCACTCAGTGTAACAGCTTCAATCCGCAGGCGTTACAAAAACATCACCTGCCTTCTCGCAGCACCTACCAAAGGGGTCTTCAGGATCTGCAGAGGGCACCTGGGCTTCTCAAAGCAAGCCCTCCGTTCACCCAAAATCTGAGGAACGTAGAGTAACATTTTTGAAATGTTTTCTAAAAGGAAAATGAAAGGCAAATCTGCAACAGAGCACATGATTCCACACCTTGTATCTATGACAAGCCCCTACTCCCATACCACTCTTCCCATCCCCTCGGATCATGATCTTTTGTTACCCTAAGTCTAAATACCTTGGAAGGATTCAGTTGGATGACGCAAGCATGTTCCTCCTATACCTGTTTACCATTTTTGCTATAGTTCAATAAAGAGAGAAGTGTTTTACTTTGAGAAAACTAGAGGAGCTGAATTAAATGTGACACAGAGGCCATCTATGCATTAGAATAATTGGAAGTAATGCCTCTTGTATTTTCATAGGTGGAATTCCTGGATTTAGATGTAGTAAGGTAAAAACAAGGAATTTTTTTTTTTTAATTGTGGACCAAAAGATTCAACAGGAGCAGTTTTCAAAACCAGCCTTCTCACATAAGAGAACTTACATGGGGATAATAGTTCTTTTCTATCTTAACAGAATAGTCTATTCTTAGATAAGCAGCCACATATTTATAAATAAGCATTTCAGTCTGACATGTTGTACCTATAGGGCTGATTATTCATACACCTTTTCATTATATTTTCACAAAATTATTCCATTGTTCGGTGCATAACTGCAGGTTTGCTGTAATCTGTACAATAGCTCCTTCTCCTTCACATTTGACAATTAGTTTAGCTGTGGACTTTGGCGTGGAGTGTGGCATCCTCTGGGCAACGTGTCTCACCTCTCGTTAGTGCATTTCTTGAACGTTCCAATCTCCAGTTCTCAGATCCTCCTACTACCAACCGCCTTTCCCTCTTTTGAAGGCGCACAGCGGCCTATTGAATCATAGAATGAGTTGGGTTGGAAGGGATCTTAAAGACCATCCAGTTCCAACCCCCTGCCCTGGGCAGGGACACCTCCCACCAGACCAGGTTGCTCAAAGCCCCATCCAGCCTGGCCTTGAACCCCTCCAGATTGATAAGAAACAGGTTTGAATTTTCAGGCAGGTTGATGTTTCTGACACTGGATGCAGCCCAGAGGTTCTGCTCCTCCACACTGCTGCCTTCCTGAGCTTCTGCCCAGACCTGGGGTGGCTATGGCTCTTCCGGCTGTTTGGGGTCTCTCTGGGAGCCCATGACCCATGCTCCCCACCGTGCCCCCAGTGTCGGGCTGCATTTCCCTCCATTGCCTTGCACCTCCCAAGACAGTTGCTCCTGTCTCTCATGCTTCTCTTCCAGACTTTTCTCCTTCTCTTTCAACTCTAGAGCCCAAAGAGAAGGGCTATGCAAACACCATGCCAAATGTTCATTAATATATTTCTGTGGTAGCTCAGGAGATACTTGCCTTACCCTTACACCATTTCCAAACTAAAGCACAAACAAGCTACGGAACCTGAAGAGACTTATCTATGCCTTTAAAATCAACCCAGTTGAGCACAGTTGTAACATGTCATTTTTCTGGGCTACCTTCTTAGCTCTGCCTGAAGTCAGGGCTTCAAGGGATGCATTTTGCCCCATCCCTGGAGGTATTCAAAGCCAGGTTGGATGGGGCTTTGAGCAACCTGGGCTGGTGGGAGGTGTCCCTGCCCAGGGCAGGGGGTTGGAACTGGATGATCTTTAAAGTCCCTTCCAACCTGAACCATTCTATGATTCAACCTTGTAGATCTGTTTTGTTCGTAGGTCATTATAAAATTTCAGCACTGAGATACTGCTAACTTATTACAACTGATCTTAAACAGTCTAGTGCTTCTCAGGTTTAAAACAAGTTTTTGAGTTCACCTACAAAATACGTATTTTTTTCCTGACGGATAATAAGCACATGGAAAAAAATAGCTTTTATAACTGACTGGTTGGACTTGAAAGTGTATGTGTTGTATGCGTAAAAATGTATACAGGCTGGCAGTGTCAAAAGCTTAAAAGGAAAGATCATTATAGCTTCTGCTAAATGCAGCTATGCTGCTAAATTGCCTGTGATCCTAGAGAGCAAAATCTTGCAAGAATAATCTATGGTTTCCACATCTGTTGTAAAAGTCAGGTTCCTTTGAACGCAGTCTTCCATCAACGTAGCACTCCCAACTCCATTATTTGACATGCAGTTTTTCAAACATTAAAAGCGCTTTTTCAAACAGCCTCTTTGGCACACAAAGGACAGCTCTGGAATCTGTGTAAAATATTTACAAGGGAAATAAAAGACAAACTAAAAGGAAATGCAGACCAGAAAATACTCTAGTCATGCAAGCCACGTCAAGCAGCACCAGACTCCCCGAAAATTAAGATTTATTATATAAGCAAGCCTTGAGACATTCCAGCTGTGTTGTGTTGCGAGTTGTGAGGCTGAACTGCTGTGTGGAATATGCGATGGTCCCCGACTACAGTGTGGGCTTTCCTTTCACACCAGTACAAGCCAACTTCATTTGAAGTAGGGTAAGGAGCCTTCCACCCTTCTGGGATCAAATCATATTTATGGAGGATCACAGATGTCAAATCATATCCAATGGAGGATTTTGCCATCTGATGGTTGCCTAATTGTTGCTTTGCAGCAGGAACTGGTGGGATTTGGCCCGTTTTATCAGGATGCAAATGTCTACCACTCCAAAGTTACTTTGCCAGTCAGTCCTAGGAAGAACACTGAAATTGTTATGGGGACAGTAATTAATTTGTCTTTCATCCTGTAGGCTATCAAGGTTAGTGTTAAGCCAATACCACGTAACTCCAAGTCTAACTTTTGTGTTCAGACTGACTCCCTCAGTTCTGTGGCACCCAGCCACAATTTTTTTCCGGGGATTTAATGATGAGCTTATGCCTTCTTCTAGGCATGAAGGTGGCCTCTCCTCACATGTCACCAACCTCAGCATGACTGCCAATCACCAGCTAAATCCAAGCTTTTCCTCTTATGAGTTCCTGGAGTCCCCACATTTTCCAAGCTAGCAGATGTCTCCAAAACTTTTATCCATTTCTCCTACCCTCAGATGAGACCTGATGTACATTCGCTTTGCACCGATCATGGCTATTTGGTCCTTAAAACTGTTTTTCTCCTGACAGCCTAATTAGTGCCATCAAGTTACTATTTATTAAGTAGACTGTTGTTTTAGAGCATCGGTGTCCATTGAAAACAGACACAGTCAGTATCTCAGGGTATTGGTGACATAATCTGTTCCCTTGATTAACGGAACAGGATATTAAAAACATAGCTCCATGATATGCTAGCTTTGGTGGAAAAATGATTCGGGTGTTTAAAACAATCCTTTGTTGGTTTTTTTGTTTGTTTTTTTTTTTTAACTCAGACCATTTTAGTGATCAGGTTTATGGGGTTCCCCAAAATAACAGTTTTAACATCGTAATGAGGAGAGGAAAAGCAACACATTGCTGCAAGAATGACTGGATAAGGACAGAAAAGACTGAAACCAGCTTTTTCATGGTAGGAAACACCTGTATTGAACCAGATTTACAAATCAGGGTTACTGACTGTCCATCTTGTTCTGGGAGTTGTTATTCAAAGCCAGTCAAAACCAAATGCTATTACAAGTTTATTTGATGGACTGGAAAGTAGATGGATGCCACTGACAGGATTATGATGGATGAACTTTGGAAAAGAACATGAAAATAACAAAGTCCAATATATTGCTTGCTTCTTAGAAGATAGATGCTTGCAGTTGCATATATTCTACAAGATTCACAAGCAGCAAATATCTTTAACTATTTACATGAATTTTTGTGTATTTTAAGCTTGCAGACAAGGTATGTATTAAAGAGTGACCCAAATATTAGCTTCAGATGAGAATTTTTACAATACTCAAGGACTGACCTGCATAGGAAAGAATCCTATTTAGTTAAACAAGAGGCTGCTTCAGATATTTTAATCTGTACTTATGAGATTTTCCAAGTCACAAAGTTTTAAACAAAGCTAGAATCCGTTATTTCAAAATTCTAACGTATCATATAAATGTAAATTGCATCGCAATCAGAGGAGTGAATTCATCATAAACAGCATCTTTATGGAAAATGTTGGGGAGGAACACTGCAGATGAAGGAAGAAAATCTCATTACGGCATTGTGAGAGTGTGTGATTGTAATAGTTCTTGACATCAGCCAGCTATATATCTTCTGGAAAACCACAGGGGGAGTAAACACAGAATCTTTCATCCAAAACAGATCGGTACTTAAAAATCTTTCAAGGAGGACTCTGAACATGTCTCCTGAAGATGCTGTTGGAGAAGCTGTGGAGAGGAGCCTGCAATGTGCAGCCTACTGTGTCCAGCTTTGGAGTCCTCAGCACAGGAAGGACATGGACCTGTTGGAATGGAAGGGGGACAGAGGAGATGACAAAGATGATCGGAGGGCTGGAGACCCTCTGCTGTGAGGACAGGTTGAGAGAGTTGGGGGGGTTCAGCCTGGAGAAGGCTCCAGGAAGACCTTAGAGCCCCTTCCAGTCCCTACAGGGGCTCCAGGAGAGATGGTGAGGGACTCTTGATCAGGGAGGAGAGCCATAGGTTGAGGAGGAGCGGTTTTAAACTGAAAGAGGGAAGATTTAGATTAGATACTAGGAAGAAATACTTTCCTGTGAGGGTGGTGAGACCCTGGCCCAGGTTGCCCAGAGAAGCTGTGGATGCCCATCCCTGGAGGTGTTCCAGGCCAGGCTGGATGGGGCTTTGAGCAACCTGGTCTGGGTGGGAGGTGTCCCTGCCGAGGGCAGGGGGATTGGAACTGGATGATCTTCAAGGTCCCTTCCAACCCAAACCATTCTGTGATTCTATGTTCTAGAGGCAGGAACCAGACAGGGAACATTTGCATATCATCACTTGTCTTCTCTATTGGTACCAGAGCCACCAGAGGTAGACCCTCAGCCTCCTGCTTTCGTTAGAGTTGTGCTGCCAAGCATGTTCCTCTTTTTCTCTCTTCCTCGCACAGAGAGGAAAAGCCAAAATGATGGAGAAGAGAGGTTGTACAGTCCCAAAACAATGGGAGAGGTTTTGTGCCCTGACCTTCATGGGATGGTCAGGGCTAACAATGTGCCCTGAGAGGCCAGAAGAGACTTCCCCTGTCCCAGGCTTGTTACAGGTGAGCCCACCTTGCCTCTGTGAGTCACCTCATGAGGACAGCAGGTGACCAGAGCACAAGGCGCATGAGCTGTGCCTAAGTTTCTTCTCAGACCAAATTTTTCATCCAAGAGGAGGAAAGAACATGTCAGGCACAAATCTTGGTGAGGTAAATGAGCAAATCACAAAGAGACCAGCAGCTGTTCCAGCTTATCAGGAACATGCAAGATGGTGGAAATTCCAGTTTTGAGCTATCTTCTCAGAAGAACAACAGTTAATGACGTTGGAGAAAGCCAGTTTGATGTTTTGTTTAATGTCAGAATCACTTTGAGTTTTGTTTTATTTTCCTTTTTTTTTTTCTTCTTGACATAGTTGTTGAGTTGTTACTACATCTAGAAAAACAAATTGAGTGCTGGAAAGATTTGTATTCCATGAAACATGGTCAGAGATAAAACTCAAGACTACAGAAAGATCTGTGCTTCTACCTGGGTTATTCATAATACCTTCAGCTCTTAAAAAAAGACAAGATCTTGCACATCTAACATTTTCCTCAACATGTCTGTTGGTGTCCCAGGACCAGGAAGATAAGATCCTGTTCTATTCTTCCTCCCCTTGTAGAAATCCACCCATAAATGCTCTGAGTGCCTCAGGCTATCTGATGTTAAAGAATATGTGTAGGAGATACGTCACTGTCCACAGCATTTTTCTTGAATATCTCAGGATTTCCAGACCACAATAATATTCATCCACCTAACAACTGTTGTGGAATATGTAATAATCATTATACGATGTATAACGGTTTTTAAAATGGAAACCTTTGGCCATTGTCTTTTCAGCTGTTGAGTGGATAACCCATCTCTTTTATAACACAGGGCAATTCCAGCTCTTGTTCATCGTCTGAGATTTCCCTTCATGAAGGACCCTCCTGCACATTTTTATTTGGAACAGTAAAAAAAAAAAAAGCTACAGAAAACCACCAAAACAACTGTGCTGATGCATTTATAAATATCAAGTAGAAACAAAAATTGCCTATTATTATATTGAACACCTGGAATGAAAACATTTCTCAGGCTTCTGCCGAAAATGATTAGCTCCTAAATAAATCTTGCTGGGATGTATTTGAACACCCCATTTGCAATTCACATCTGATCTACTTTCTAATTAAACAGTGCTTACAAAAGTACTAATAATGAAATGCATGTAAAATCCTGTAGTACAAATACCCAGAGTGATACATGTCTTCACATTTCCTACTTACACCCAGAGCGTTTATGAAATCCAGCAGCTTTTTTCATATCATATTCAACTGAGGGGTAAGGGAACAGGAGGGTGGTCTGTGTGCACTGGGGGTGTGTGTTGTGAATCAATGACTTTGCTTTAAAGGGACCTTGTGAAATTCTTTTAATAAATATGATTCATTGTTTAAAATAGACAAAATTCAGGAGTAAAATAAACTTTATTAGAAAAGTTTTCCTGGAGAGCCATGCAATAAATTTTAAGTATAAATACACCTGCCAGAAACCCATTCTCCAAGCACTTGTCTGGAACTTTTCCTGCTGATACTGCACACAACCGTAGGATGAAAGTACAGCATTCATTTTAGGAACAGAAACTCAGAGAGCTGAAAGATCTGATCTTGCTGGGATTTGGGATTTGAATGTGCTCTGTAGCTGCTCTATCATCCCCAGGGCCTTTGCACACCAGTTGGTAAAAGCTCAATAGAACTTGGTTATATTTTATACTAATATCACAAGGCTCAAGTATTAATTATTACAAAGGTTTATATATTAAGTTCAAATCTCTTTTCTGATTTGCAGAGCATACATGAAAAGAATACACTGAACAGACAGAACAAGGCAGACACTTAAAAAGCGTTTGGACACATAGTTTGAATAAAATCTTTGAATTCTCTTTCGTATGATCTATGGACTACTTGTATAGGATTTACGAACTACTTGTATAGCTTTTCTGTGCTGAAAAAAACATTTACAGAAATAAAGGATCATGGGTATACACATGAACATGTTTTTATCGCATTTATGCAACTGGCTTGAAAATGTTTTGTGGGTTTGTGGGAATCAACAGCCAACATCTGTGACTGACACTCTTGAGTAATCAAGAGACTAAACTATGTTCAAATAAACCACTGCGTGTGTTTCCAGGCCCAGCAAAGCAGAAAGTCAGCTCAGAGCTGAAATGATATTCAAAACTATTAGAATTCTGGTTGGACTCAGATGTGTTCGTAGATAATATTCATAAAGCTGTGGACATAGCAAAGTCAAAACACTTATTTCAGGTAAGTACTGGGCCTGCTGTCACCCTTCGAGGCACTTTGTTCATCCAGTTGGGTGAACAGCAGCAAAAGCCTTTGACAGCTACTCAGGTTCAAAATTTAAAACTTATTGGAAAACCAACTTATTTCATTATGCTCCTTTAAACCATGTTCGCTTGTAATACTAGCTGGATATTTTCAAGCAGAAATATGTTCCCCAAACCAGGTCAAGGACACTGCTGAGAGAACCTAGGATTTGGCAAATTCTGTTTGACCAACACTGCAAATTCAAACAAATCAAAGTCTGTTCATGAATAATCTGTAAATACAGAAGGAGGCTAAATTTGTCAAACAAATTCTTAACTCTACAGTGTTTGCCCAGAGCTTCTCCCTGCTCAGAATGCCCTTTGGTCTCAACTAGCGTTCTTTATGTACTCAGTATAGGAAAAAACTCCGTACTGGGAATAACTGAGGTGCTATGAATTTCAGAGAAAAGAAGTTTACCCCAAGCTTCTGTGCATGTCTAGATGGATTTGACTCTGGTAAAATGCTGGTGCTTCTGCAGTCTCTGGCCTTTATTCATACAACAGGAGTAGTTTAACTTAAACAAAGGAAAGTCACTCTGAAACAGAAGGAGGAGCTCAGCCCCTCTGGCTCAGCAAGCCTGGGACTGGTTCATTGTGTCTGACCCTCAGACCTGAAGCCCAGTGGTCCCTCTCCGTGTTCTGATATGTGCTGGTGTGTCCCACAGCCCTGTAAGCATGCAATCAAAGCCACCCATGTCTCAAACTGACTTCTCCATGTACTGTCTCAGGATGGAAACCACGTATCCATCAGCCTATTCCCACCTATCAGCTGAGGCAGAGAAACGGGCCATGGGCATCCTCTGAGTCCATCCCCAAAGTAAGTGCGACAAAATCTATCACACTCAATATTTTTGTTTCTTTTTCTTCAGGGCAGGGAGTAGGAAAAATAATATTTTTATTATTTACAGCTATGGAGCTCTCCAACACAATAGAAGATCCAATTTTAAGCTGGAAGTACTCCAACTTTAGCAATGAAAAGAGAATCCATCTCTTCTTTCTCTTCCTTTGCTTCTGTGAATTTAGGTGGGATGTGACTCTCATCTTGGGGTAGTATCCTTGCCTTCTGTGCTCTCTGGTTAATGTCTTTAATTTGGGTATTAGACTGACCTAGTTAATTAATCATAGCATACTCCCAAGGTCTCACTAAACCTATCATGGACTTCTTGTATTGTACTTAGCACAGCTGTTCAACCGGCATTAAAAAGTCTTATCTTCGCTCCCCAGAGGCGGATAATCTAACCTCTAAATCTAGAAAAACTTGCAGCAACTATTGAAAAACTACATAGGACGTCATAAGATCCACAAGCAAGCTTTTCCCTGCTAGTTTTCAGTTACTGATTGAGCCTTGTTTTCTATTTCTTTTTCAGTAACAAATGGTGACTGATTAAGGCTTTTCATTGCAAATGAAAGGCATTCATCTTTTTTTCTGTAAAAACTGGGGTAGTGACACATCCAGAAATGCTTTGCCTGAATCTGTTCTTCGGAGGAACTCTGGCTTGGCCCAAGGTATGTGTTTGATCACTGTAATATCTTTTACCCCAGTGCATGAAACTAAAAGCAATTACTGGAAGAAGTTGAGCCTAGTGATTAAGCAGAACACTTGACCCCTGGGCCCTTGGGCTTTCTCTGGTTTGGTTCTGCCACTGAGGTTTACATTTTCAAAGGTAGTTTACAGCTTTGGAGGGGTTCACTGTCTAAAACATCAAGGGTCCAAGCAGAAAATAAAACGCACGTGCAATTAAAGAGGGAATTTTGAGACTGCTCTAAAAGCTCCTTCAAAGCATTGCCACTGATTTCAGTAATCTTTGGGTCAATTGCTGGGGCCTTTACTTCTGTGCCTATCAGTTGGTAGCAGGAGACAGATGAAATGAATGCTCTGGACAGGCAGCACAGTTAAGCGGAGCCGCAGGTCAGAAAATTTATGTTCTGACCCTGCGTCTGCCACTGATGCCAGCCTAGACAAATCGTTACATCCCTCTCCATCTCCGTGGTAAAATGGGATGCTCACCCACCTTTTAAGGCATTGCACTTCATGCTCCACCAGCGGCAAGCATTCTATGACTAGGAGGCTTAATTATTTGAAATACTTTGAGATGTAAGATGCTCTGAAAGTATGAAGAGTTATCATTAATAATAATAATGAAAACACAAAAAGAATAATCCCCAGTAAATTAACACAGAACCACGGATCAGTTCCAATCTTGTGGGTTTTAAGCGTAGCATTTCTTCCCGAGGGCTACAGTAGGATCCTTCCTCCTTTATTCATTTCAGCCAACACTTAGGTTCAGATTGCCTTTTAAATATTTAATAACTGCTTGGGACATTTTATTTTATGGTAATTTCCACATCATGCATCCCTGGGCTTCTAAATTCAGCGCCAGGTTGTAGAACAAACAAAGGCAGTTAATTCCTCTGTGTGTAGATCACACGACCCTCCCTTAGAGTTTTCTGAAGGTCAAGTGAAACATCCAAAGGCATTTGTGGTTTTTTTTTTTCATTTTTCACACCCTTCTTTCCACCCACCATCAAATCACGCAAAGCTTCTCTTAATCATTATCAGGGAGACAAAAAGTTATAGTTCGGAGCAATGGAGCAGAATTTCACACTCCATTTGCACAATAACTCTGAGGGCTGCTAATGTGCTGTTTGCTTTTTAGCAGGCATCTCTGCAGCCATCACTGAAATGCATTTTGGCGCTGCTCCCAGGGCAACTTAACTATTTATGACAGCTTGTCTTGAAGTGCCTACATGAACATTAGGATGTCCACGGCAATCTGCAAATTGACCCATCCACATGGCATTTGAGATCAGATGGAAAGAGCTTTAATAATGTAATGAAGGGTAGGATAGATGTCATTTTTAATTTATCTTTTTTACTCGTGCTCCGGCAGCAGCTCCAATTTTCCATCCCATCTTCTGGCCAGGATATGTCAAATTGTGAAATCCTCCGATATTAACAGATGCTAATGACCTGACTCAGGCTTGGACTGTCTTTTATTACACATTCAGTCAGACAATAAATGGGAAATATAAACTCCCACCCTGCGTAAACCATTTACCTCCAGAGAGTGAACCTGCTACACCAGACCCAGCTGTTTGCTTATTGTCCAAGATGAGTGACAGATGAGTAATTTAAAAAACAGACATTCTTCATGACAGCTTTCATTTCCATGCTGCTCCGAGGTTCAGAGGTGGATTTTATTCTTCAACCTTTATCTCAACTTTTTATTCTCTCTCTTAGAAGCAAAGCTGCCTAATAAAGCGAGGGTTTCAGACACATACAATAACAGGGAAGGAGAAAACAAACTTCGGCTGAGATCCAGCTTCAGCCCCCAGCCAGAATGAGGAGTTATGTCAGGGAGGGTCCCAAGGGTGGTGGAGGTCAAGGCTCCTAACTCTGCTGCTGATTTATTCACAGAGCAGTCAGAGTTAAGCTGCCTCACCTCATTAGGCTACACTTTCTCTGTTTAAAAATTGATGCGCATCAGGAGCTGAGAGAGAGAGGCAATTTGTTACAGAAAGATATAGCAGAGGAAGATACAGAAAAAGAGTGAGTTGCTTCCCATCTTTGCGCTTTCACCTGGTTTGACTACAAATATTCTGTGTAGCTATTGGTTTGAAATATATGGCTGTATAGTACACATTGCAATTTTCCCAATAACCCATCTCCTTAGGTGATAATTATCTTTCTCTCTCTGTCTCCCCCACGGGGCTAACAACATTCTCACCTCTCTCTTTGTGAACACCTTCCATTCCATGGATACCAGTCACCTTTTCGCTCCAACTCTCAGGCTGATCAGCATAATTAAGTTACGTTAGAGTCGCTGATCCCAGCTTGCACACAGTTTGAAGTTTGTTGCTTCTGTTCTAACAAGCAGAGGGGGTTGACTGCTACAAACCCACTCATTTTTCTATCAGTAGATTCTAACAAAAGACATTCTCCCTCTAATTCTTTATAATCATAAGCCAAAAACCTATACGTACAGGTCTGTGCATATATCATATATAACTTCTTTTTTTTTTTTTTTTTTTAAAGAGTCTATATAACACCCAGCAAAATGGGACCTCAGCTTCATTAAGACCCCCAGTTAGAAAGCAGACTTCATGGTAACAAAAATGATTGCTCAAAGAAATGCCTTGGTTTTGCTTATCAGAGAGGAACAATTTAATTTTATTTGCTGTGGAAAGTGTAATTTATTCCCTATCGGAAGTGCATCACGAAAGACTAAGCAATAAACAGCCCTTCATGCTTTAAGAAAGGTGGCAGGAATTCAGGGGGGGAAACTGAAGCAGGAAGAGGAGCTCTACTGCTGCTCTGCCCCTTTACTCTGCTTTTGCCCCTCTATTCTGCTCTTGGGAGACCCCACCTGGAGCACTGTGTCCAGCTCTGGAGTCCTCAGCACAGGAAGGACATGGACCTGTTGGAACAGGTCCAGAGGAGGCCACGAAGATGCTCTGAGGGCTGGAGCTCCTCTCCTATGAGGACAGGCTGTGAGAGTTGTGGGGGGCTCAGCCTGGAGAAGGGGAGACCTTGGAGCCCCTTCCAGTCCCTAAAGGGGCTCCAGGAGAGATGGGGAGGGACTCTTGATCAGGGAGGGGAGCCATAGGATGAGGGGTAATGGTTTTAAACTGAAAGAGGGGAGATTTAGATGAGATCTCAGGAAGCAATTCTTTGCTGTGAGGGTGGTGAGACCCTGGCCCAGGTTGCCCAGAGAAGCTGTGGCTGCCCCATCCCTGGAGGGGTTCAAGGCCAGGTTGGATGGGGCTTTGAGCAGCCTGGTCTGGTGGGAGGTGTCCCTGCCCATGGCAGGGGGTTGGAACTCGACGATCTTTGAGATCACTTCCAACTGTAACCATTTTATGATTCTATGACAAGAGCAAGAACCGGGCAGAGCCCCTCGCTGCCACCCTCCACTGGGTGGCATCATCTCTGATCCACACTCTACCACTTTGCCCAACTAAAGATGCTCTTATACAATTGATAAAAAAGGAAGTCTTTTCAGCCTTGCCTCAGGACGGCCTAATAGCAACAACCATTACATCTTAATTTGACACAGATTTCTTGCATGAAGTTTCTCTGTGTAAAGTTTCGCTGCATTCAATATCCTAGAAAAAGGCACTGGTGAATTACAGTAGCCGTCTAGAGAAGATCGTCCTGGAAATGCATTTTATTTTGCTTCATTTTTATTTGGTTTTGCTTGCTTGTTTGTTTAAAGACAGATGGACACAGAACAAGCACCAGGGTTAAGAAAGGGGAATTGTCATTGCCTTAATCTCAGACATTTGACAAGGGGTAGCGTTTCCTGTGATTTAGTACGGTGGATGGAATTGTATCTTCTGCGAGAGAATATGGATTTCAAAACATTCCTTCCTTGTGGCTTACTTAGGACATTAGTCAGAGCCAGCTTACTCAAGACAACAGCAGGGATTCATTCCACGACTCTAATAATTCACCAAATAAAATGTTTTTGGTGTTTTTTTCCCAAGAACCTGACCTAGTGTCAGTAGACTCAGCAGTAAAGCTGTCATTGCGTCAGGAGTGCTGTCTGAAGTCATGACTATGAAGAACCCCTCCCATTCCTGTCCTTCCTTGACCGAAAAATGTGAGATCAGTTGTATCTGAGCACCATTCTGGAGCTTGGCACCAATGTCAGTTGCATTGGATAGTCAATTTGCTTTGATGGCTCTCCGTACATTTTAAAGGGAAGCGTTGCCTGACAGTCTTTGGAGTTTTTATGTTGTTTTTTACTACTGAGTCCTTGCCACCCCATAGGAATTGCTCCAGCAGGCTAACTGGGAGCTATCAGCTCACTGCCCAGTCTTTTAGGTAATGTCCAAAGTCACAGAGCGGATAAAGGAAGAAGTAGTAAGGAAGATGCCGTTTCTCACAAGTTTTAGTATCTGCAGCATCCTAGGGAAGGAGATCCAGAGTTTACACCAACAGCATGTGAAGAATCACTTCCGTTGGAGAGTTTGGGGCCTACCAACCCACCAGCAAGCCACCCGGTAGGTCCTTTAGACAACCCTTAGATCATCTCTTGGAAGACAACAACTGGCCTGCGCCCACCCTCTTTGTGACACGCACGGTTTTATAAAACCTCTGCCACATTCCCTCTCAAGTCGTACCTTTTCCGGTCACTCCTCCTGTCAAAGCAATTCCAGACTTTTTTTCTGAATCTTTTCCAACTCTATTATATCCTTTTCGAGATGAGGGGGATAGGGCAGCACAGCACACAACCGCCGCATGGATTTATACAGTGCCGTAACGATGCTCTGTGTTTCATTCTCTGAGTCATTCTTAAATATCCCCAGCAAGAGGATTGCTTTCCAGGCTGTAGCTCAGCACTGAGCTAATATCATCCTGAAACTTTTTATTATGACTCAAACATCTCATATTCTTGCGTGGTCACAATAAGCTCAAAGCCCATCATTTTGTGTAAATCAATATCAACAACATAAATAATTCACTGGCTTATGGGATGAAAAGAAGTATATAAATGGGAAACTCTGTTGTCTCTCTGAAGCATACTCACAACCTCAGCTCCAACGTGCTCCAACATGCTCTCCTGGTGCGATCTGGTCTTTGAAGGTCCTTCTCATGGGATGGAAAATACACAAGTGCGTAAATAAATAATAAATAAATACTTTAAAAATTCATTTTTAAGTTCATATAACATTCATGGAGAACAAGGGCTGGGCGAAGATAAAGACTACTACTTACAGAATGGAGGCAGAGCAAGCCTTCCTTACACAGCCTGCCTCAACCAGAGCTGGCTGAATGTTTCAAAAGTATTTTTAGGTTCCACTCCTACCTTCTCATCTGTGGAAACAGGACCTGATACCTGCAAAGACTCTTCATAACATCTCTGGGACACCAGGCAAACTCAAAGGTCTGCTGGTTGGTTGGGGAAATACTTTAAAAGGTGAAAAGAACAGAATATTGCCTCTTTTTTTCATTTCTGTATTCAGATTTTCATTAGGGAGCTATGGTTATCAGCAAGCTCAAGTTCCTGTTATTGTCAGTGTGAAATTAGAAAAATAAAATGCTTCTGGAGCAAACTCCGTTCCACCTGCACATGTCATCAAAGTTGGGGATAGCCAGCTGAAATGCCGATTTTCCTACCTCAACTCTCATAAGTCACCCTGTACACATCCTCAGTGTTTTGCCTGTCTTTCCTCCATCCCCAAACACATACTGTGCATCGGGCTGCCCTCACAGCCAGTTTGGAAGGAAAACACACTATCTGGGTGTGAGCCATCCCTGGCTGCACGGCCGGCTCCATCCACAGCTCTCAAGTGGCCAAGGGAAGCCGAGAGGTGTCCCGGCCCCGAGTCCCACGGTGAAGCCCTGACCCAGTACTGCCCGACTTGGGATGCAGTGATTTTTGAGAAGATTCATAGATTCATAGATTCATAGATTGGTCCAGGCTGGAAGGGACCTCCAAAGGTCATCTAGTCCGACCTCCCCACAGTCAGCAGGGACACCCCCAACTAGACCAGGTTGCCCAGGGCCTCGTCTAGCTTCACCTTGAATATCTCAAGGGAAGGGGCCTCAACCACCTCCCTGGGCAACCTGTTCCAGTGCTCCACCACCCTCATGGTAAAGAACTTTTTCCTAATATCCTATCTAAATCTCCCCTTCTCCAACTTAAAACCATTGCCCCTTGTCCTGTCACTGCAGGCCTTTGTAAACAGACTCTCCCCAGCCTTCCTGTAGGCCCCCCTCAGGTACTAATGGGGCTGCCTGCTCCTACGTACTGCTTTTAAATTCCTGGCACACCTGAAGGCAGCGCTGAAGTTCCTAAAATTCTCTCTGAGGCTTTTTTCGAGGCCAGGTAAACAAAATTACTTCATTGTGTGGGTGTGCACTTACTGGGATCTGCAGAAATTCACAATTTAAATTTTTTATAAAAGATAGATATATTTTCTGGGTTTGGAAATTGACAATGTCACGATTTGCATGATGTCCGGTATGAAAGCTACATATATATATATAAGTATGTATATATGTGTGTGTGTACATATATATATATGGAATTGAATATACAAACAGCCATGAAAAATATGTTAAATAAACTCTTACAATCCCCAGTTTCACAGTGCAGTTTTGTCAACAAACATGTCATCCTTCCTCAATTCCCAAAAAAAACCCTCTTGCATTTTATAATCTAAAATCCAAAAGATGGTATCTTACTAACAAAAAAAAAAATCATCAGACAACAAAATACCCCACCAAAATGTAAACGCTCTACTTAATTTAAACTATTAGAAGCCATATCCTTTCAGCTGCTGAGAAGCCTCTGCAGACAAACAGCACGGAGAGGTGAGGAGGGATCAAGCATTGAAAGAAACTGAGATGCCAGAAGAAACGTACAGCTCATGTGGGGATCAGGGGCTCTTTTCTCAGTGTGTTCATAAATTTTATCCCGAGTGTATGTAGCGAGCAGGAAGTCAAGGATTTCATACGTCTGGCAGTAGGCCAGCAGCACCTTGGGAAGGTTTTGTATGGACTCCCCACATACCACTCCGCTGGTGCACCTCAAAGTGATCTCCAGAGCCCCTTGATGTCTCCACGCACAGACCTATCGGCACGTCTCTGAGGAGGCTCCAGCCCCAAAGGTCACCAGTGACTCTGCTGGACACACCGTAGCTCTGAGTTTCTTCTGCAACTCCCCAAAGCCTCTTTTGCTAAAGCACGGCTCCTTCATGCCAGCTCCCAGTAACTTTTTGGCTTTCCATCCCCGTCACTTTTCACAGCAGCTAATCCCATTCCTTACTCGTCAAAGGAAGAACTTTGGAAAGCTCTCACCTAGAGTGAATTTGAATCAGCAGCCAGCTCTATATCCTGTTTAGAGTCACTTGAGCCATTCAGCCCGTAAGAACTATTAATCTCACTCTACCTGGAATTTCCATGAATTCTCTAGCCAAGAAGTTAGTCATTAAAATGAATACTGAATGCATATTATATCTTAGAGTACTGAAATGCTAAAGGGATGAAGGCCATATAAGCAATTTGCAGATCTAGAGGGAATGCTAGCTAATGTGAATATGAAAGCTGAATAGTATAATACGTTCTGTCAAAGCTGAGCTTGGAAGTTGCCTTGTTACATTTATTCTGAATTCTTAACCACAGGAATACCATTTACGTCAAAGTGCCAGATTCAGGCACTCGAAGGCTGACAAATATCTTACCCTGCAGGTAGTTCCAATGACTTCAAGAGGGGCATAGATCATGGTTTGGGTTTCTGAGCCGTGGTGAATTCTACTGTCTGCTCAGCGAAACAGGAGATATATCCTAAAAAGGACAGGAATTCCCAGTGTAAATAATTTTCAGCCAGTAACATGATCCTCCCTCTTCTAAGTTTTTTTCATTGGAACCCCAGTAGACATCACCCATTCAGGCATGGTGAGATGGGAGTAGATCTGCTATCCATCACTATCAGTCCTGATTTCTAGGTCACCCTGGCTAAGGTGCAGCCTAATTACTTTGTAATTAGGATTGAGATTGTCTTCCCAAAGGGGGCTGGGCCAGAGAAGCTTGGAGTCATCAAAGCCAGCTCCCTGCCTTAGGACATGGTTTCCTGCCGCAGGGTCACTGTGGTGGCTATGTTTATCAAAGCCGAGCTGAATGAGTCTAGGCAGAAATTACAGTATTTGAAGTGAAAGTCCTGCTGAGCGATGCTGTTTTGTTATAAGGAACGCTCAAACTTTTTTATTTGGAAAGTGAAGGAAGCACCTTCTGAGTTCAAGAATAACAACATAAGAAAATAGAAAAGGAGAGAAACACTTGCCGTGAGAATGTAAAGATTTTCCAAAAGAGAAGACTTCTGTAATTTTTTCCCAGTTTACACCCAAGTAAAGGTTTGTTTAAGTATTTTAGCTTGGAAATAAGCATAAAACTACACACCTTCTTTGTAATGCTTTCATATGAGGCTTTAATAGCAAGCCCATTCTTCCTGCCTTTCCTTGCCGGTAAAGCCTGTCTTTGGCCAACGCATGTCTTATTCTTATTATGAAAAAAAGCAATTAGGTAATTAGATGGAAGTGCCAATCTCAAGTGTCACTGAGAGGGGAACAGGAAACAAACTTCCTTCTTGTGAGCAAGCAATCTAGTTTTCAGAAAGGCTGAACACTAAAACTTTAGCTGGAGTAGCAGACTCTAGCCTCCACACACCAGCAGTTTTTGCCACCTGAATTTCGATTTTCTAGTCATAGAATCGTAGAATCATAGAATGGTTAGAGTTGGAACGGACCTTAAAGAACCACAAAGGACCCATTGAGTTCCATCTACTCTTCATTCAGCCTCTTTCAAAACCATTTCTTAGTTCCATGGTCCCAGAGACATGAACTCTCTTATTCATTCTCAGGAGATGACTCAGCTGCTTTTTTATGAATCAAACAGTGGAAACAGATTCTGCATGAATCAAACAGGTTCCCAAAGCTTCTTATAATGTTATGGCAATCACCTGGCGTTCGCATTTGTGTATGCATATATATACACTGATGTATATAATGTGTGTGCACCTGTAACCTCAGGAAAGTGATGGCCTTTAATGAACAATATCACAAACAATGCCAGACTTTTGTCACCTTCCTTAACAGTTGGAGATTCTCCTTTAACTCACCATTTAAAACTGAATCAGTTATTTCAGAGCTAGGTTCACACCGCTGATGTCTACACAGGGCCTGGGTTGTGTTCACAAACTTAATACAATGCATAATGATGCACAAGCTCAAGATTATTTTGTTCACCACAGCAAAACCACCGCTGGAGGACATCCCTCGGAACACAAATGAAAGCTGGGAAGCCTCCCAGAAAAGGAAGAAAAGAAGAACACTGGAAACACCAAAGAAGGCTGAATAGACTCAATGAAATTGCCTAAAGCGACCTTTTTGTGTGGTGCATGGAGCCCCCCCACGAATCGAGCGCAGTATCTGTAATCAGCACACTTGCAGACCTTGCTGAAGTATAACGTCTTTTCTACCACATGGCTCGCTCTGCGTCAGAAGAAAAATGCCACCTACAGATTTCTAACATCCATTCAGCCGTTAAGTGTTCTTTCTGGGTGTCCTCAGTCGAATACTGACTGCCTGAACCTGGTTATCTGAAAAGATCTGATGAACATATGCTGCAAGATAGCACTGCTTCAGAAAAAATGTTCTTGGTGCTATTACAGATGCTTCCAAGGTTGTAAGTTTTCCCAAAAGAGAAACTGTCTTTACAGTAACTATTGTAAAAAATCCTGACATGTTAAGGTTCTTATATTGTATCTTATTCCACAGTATCATTCAGTCTCTTTAAAACTCCCCACTTGCCTGCTTGCAATCTATTTTGCAGCCAGCTCTGTGAAAGCACTGTCACTTTCTCTTCTGCCTTTCTCCTTAAGGTTGCTAGTAACCCTTACTATGAAGGAGGCATGTGAAAATTAACTTAGGCATAGTTCAGCCAAGCCAGGTGCAAGGTCCTGCACCTGGGCCAGTGCAATCCCAGGCACAAATACAGGTTGGGCAGAGAATGAACTGAGAGCAGCCCTGAGGAAAAGGACTTGGGAGTGCTCGTGGATGAGAAGCTCAACATGAGCCAGCAACGTGCACTCACAGCCCAGAAAGCCAGCCCCATCCTGGGCTGCATCCCCAGCAGCATGGCCAGCAGGGCCAGGGGGGGGATTCTGCCCCTCTGCTCCGCTCTGGGGAGACCCCACCTGGAGCACTGTGTCCAGCTCTGGAGTCCTCAGCACAGGAAGGACATGGACTTGTTGGAACAGGTCCAGAGGAGGCCACGAAGATGATCAGAGGGCTGGAGCCCTTCTGCTGTGAGGACAGGCTGAGACAGTTGCGGGGGTTCAGCCTGGAGAAGAGAAGGCTCCGGGGAGACCTTGGAGCCCCTTCCAGTCCCTAAAGGGGCTCCAGGAGAGATGGGGAGGGACTCTTGATCAGGGAGGGGAGCCATAGGACAAGGGGTAACAGCTTTAAATTGGAAGAGGGGAGATTTAGATGAGATATTAGGGAGAAATTCTTTGCTGTGAGGGTGGTAAGACCCCAGCCCAGGTTACCCAGAGAAGCTGTGGATGCCCCATCCCTGGAGGGGTTCAACTCCAGGCTGAATGGGGCTTTGAGCAACCTGGTCTGGTGGAGGTGTCCCTGCCCAGGGCAGGGGGTTGGAACTGGATGATCTTTAAGGTCCCTTCCAACTCTAACCATTCTATGATTCTATGATCTTTCTGTGATACAATCGTCAGCAGGCACTACCTTAATACACAAGATTTCTCAATTTCTCACTTTTGTAGAGCAAACACAGTGAGATCAAAGATCCATGCTCATTTCTCCTCACACCATGGTAATTCGATCAACTCTCTTTTGTTAACTGTTATTCCAGGGTTAAAAAAAAAAAAAAGAATACTGAATTTTATAAAGTTGTGTGGTGTATGTCAAGTGTAGACTGGGAACAAATCTTTTTTAAGCTTCATCCTAAGACTTGTAGAATGCTGTTCCATACTACCACCCCCCCCCCAAAAAAAAAGAAGAAAAAAAAAAGCAACACCAATGAATCATACCAGTTCAGAAGGATCCTTACAAAATAATGTAATTCTTCATCCCAGTGACATTATTGATTACCTTTAAGAAGGCGCTTAGCAGGATAAATTACTTGTTGTTATCTGCAAACCAGACTTCTCACATTCTTGCGTCTCAAATAACTACTCTTAGATTTGTTGGTTATTTCAAGATCAATATACAAAGCCTCATAATAGCAGAAAATTAGTTCATCAATAGGAATTGACCAGTGCATAATCCCAAAACTGCAGTTACGCAGATTAAAGGCAGCTACGTTTTGTGTGTGCTCATGGGTGCATGAGTGGGTGGGTAGGTTTGTGTTGGTTTAAGAAGACTCCCTCCCTGATGTGCCTGATCATGAAATTAGAAATTTTCCATTCCAGTACAGACCAAATCCACGATTACTAAATCTGGTAGAACGGAGGAAATCAAAGTCTGGGATGACACAGCAAGAGGCTTTGAAACTGCATCTTATTTTCTGGATCTCTACTGCACTGAAAAAAACCAAACATATGACAATGGAATTTTCTTGGGACCTTTTTCCATTCTTTGAATATCTGGGTTCCAAAAACACTCCCTTGGAAGGGATCATCCCTTTGCACAGAGCGTATGCGTTGCCATGGGGAGTAGAGGGAGAGGAAAAGGAGAGAAGGAGGGAGGAGGAAGAGGAAGAAGAGGAACTCAGTTTCCCAGAGAAGACCATAAACATTACCTGTAAACCCCTCTGTGCACCACTGGCCTGGATAATTACTTAGTTCCAGTGTGACTGCTTTAGAGCTTTACATGAATATGGCATGCGAATGACAGAGAGAGGAGTCATCCCTAGAAAAGAACTTTATGCAGGCTTTTCCTTTTCATGAAGAATTCATTAAATACATCACTCAATTAGCCATCAACTTTTGTCCCCTCTTTTAAACAGAGTGAACAATCCTTCTAGCTGTATGTGCAAAAGTAGAATCCCCTTATTAAATGCAGGATAATCTGAACATCTATAAACATTGTGGATGATTACCATGTCGTCTGTAAACGATAAAACAACCAGAAAAACAATTGTTCAACTTAGTGGCTCAAGAACCATGGAAAGCAGGATTTAGATCTGAGTTCTTATTTGGAGTTTGTCTCAGTAATTTTATTCACTTCAGCCTATCACAATGGGTCAAGAAACCTTCTGGAAGAAAGGGTTTGCAAAATCCCTGGGACTGGGATGTTCACTCTCTACAACTACTTGAAAGGACACTGTAGAGAGGTTGGTGCTGGTCTCTTCGCACAGGTAATTAATGACAGAACAAGAGGGAATGGCTTCAAGCTCCAACAGGGTAGGTTTAGACTGAACATTAGGAAAGAATTTTTCACAGAAAGAGTGGTCGGGCATTGGAATAGGCTGCCCAGGGAGGTGGTTGAGTCACCATCCCTGGATGTGTTTAAGAGACGTTTAGATGTGGTGTTGGGGGATATGATATAGGGAAGAACTTTGTAGTGTAGGGTAGATGGTTGGACTCGATGATCCCAAGGGTCTCTTCCAACCTGGATGATTCTATGATTCTATGATTCTATGACTCTTGTTCTTTCTGCTTGAACACCCTGCACTGGGGCCCCGGGAACAGATGCCATGTTTGACCAGGAAAAAAAGGAAGCAGGAAAATTCTTAGAATGTTTTCAACATTCATAATATATCAGGATGGAGTCCTGGTTGAAATTGAGTTGTCAATGAAAGTTCAAGATAGTTCAGCTTGGAGCGTTAGCAAGCTGAAAAAGAAAGTTCAGGTTGATGCAGGAATTCATAGGAGTCTCGTTTCAAAGGTTCAAATGACGCATCTTATTATGCCCCAATCAGTGTATTTCCAGATGAGATACCTGAAGTAAAACATTCAAAGCACCTAAGGACCTTCTGAAAAATGTACCTCTTGTGACCTCAATTTCCAGTTCCCTCTAAATACAAGACTATAATGTATGAAATGCTTAAATTCAGGAGCAAAGTTAATTACCTGCAGTTTTCTACCCTGTTATTTACAACTATGTACATGAAATGTGCTGGAAACGTTTTTTCACAGGAAAAAAAAAAAAGTTTCACTAAATAAAGATACAGGCAGAGGTCACCCTCCCAACATGGAAACCATTTCAGTGCCAGCTTTGCAAAACCCAGAAGGTTGTGGTGTCTTCATTCTGAACAGTGGATTAAGACCCAGAAGAATTTGTTTTTCTGAAGCTGTTCCATAATCGAGCACCCATCAGCAAAGATATGGCCGCTTGAGTGGCTTATATCCACGGTGAATGTTCCTCGCCACCCCTGCCATACCCTCGACTCAATGTCTAGTCAAATCTTTTCCAGAGTGTGGAATAACTCCAAAAGAAGGACGTTATTTTTTTTTACCTTTTTTTGAGGACGCTCACCTAAGAAATTCTATTCCCCTGTTTCCTCACTCTGTGTCAATCCAATTCGATCAACAAGCAAGTGAATTGGTTTTCTGTTCTCACTGCTGCTGGTCTGCCTGATCTTTTTTTCCCCTGGTTCAGCAAGAAAACCAAGAAGTCAATTATTTCCACAGCCCCATGTGAAGCTTTTCGCACCAGGAATAGTGCTCCCATTTCACTGTCTTACTTGTCCTCACAGTTCTTCCTTTTGGGAACCAGATTATGGCCTCATAAAACTGTAGGGTGCTACTGAAATGGCTTAAAAACAGTAACTATTAAAACAAGTTGGAACACTAATTGAATTGCCTCTTCTAAGGGATTTTTCCATTAAGAAAGGTAAAAGGTAAAGTCTCCTTCTTATAACTGTGACTGCCAATGTATACACAACATGCTTTTAGCCAAATTCAGTAGCCCCTCTTTCTGTACACCTAACTGTCTGTCTTGCAATTCATGTTTATGGACGTGGGTAAAAGCTTTTTTATGAAGCACTGAACAGTACCAGTATCCATAGACCTCACCCTCCAAAACTAGGAGGGAATAACAGGTCTTTATATGCCAAATATTGTTCACCTTACTGCAATGGGCAGCCACCAGCTGGAGCAACCCCTGTTGCACCAAACATTGTCACTCCAGCTCTTGCTGGAGATGGTTCACGCAAGCCCTCAGGGACTTCATAGCATCTCTGCTGTGAGGACAGGCTGAGAGAGCTGGGCGTGTTCAGCCTGGAGAAGAGAAGGCTCCAGGGAGACCTTGGAGCCCCTTCCAGTCCCTAGAGGGGCTCCAGGAGAGATGGGGGGGGACTCTTGATCAGGGAGGGGAGCCACAGGACGAGGGGGAACGGTTTTAAACTGAAAGAGGGGAAATTTAGATGAGATATTAGGGAGAAATTCTTTGCTGTGAGGGTGGTGAGACACTGGCCCGGGTTGCCCAGAGAAGCTGTGGCTGCCCCATCCCTGGAGGGGTTCAAGGCCAGGCTGGACGGGGCTTTGAGCAACCTGGTCTGTTGGGAGGTGTCCCTGCCCATGGTGGGAGGGTTGGTACTGGATGATCTTTAAGGTCCCTTCCAACCCGAACCATTCTATGATTCTATGACAACAGGACCATCTGACCTGTGAGAGTACCTGATGAGTCCAGCCTTGGTCACCTTCCCTGGGGGCCTGTAGTGCAGTGCTCTCAGCCCAATGCTATGCAATGTCCACCAGCCTGAACCAATTTGTGGCTCCTCTGGGTCCTTCTGAGTACCTCTGTTTGCTCTCCACTCCTCTTGAGAGCCCTCTCTGCAGGAGCAGAATCCCATGGAGGACCCAGAAGCCATTAATCCTTGGCATGTAGGGGTAGAGGAGGTGGATTGCCAGGGTTATGTTCTGTCCTTTCTGCATGTGTTAACCAAGCTCTGAGCAAGTACTGAGAAAGGAACTGTATTAAATCACCGAGAACTAGAAAATACCGAATTCCTAAAAATAGTGTTTCTTTTTGCATTGAGGGCAAAAAGGCAAAACCTGAAGTTAACCTGCAGAATCCTGCGGTCTCCCCAAAATCTAAAGTAAAATGTAGATTTCTGAAAAACAGGGAGGGAAACGTTAAGCGTCTGTGCCACCTTGACTCAACCTTTTTCTTCCCATTCAGCAGCTCACGTACGGTGTGCGGGCTTGCTCTCGGGCCTTGAACTTCCAGAGCAGCAGTCATCTCCACCAGCCCTGCACTCGAAACCAGGAAAGAAATCACACCTGCCAAACGCTACAGCCCTTTCACCTCTTTTCACCACCTTTCCCATGTATGTACGTGCTCCTAGCTAACATGACCCTCTCTCTTGCTCATCATCAGACTCCAGGGTAGCTGCTGACAGTCCTTGCAGGAATCTATCCCTGTGTCCCAGTATTGATATAGAGCTGAAATCAAAGTACATGCTTTTTTTTTTTTTCCCCCTTTGATCACAAAAATGGCTATCAGCAGGAGCTCATGGTCCAGAATTCCCTGTAATGAAGCCCAGCCAGCCCAGGAGGCTCCAGCTGCGGTGAGGAGCATGTCTACAGCCAGGACAATCAAGAGAGGTAATTCCTCTTGGCTGTCACTGCCTGCTCCAAGGAAGCAAGTTAAAGCTGCATGGACTTATACGTTACAGCTGTATTTCTGATATTCAAGGGACTGAGATAAAACACTTAAACTCTTCCTTTCCCGATTTTCAGAAGCTTTAAAAAATTCACTGCCCTGAATGGTCTCAGGGTGCCATTGGGTCACCTTAGCACTGTGTAAGCAAACGGTTATCGGGTGCCTATGTAACCTACTGCAACCAGAGCCTTCAGGTACTGCTCCAGTGTGGCCAGTAATCCAAAGTATTTCCAGCAAGAGATGTTTGACATTCCTGTCTCCCAGACGTGCGTCCCAGCGACTGCAGCATGAAGGCTTCCAGCCCAGTTCTGTGCTCAGTTCCAACCAGAGTGGTTCAAAACCTAGATCCAAAACCATAAAACAGTCAAGCAGCATACACAAGAGAATAATATTTTAAGAAGGAAAAGCTCATGTCACAAATTTGTATCAGGCAAGTCCCTAGTAAGGGATGCCTGTCTTTAGACACACTGCTATTCTGAACCAGTAATCAGAGATATTTGATTTTCTCTGGTGCTGTGTGGGTTCAGCAAAGACTTCAGGCTAACTGTTCAAGTTCACTCCATTTTCAGAAAAAAATAACAGCATCAACCATCTCAATCTCGGATTCCATGGGGCTGCTTTTGGTGCTCTATCCACTGTCCTACAGAGCCACCAAACCTGTTCTGGAGAATACAGAAGAGTAGAACAAAGGTTAGAGAAAGGTTTTGTGCGAAACTGTTTCTATTTCATGAAACTTTGGGGTTTTTTTGGTGTTAGTCTGGAAAGCAGAGGCACGTAGATATGGCAGTGACTGATCTGACCAGTGATCCAGGCACTGCAGGCGCTCGCAGCTCCCCACCATGGAGGTCGCCTCTTTCCCCGAGGGAACTGGGAACACACGATGTTTGGAAAGCCATAGAGGGAAAGCTCCTACCCACAGTGCACTGAAGCATAACGAACGAAATCTCATTAGCCACATCTGTCTTCAGGACAGCTCCAATAGTAGGAGGAGGTTTCACACCCTATCAACCTTCTTCATCGGGGTACTGGAGTAAAATCAGCAGGACCATCTCTCCCCTAAGCAAA
Organism: Numenius arquata; assembly: GCF_964106895.1. NCBI lineage: Eukaryota > Metazoa > Chordata > Aves > Charadriiformes > Scolopacidae > Numenius > Numenius arquata. The sequence continues at coordinate 38,301,635 of NC_133581.1, forward strand.
TTCAGATGTCTTAGACAAAACAATTTCTTGTACGTGTCCCCCTCTACCCCTGCCTGGCACCCTTACCCTGCAGACAAGGACAGAATTAATTTTCCATTTTCCATTCACAGCAAGTAAAGAATACAATGTTCGCTCTGCATCATTTTCATCTTTCATCTTAATTATCACTGCGAAGACTACAGAAATCATTATCTTTATGATGATGAACGTCCAATTAGCATTTCCCATATAAATTTCAGATCATGAAGGAGGCTGTAATGGATAATGCAAATTCCTAATGGTCTTTTTTTTTTTCCCTAGCTGAAAAATTGAGGTGCTTAACAAAATGAAATTTAATCTGAGCCATTTTGAAACAAGTCAAGAACTTTAATTACTTGACAGGGAGGGGGGGAAGAAGAAACTGAAACTAAATCTTAAAAAGGGGCATATTTTAAAAGGCCTTGCTTTTCCAGCTCATTGCTCAAGCTTTCTCCTCCAGACAGCTAAACACTTGTCTGGTTGTGCTCAATCAGTTTTAAACTATTGTGAAAGCTGGTGGAAGCAATTTCTTGCATTAGTTATACTATTTCGTAAATCGATAAAATAATCCAAGTAAACATTCTGTTGCCTTTAATATAGCATTTTAATTTATTCCCATCCACACTACTTACATGTAAAGTGAAATTGCCAATAATCACATCATTGCCATTGCAAGGCAGTAAGAGACGCAACACATCCCTGGTGCTGGTCAAAGTGCAGAGGTGTGTGTGGAGATATGCCAGTTGGATTCATTCCCCCTGGATAGTTTTGGGGGAAATTAATTCAGCTGGCAATTTTAGAAGCATCTCAAGTATTATTTGCACATAGGAGCTGCAATTACAAATGAGTCATGGGGTCCACATAGTCTAGTTTGTCATCTCTGATTATAAATGGTAACTATTTCCTCAAGCCAGGAAAAAACAGACCTTTGCCCATGTCCTTCTGCCTAAGCTTGTAGGTAATTGTGGAAACATGAAGCAAAACTCTACCTGCTCCAAAAGTGAAGTAGGAACCAGCTGTCTAGTCCTTTTTGCCTTTTCCTCCCCTCTTTCCCTCTTTTTTTTCCAGGAAAATTGTACCCCTCCTTCTAGCCCATGTGACCTGCAAGTAGCTCTTCATGCTTTCCAGGAGGCTCTCCCTGTGGCACGAGTGGACACACGCACGTATGCACACACATACTCTCTCTCTCCCCCTTCCTCTTCTTCCCCCACTTTCCCGTCCTTCACAAATGGGTTCCAGGATATATTTTTCAGGTTCAATATCTTGCTGAGGAGATACACAAGCAGAGGTGCTGCACTGGATCCGTGAACTGCAGTGAAAGACACTGGCAGCCTTAGGATGGTCTTCAGAAAATGCCATCATTTCAGTGGGGAGCCATCGTAAAACGTGCCCCGAGGAGGTAATGCCTCACAGCATAAACTTTCCATACAAAAATATTCTGTTAATTACCAAGCAAATTGTTTCTCTGGGAAGGTGTTCTCTCCTGAGACAAAGCTGTGTGGTTATATGTAACATGACTTCCTTTAGGCCCCTCAACCTTTAATCTACTCAGGACATGAAACAGACCCCTAACTTTGACACTGCTTTCATGGCAGGAAGCCATTGCAGAAATTTTTACTTGGCTTTGATGCTGGTACAGGCTGGTTTCCCCAAATCTTCTTGTAACCTGTGACAATTTTTTCTGTATGTTTGCCATTTATAATTCTCATTAGCTCTTCTAAGGTCCATTAAGTGAATGATTCTGAGTGACATTCGAGCGTTGTTCTGTTACAGTATATAGCATGATATAGATCTAAACCTAATTTTAGTGTATGTGATAGATGCATGACATTGAATTACAAGGACCTAATAAGCCCTGGCTACTGTAACTTCAGACTGTGTGTTTACTATTCATATAAATGTCTAATCTATTTCTGAATCCTTCTTTAAGCTTCATCTCAATCATGTCTAACCATTATTATTCACCAAGCTACCAACAATTATTATTCATCTTAAAAAGCATTTCTTTCCATCTATTTGCATAATAATTCTCACTGGTTTCCATTTGTTTTTCTTCATGAGAAAAAAGCAGGGAGGATTATCTGACTGTCAACTGCTTTCACTATTTTATACGATTCTTTTCATTTCCTTTCTGTAGTGTTGAACAGGCAGCATGGCTCCTTAGTGAGGAGATTTGGGGGTTTCTAGTAATTTTTTTTATGCCTTTTCCCCCATGCTTTGTATAAACATTTGGATGTTGAGAAGTAGAGTCATAGAATCATAGAATCATAGAATGGTTCAGGTTGGAAGGGACCTTAAAGATCATCCAGTTCCAACCCCCTGCCATGGGCAGGGACACCTCCCAACAGACCAGGTTGCTCAAAGCCCCATCCAACCTGGCCTTGAACCCCTCCAGGGATGGGGCAGCCACAGCTTCTCTGGGCAACCTGGGCCAGGGTCTCACCACCCTCACAGCAAAGAATTTCTTTCTGGTATCTATTCTAAATCTTCCCTCTTTCAGTTTAAAACCATTACCCCTCATCCTATCGCTACACTCCCTGACAAAGAGTCCCTCCCCATCTCTCCTCTAAGCTCCCTTTAGATACTGGAAGGGGCTCTAAGGTCTCCCCAGAGCCTTCTTTTCTCCAGGCTGAACAACCCCAACTCTCTCAGCCTGTCTTCATAGGAGAGATGCCCAGCTCTCTGATCATTTTTGTGGCCCTCTGCTGGACCCATTCCAACAGGTCCATGTCCTTCCTGTGTTGAGGACTCCAAAGCTGGACACAGTGCTCCAGGTGGGGTCAGGGGTAGAATCACCTCCCACGGCCTGCTGGCCACGCTTCCTTTGATGCAGCCGAGGATGTGGTTGGCTTTCTGGGCTGCCAGCGCCCATTGCTGGCTCATGTTGAGCTTTTCACCCACGAGCACTCCCAAGTCCTTCTCCTCAGGGCTGCTCTCCAGCCATCCTCTGCTCAACCTGTATTTGTGCCTGGGGTTGCCATGTCCCAGGTGTAGGACTGGCTTGGTTGGACTTCATGAGGTTTACACGAGCCCACCTCTCGAGCCTGTCCAGGTCCCTCTGGATGGCATCCCTTCCCTCCAGCGTGTCAACTGCGCCACACAGCTTGGTGTCGTCAGTAAAACTGTTGAGGGTGCACTCTATCCCACTGTCCATGTCCATCTTTTAGGTGATGATGAATGGCCTCACTCTCGGGTCATGCCTGCACTACACCATAATTAGACAGCACAACTGCATCTTTCCTTCCACTGGTGTATCCTCACAGGAGAGAGATCCCTGTCCGGGATGCACAGTGAGAGGTCTACAAAAGCCTGAACAACACTTGGACCAGAATCATGCATATGATATAGTAAACTGAGATCTGCAGACACTAATTGATTGATTCCACATCTTTAAAAAATTAGCCATAGGGAATGCAAGTAAAAATAGTGAAGTTTAACATACAATTTTAATTTCTTTTTAAACTGCTTTCTAAACGCTGTACATCTTTGCTCTGTGCTCTTTTGTCCACTATTCTATTTCAATAAAGTCAACCGAGAAGTAAAATTAGCAGAGATTTAGCAAAGATTTTGCTAAGTTTCATGAAAATAATTAGTGAAGTAGCTTAAAGAATCCCTATTAGTGCCATATGAGAAGAGAAAATTAAATTCATTGAATGCTAGGGAATGCACATAGGGAAGATGTTAAACACAGGGAAAGAACAACAATACATTGTCACGTCACTCCAGTGTTAAATATAGGTGATAATCATAGTTTGTCTTTAGTCGCTGAAGTGAATTAGTTTTTTCTGAATAAGGCCTCTGTCTCAATGGTGAGGTTTTATTAACATAAGCCAGAACATGCAGAGATGGGTGTAACAGAAAGGACATGTTTGAGATCTACAAACAAGAAAGAATATATAACATCAATTTAGAGTTTGCTTATCAAATAATGAAGGGAAGAGGGCCTTATATCTCTATAATTCTAAATGATGCTCTCTTAAAAGCCCATCAGAATATACGAGAAGTTGGGACAGTTTTACTACCCTAACAGATAAATAACCATGCAGCCAAAGTTCCTGATGGAAAGTGCAGGAGCAAATTGATGGATGGGCATCTGCAGCACAGTGCCTGATTTTTCAAGCTAAACTCATTAAGAAACCTTAATAGTGATTGGCAAGTTTCTTGAAATATCAAGGCAGACAGGTGAACAGGAATCTGCTTAAGGAGCTGCCGTGCCGTTGATTGGGAGTGAAAGCCATGTCTAATGTATTTTCTAGTAAATCTGCTTGTTGAGTAAACAAATTTAGCTCTTTCACCCAGCAAAAATAAAGATGCTCCAGTGAAGCCAGGTGTTACCGGGATCATCCACAGTCTCAGCCTAACAGCCCTGGGTACCACCTGTGTGTGAATCAATTGCTGATGATACCAAACTGGGAGGGCTGGCCGACACTCCAGAGGGCTGTGCGGCCATCCAGCGTGACCTGAACAGGCTGGAGAGCTGGGCAGAGAGCAACCTAATGAGGTTCAACCTAATGAGGTTCAACAAGGGCAAGTGTAGGGTCCTGCAGCTGGGGAGGAAGAATGCCAGACACCAATATAGGTTAGGGGTGGACCTGCTGGAAAACACTTCTGAGGAGAAGGATCTGGAGGTCCTGGTGGATACTAAACTATCCATGAGCCAGCAATGTGCCCTTGTGGCCAAGAGGGCCAATGGAATCCTGGGCTGTGTAGGGAAAAGTGTGGCCAGTAGGTGGAGGGAGGTCATTCTCCCCCTCTACTCTGCACTGGTGAGGTCACAACTGGAATACTGCATCCAGTTCTGGGCTCCCCAGTTCAAGAGAGACAGGGAACTACTGGAGAGAGTCCAACGTAGGGCAACTAAGATGATTAAGGGATTGGAGCATCTCCCTGATGAGGAAAGGCTGAGAGAGCTGGGGCTCTTTAGCCTGGAGAAGAGAAGGCTGAGGGGAGACCTTATTAATGCTTATAAGTACCTAAAGGGTGGGTTGAAGGAGGATGGAGCCGGACTCTTTTCAGTGGTTCCCAGTGACAGGACAAGGGGCAACGGGCACAAGCTGGAACATGGGAAGTTCCATTCAAATATGAGGAGAAACTTCTTTCCGGTGAGGGTGCCAGAGCCCTGGAACAGGCTGCCCAGGGAGGTCGTGGAGTCCCCTTCTCTGGAGATCTTCAAGACCCGCCTGGATGCAGTCTTGAGTGATGTGCTCTGGGCAACCCTGCTTTAGGAGGGGAGTTGGACTAGATGATCTCTAGAGGTCCCTTCCAACTCTGGCAATTCCATGATTCCGTGAAGTGCTTTGAGTCTACCAAAAAACCTCCCAAATCTTATGGACTGTGCAGCCTAATGCTCGGAACCAGGAGAAAGAGCTAAGGATCCTTGGGTCTGGTTACATCTCTGTCCCCACTCTTCTTGCTTGACACTTTGCTGTTCAAGCTTGTCCCACTGTGAAAAATAGCCTTACTAATAAAGACATGCCTGCATTCTGATGGGAAGTTACAAGATTTAACCAGTCAGAGCTTGCTTCTACGCAACTGAACCTAATGGAGATTCATTATTGACTTCAGTGGGTGCAGGAACAGAACATTACGGGGTTTTAAAGTCCTTTCCTCCAAAACGTATAAGTATAAAGCAGACCATGGTGAAAGCTGTTTTGCCAAGCACACGGGTTCAGCGCCATACTCAGCATTCAGATGCTTGAAGAAAATTTTTCAATAGCCTTATAAGCCATTTTTTCGCATAAGCCATATTTTAATCATGAAGAGTTGTTGGCCTACTGACAAATATTTTGCTACTTTTTTCCCATCAGAATAATATTCTTAAAAATAACAAAATGCCTTTTTCTCAGTAACACTTTGCATCTTCCCTGGGCAGCTCTGTGCCATTCACACATTCGTATTTGCACGAGAAGCAAAGAAAATTTTATTGTGGAGACAGGGAAGGTAGTATAAACCTGGAAAAGTAATGACAGGGAAAGTGCAAGAAGTCTAGCTCTTAACAACTGGTGGATAACTTTGAAATGAGATGCCTCTGAAGAAATTCTCTTCCTAACTCCATCAGCGAGTGATTGACTTATGCTGGAGTGTAAGGATTGTAGATGGCTTTTAATTTTTTTATTTAATTGAATGCACCTGTGGATGTTCTCGTTACCCATATTTTAATTGTGGTAAATTGTTGGCCCACTGACAAGCATTTTGCTGCTTTATTCCCATCAGAATAGTAGAGTCCAATATATTCCAAATTATTAATTTAAATTTATTAAATGGTTTTCTCTCTCACAAAGTGTGAATAGAATTTACACGTTTTGGAAACTGTATTTATAGGAATGCAACATGCTGGCTGTTTAACAACACTTAGCAATAACCTGTAACAGAAAATGATGTCTACTGTGTCAGAGTAGGAGGGCATGCACATTAGCAGGTGGTAATTAGATCATCTTCCAGTAATTTGATAATTAAGATACAGTGTTTGATGAAAGGGACTTACACTACAGTTTGGAGAAAGAATTTCTGTCCTCTGAAAAACACCATGAGCTCTGTAATGAATGCAAGCAGCCTGGTCTTTCAATTTATGTTTCATCTGAAAGCTTATACCTCTCACAGACCCCTCACTCTTCGCTTCCTCACATAAATCACACATTTCCGAGGCACAGGATCAGCGCAGTTTTCTGAAATTCTTGCCAGATGTCATTTTACTTTGTCGCCCAAGAACATAAACAATCTGGTGCAAGCCAGGCAGGCCTTTTTTTTTTCTTTCTTTCTGTCCACGAAAAAAATCATGTATTTCAGAAATATCCCTGTTTCACAAAATTAAATGAATGAAAACCTATTCCATTTAACATGAAAAAAAAATGTTCATTTTCAAAGCAGCTTCTAATAATACTATCAATTTTAAAAAAATCTGTTGCCTGTAACTTAGCCATCATGAGGCAGGTGGTGAGATCTTGAGCACAATATCTTTCTTTCTAGGAAATCCCATTTTCTAAACCTGCAATTTTCTATAAGCAAGATCAGACAAACTTCCAGGCATAAAATCTAAGTTGAATATTTTGTGAATGTCAGCCTGAATCTGAATATTGTATCCTCATGTTGATGTTGTTTAAAATGATTTGGGAAGGATTCCTCTTTATCAGTCCAGAGCTAGAAATATATATGACCACATTTCAGGAAATATATGAATGCTTTGAGCAGAGTTCTGTAGTAAACTAGAGCAGGATACTGAAGAATTAATATAATTTCAGTTATAAGGGAGAAATGGAAAGGTACAGTGGCTTTCTGGAGAAGAAAAGGCTCCAGGGAGACCTTATAATGGCCTTCCAGTACCTGAAGGGGGATACAGGAGAGATGGGGAGGGACTCTTGATCAGGGAGTGGAGCCATGGGACGAGGGGTAATGGTTTTAAACTGAAAGAGGGGAGATTTAGATGAGATATTATGAAGCAATTCTTTGCTGTGAGGGTGGTGAGACACTGGCCCAGGTTGCCCAGAGAAGCTGTGGCTGCCCCATCCCTGGAAGTGTTTAAGGCCAGGTTGGATGGGGCTTTGAGCAACCTGGTCTGTTGGGAGGTGTCCCTGCCCAGGGCAGGGGGTTGGAACTGGATGATCTTTAAGGTCCCTTCCAACCTAAAGCATTCCCAGGCAACCCCAGGCAGCGCTACAGGCTTGGGGAAGAATGGCTGGAGAGCTGCCTGGCAGAAAAGGACCTGGGGGTGTTGGTCGACTGTCGGCTGAACATGAGCCAGCAGTGTGCCCAGGTGGCCAAAAAGGCCAACAGCATCCTGGCCTGTATCAAGAACAGTGTGGTGAGTAGGACCCGAGAGGTGATCGTCCCCCTGTACTCAGCACTGGTGAGACCCCACCTCGAGTACTGCGTCCAGCTTTGGGCCCCCTACCACAGGAAAGACATTGAGGTGCTGGAGCAGGTCCAGAGAAGGGCAACGAAGCTGGTGAGGGGTCTGGAGCACAAGTCTTACGAAGAGAGGCTGAGGGAGCTGGGGTTGTTCAGCCTGGGGAAGAGGAGACTGAGGGGAGACCTTATCGCTCTCTACAACTACCTGAAAGGAGGCTGTAGAGAGGCGGGGGTCGGTCTCTTCTCCCAAGTTACAGATGATAGGACAAGGGGTAATGGCCTCAAGTTACGCCAGGGGAAGTTCAGGTTAGATATTAGGAAATATTTCTTTACTGAAAGGGTTGTCAGGCATTGGAATGGGCTGCCCAGGGAGGTGGTTGAGGCACCATCCCTGGAGGTATTCAAGAGAGGAATTGACATGGTGCTTGGGAATATGGATTAGTGTTGGGTGGTGTGGTGGGGTGTGTGTGTGTGTGTTGTGGTGGGTTTTTTTGTTTGTTTGTTTGTTTTTTTTTCATTGGTTGGACTAGATGATCTTAAAAGGTCCCTTCCAACCTAGGTGATTCTGTGATTCTGTGTGATTCTGTGATTCTGTGATTCCAAATTGTAGCTCAAGTTAACCATTCAGTAATAACTGTAATTTGTTCTCGTAATAACTCAATGCTCAGTTGCTATAGATGATGTAGATGATGTGGCCACCTCAGTATTATATTCCCCTCTGAAACATGAAGCTCGAAACTTTGTGCAATAGCAACTAGATTGTATTTCCTATCACAGCCATTGAAATCAGTCAAGTCAAGTGTCCGGAACCTGATATTTCAATATTCCACAAACACCACTAGGACCACAGACAAGTCATCAGTGTGATTAACTGGCTGACAGCCTTTATTCAGAATGAAATATTGTGCTGGCAACACTCACGGCCAGTCATCCATTGCGTCTTGCTTTGGATTGGCAGCTTCAGCAGCTCTTTCAGTGAATCCAGGAGTGAGTTTGATCCTTTCCCCATCAGACCTTTTGCCCATCAGACCTGTCTTAGCCCACATGAAAAACTTGTCACAACAGAGCTCAGCATCACTGGTTAGTTGGTCAAGTGTTAAGTGCTTGGTGGATTATGCTTGGTTTAAAACTTGTCCAGAGTTGTAAAATCACTTCCTAGAAAAAAACAATAATTACAATGACAACAACAATAATAATATCCACCTTTATTAAGTTTAAATCTGTAGAAAGTAGGGTACTTCACAGCAAAAAAAAAAAGTAGTTCGATAGCTGTTATTTTGTGGTTTGTAATAACCATCCCAATACACCTGCTGAGACAGACTGTCTTCTTAAAGGCAACAAAACAGAATTCAAGATGTAAATATTTATTCCATTAATAATAGACATAAATATACCACTGCTGTGGTATAGGGAGAGATCATAAAATATGAAACATGGGAAAATTAAAACCCAGTCGACCAAGCAGAATTTTCACTCAGGATATGATTGTTAAGTGGGGCTGCCTAAGCATGACCTAGTTTTATTCTTTTTTTGTACTCAATCTGTTCACTTAGTTGATTTTTTTTTTTGCCAAAGAGAAAAACCAGCGATGTGAAATCACAGCAAGAAAGAACGGTTTTGTGGTTTTGCCAAATCTGGGAATTTCAAGATAGCTCACAAGGAAGTTTAATTTCACTACATGCTCAAAGTAGTAAAAATTCTGGAAGACAAACTGCTCGTCTTCTTACACGTCACAGCTTTAGCTGTAGGAAAACCCTTATTTTGCTGGTCTACATCAGCTGTGTTTCTTGGCTTTCAAATCTCTTCAAAAAGCACCAAAACTTTGTTGAACTTCATCTAGACCTTAGAAGCATATCCAAATGCAACCTTCTTCCTCTCTTTCTTCCATCTTCTGTTCCATCTTCCCTAACTGCCATGTAAAATGCTCAATTCAGCCATAATCCTAATCAATAAACAAATAATGAGCTTTTAGATAGAGATGATTCTCATAAAGCTCTGATTGCAAATGGAAACTAGAATTTCTGCCCTCGTAAGCCTCATGTTACCACTGGGTAAATAGTTATCACATGCTTTAAAATCTGGTATAGTCATAAAAACTTGGCCATTCCCATTGATATGGGCATTTCCCAAGGATTCTAAGAAACCCATGAAAACTAAGAAATCCTGGACAGTAACCAGAAGTGTACAAACTTTGCAGAAAATTTATTGCAAACTGTAAAGAAAAACTTGCACTGCATGTGATTAGCACAGAGTTCTCAAAATCGTTTTCCTTCGGTGAGCAATGAGAAACACAGGTTTCTCTGTGTCTCATTATTGTCAGCTTCAGCGCTGATAAATCACAGAGCTTCAGTGTGTTACTGCCACAGAAACCTACAACTAATACTGTACAACTTATCTTTCTTAACATATTACACGGCTTGTGCCCTTGTTCAATTGAGGAAATTTAAGAAAAATAGTGAGAAATATCTCTCCATCTGTCCTATTACAAAATCACATTTAGACCCACTTTTTAAGTGGGTCAGATTCTGGTTTTCTGGATACGCACCCAAAATACTTTTTTTGTGTGTTTCTGAGACATATCTATCACTAGAGCTTTAATTTAACCCTGACATTTTATCTGCACATCTTTCAGGATGCTTCAAGAGGGGAATAAGTTACTGCATGTCGATTCTGCCTAATTTGTTATCATTTGCTACATCCAAATCTATTCCTGATTTATTTGTCATCACCTTTAGTTCCTGTTCACAGCCATCATGTTTTGCAGCCCCAGAGGGATCAGCTGGAATATAAATATGGTGCTGCTACACCCTCATTTCTATTAGATAACTTGTACACGGCTGTTCTGTACCAATAAGCAACCTGCCGTGTCCACAAATTTGCCGTGCTTCAGGTAGCTACAACTTCAGTCTGTTGTAGGCTGTTTACTGCTGATGATTCTAAAAATGAACTGAAATTTTCACCACACCCCTCAGTTTTTAGTACTTTGAAATTCTGATTGGCAGGAAAGGTTGCAAAACCTAGCGTTACACATTGCGGGGCTACCAAAGACAACGCATCAGACAGGCAAATAAACCCCAAAACTCAGACAGCTGCCATTGCAGCTTCTTCTGCAACCACCCAAACAGACAGACTGCAGGTGTCTCCATCCATCGGTGACAGGGTGGTGCTGGACTGTCTTGGGGCACTGTCCCTCTACTTTTGCCCTTGGGCCAGCCCATCCCCTCTCCACCCTTCACGTAAAGGGCTCTCCTCACGCCCTTCCAACTGGTCAGAGAAGAAGGAGGTAGCAGAGGGAGTGTGAGGAAGCAGTGGCTCAGAGGAGCGTGAGGGCAGGTTTAAATGCCCAGGAGAGGTACCTGCAAGTGTTCAGGCCGAAAGGCCATGTGCCAAAGTGACATAGACTCTAATTTCCCAGGGCAATGTCTTTGGCTGTGATTTCACTTCCAAGAACTGCTGCTCATTCTCCTCCTTAACCTGACATCCCACTGGGCCACTCGGTTACCCTGACGTACATTTTGGGGTACCTGCGCTGTAAACCAAATCATTAAAACCCATCTGTAAAATAATCCTCTGGGACAGCGTCAAAAGACTCCTTATGATGGAGCTCCTGGAAGGCTCCTAAAAGCTCATGTGCAGTGATTCCAGCTAAAGCACCTCTGCTCAGGGCCCTGTACCCAGAAGGTAGGATCAGGAAGAACTAATCAAGCAGCAAGAGCTCCATCTGAAATTTCTAAGCAAGATTAGAGAGGGTAATTTATCTGTGAAATAGGTCCAGGAAAATAGTCCCTTGGTTGCCCTCACCTTGGGTTTCTGTAGAGAATTAGCTTAGCGCAATCAAAAGGACTTTTTTGGAGCAACACTGAGTCTCAGAATGGGAATTTTTTTACAATTTTTCAAATTATATTGAAGCTAAATGTTCAGACTGTATCTTTTTTTATCATCTCATAATAAAAAAGTGATCTTACATAAACAATTGGAGCAGCTATGAGACAGGAACAAATGCTGATGTGTTATGCTCATGTCACATAAAGTACAGGCCCATAAACACAATTTTGACATTTAGACAACTCCTTAACACTACTTTCTTTCTTACTTCTGCAGCCTTTTTTTATTTTTAAGGTAATATTTGTCTTTTTACCAATTTTCCCAGCTTAAACTTTCCTGATGATGTAAAATGTAGTTAATAAAGTGATAGTGAGAAGCTACTGAGTAATCTGCCCAAGGCATTTAGCAATAATTTGCTTGTTCTATAACCTAATAACCATTTTAGCTTCAGGGTACAATAAAACAGAAGTGCTAATTCAGTGGTGTTAAAGGAAGACTAATTATGCTGGGGACACATCCTCTTCTGAGCTTAGTCACTTGTGACCTATTGTGAAGCTACCAGAGAAGAGCCAGGCACTCTCCTGCGCTGAATTATTCATGGCCTTATCTGCTTCAAGGGGCTGATAGAAGCATTGTTCATGCAGTTTTACTCAGCAGACTGCAACTGCACTCTCCTCGGCACAATTTAAGAGGAGGGATTCAAGTCACGGACATTCAGATAGGGAAACACGGATTCATGTTCTATGTCGTGTTCATCTGATTTTTCAAACAAGTCAGAACACTTCCCTATAAATGAGACAGAATGTGTGAGAAAACAATGAGAGGGAAAGTCTCCTGAGCAAGTGTGTCCATGGGTTATAATCATGGACTGCACTGAGATGGAACAAGCTGTTCAGCTACAAGGGGAGCCCAGGAGCTCCCCTAACTCCACCACCTACAGGTGTGTAACAGTCCCTTTATTCCATGAGCCATTTACTGTCATCATTACAGGAAGCAAAGGACTACACAAATCAAACAAATGTCTTCTGAAATTGGGTTTCTGTATTTAAAAAAGCCCCCAAATGCACATTGCCAACATTCAAGTAGAAAGCCTGTGGGTTGTGTCAGCAGCAAAACAGGATTCCTTCACATACCAGCACCTCCAGTGCGCGGCAGGTCGTACCCGAGACATGAGAACAAAATTCAGTCTCTATCTGCATTCAGTTCTTGACTCAAAAGCTGAACCTGGCAAGTCTGGTTCACTTTTGCCTCATTTTAAGAGATGTGAGTGCCCATAAAAATTATTTCAGATGGTACCAAGCAGCCATAATACAATAACACATTTAATTGTTATTAGCCTTGGATGAAGCTGAAACAGAAATGAGGAGGAGGAACACTCTATTACTGCACCGCATTTAAGCTGCTCAGACTCAATTATACAACTTTATTCCCTGTAAAAATTGAAGCAAAAGAAAGAAAGAAATCTTTATTCCCCTGACTATCATAAATCACTGTGCAGGGCTTTCTGCTTTGGAACAACTGGTAGTTAAGGGCTTGACCTTAAATTAAAACTAAATTAAAACTAGTGAGTTGCTTCACATTTTTACACACACTTGAGTTTGAACAGGATGAAAAGTGCTGGGCATATGCAGATTTTACATTCTAAACCTGTTAACACAGGGCATACAAGCAATTCATTGGTGCTGCCATCTCAGGCATCACAGTCTTTAGTTCAACCTCAGATAAACTGAATTTTCCTGGTGGAATTGGAAATGCGGAGGCAGAGGAGGAGGGCTCTGATACTCTCCTGGAATCACCCAGCCCCAGTGGCAGTGTATGCCTCTACATATAGATACAGTATTTATATCACAGCACCAGATTTGGCAACGCATTGCCCGGATTGGGCTGATACGTTCCAAAACATCCCTCATCTTTAGAAACAAGCTAAATTCTTTAGCAGTTGTAATCATACAAATGCAATTGTCTGAGTGTCACCACATGCTCCAAATACAAGCATTTCTATTCATTAGAGCTCAGAAAAAAACACAAAAATGAAGGAATTTCTGCTAGGTGTTGATGTGACCAAATACGCACTGATCCAGCAAGTCAACATGTGCTGGTTTTTACATATCTCTCTGACAGAGCTGACCTGCACTTCACTGTGAAAGCACCAAAACTCTTCCTCATTGATTCATTTGTTTAGTTTTGAATTTTTCCTAACAGATTCTCTGTCAGCCTCCTAATCGGAATAAGGCTCTCGCTAAGAGAGCCAGTGGAGAGTTTCTCTACTAACTTGTCAGGGCGGTGGAAAGTGGTATTGCATTAAAGAGCTGCTTTCACACGGTGAGAAGGGGACAGCAGGTGCTTCCACATAACCCTCACGGACAAAGGCCATGGTATTTTATAGGGAGATCAATAAAAAGGAGCTGCAGCACAGAGTACAGCAGGCAACGGAGACCTGATTACTGGTCATCTGGCTTGGTTCACCATGAGTGACAAAATGCCATCTCCATTCTGAGACGCTCATGTCAGGGTAACAAACCAGCGCTATGTCTTTGCGTCTCGATGCCACACTCTTACAAATATGCACATCGTTAATGTGAACGTTATTGCACTGCACGGTGAGACTTACAAAGCTGAGGCTCTGCCCTTACCACAAAGATGGGGTTAGGGAAATATGAGGGTGGGAACAGAAAGATGCATTGTTCATGGCTCAGTGAGTGAATGAATATCCCCTTCCTTTGACGCATCCAGTGTTGGATTTTGCCAGAGAGGATGAACACAGATTCAGCAGAATCTCACATGTTGCATGATGCTGTCTCAGCTCTGAGGTCCCCTACTTAAATCCGAGCTGTGTGTGTTAGCAAGAAAACACGATGGACAGAAGCCTGAATGGACAAGATAAAGTCTATCCTGGTTCAACCTCTTTTAGTGCAGAATCTCTTGGAAAACTAGTTAGCACCAATATTTGCCCTTATTATGAAAATCCTAATGAAGATTCTTCAGGAAAATATCTATATGCAAGGATAACGTTAAAGCTTCAAATCAATTATTCTTGTGTGTAGGAAAGGACCCCTGAGATCTACCTTGCAATCCAAAGGATTCTGTGATTAGAAATCTTCTGTAGTCTTATTTGATCTGTCTATGAATTTGCGTCCCTTTCATCTTTTCCCCTGGATGAGTGCTCTGCAGCTGGAAGCTCATCTATCCATCTGTTTCAGTAAACACATAATTAACTTTATGGCCGGAAAGTGCCAAGCACTGCACAGTTAGTGCAAAGGTAATGAAAGGCACGCTAACACTTCCACTGTCCACGCTGGTTATTTAACCACCACTGTCACAACTCATCTGGTTCTTATCATGTTGTCTCCCACATACTTACAGTTGGGATGTTGTTCCTGCTTCCAGCACTCAAGCTGTCTTTGGCTGTTACGTGCTGGTCCATCCAGCATGGTATGGGTACCCTGGCTGACTCTTTGTGTTGTGGTGGTGGAGCACTTTATGGCAGACTATGGCTGAGTATTTGGGCAAAGAGTCTGTCAGGTCCCTAGATTCCAGCTGCTTCTTCCACGGCTCTTCTCCGTTGTACCTTCATCCTAATGGTTGCATTGGCATTTTAGAATGGATTGCTATGTGGTCTCTGTGCCCAGACTTTGTTGGAGTACACCGAAGAGCCTTCCCAGCCTTTGTGTGTGAGTTTCCCTGCAAGGAAACAAGGGCCCATGGTGAGCTGGAGTGCCCTCATGTCCCCTCCTGGCAGGCAGGTGGGCTGTGATCACAGTGCACACTAGGGACCAGGGCCATGCTGCAGAGAGCATCACAGTGTAGGTAACATCTTCCTCTACCATCAAGGCTCATACTCAGCTCCCTGCACACCTCAGAGGAAGCTCAGTCTCTCCTGGCACAGGTTCCTCCTGTGGGCCCCAATGCATCTCTCCCAAAGCATCTCTCCATGAGTTTGCTGTCCCTTTTGTGTCACAGAATATCACCAGATGTTCAGCCCTGCCAACGCACACCTAAGTGAGCTGTGAGGACGTGTGAGTTGCTCTGATCATGCTTTCAGCTCCTCTCCTGGGAAGATTTGAAGAGGTGAGTTTTGTTTGCTTTGTTGGAAGATTATATTTTTCCAAATATAGAAAATTTTTCATGAATGAAAACTTGTTAAAAGCTGCAGATACATAAAAATGTATTGTTCTGGACAACTCATAGAAAATAGAAACCTTACCAAATAACTCAGCCAAGCAGTCAGGCAATGGAAATCGTGAGCTCTCTGTAGTGACTACTCTAAGGAATCTTTGTCATGAGCAACCTAACCAGCTCACCAGCTGAATTATATCCATTAAGACAACTCCTCCTCAAAGAGAACAGCCAAAAAAAAAAAAAAAAGCCAATCAGTGAAGAAAAAACATCTGGCTATCTGCAAGTAAAAAAAAAAAAAAAGGAAGAAAGAACAAAACCAGCATCTCACTTCTCCAATTCCTTCCCTGACTTTCACATTCTGCCAGTCAAAGCCTGTTCAAAATGGAGCTAATGGACTTCATTCCTTCAGCCTTCACTTGTTGATCTGGGCTGCAGCTAAGCAGAAAGCATTTATACAACACATGCAAATAAACAAGCATTATTATTATCATTATCATCATCATCATTATTATCATCATCATTACCATTATCATCACTGTCAGCAGCAATACCATTATTCTTAAACAAACTACTATTTATTTCTCTCACCATAGCTTTTAGGAGCTACAGCCATGGATTAGGACTAGACTGTACCAGCTTTATGCAGTCAAGCAAAGTCCATAGTGATAATCTTCTTGGTTTATGGCCCTATTTACACCCGTGCCCAGCTCTGCAGGAGTGGGCTGTGGATGGATGTCTGCCTTCCACACTTGGTTCCCTGGAGAAACAATAATTTTGTATTTGACCTAAAAGCCAGGGGGACTCTAAATATTGGTGAATGGATCTGGAATGATTTTCACATGAAAATCTCATGGTGAATCCTTCACAGTGACGAACAGACCAGTATTTTCACATGTCCGTGCTAATGGCAACCCTTAATAAATTACAAAACAGCTGAACTGCCCAGAGCTGCCACCGCCAACCCGCACACTTGCAGCAGAAAGTGTTTTATTGCCAGATAAATGCTTATGTGGTTGTATTTATGTGAGAAGACCATGGAACCCTGTGAGAAGTAAATCACCCATGTCTACACCGCTCCCTTCTCCAGCTTCTCCGAAAAGAAGTCTCAGGGGACCAAGCACAGTGCCAGCCCCTGTCAAACTAAGAAGTGCTTGGGGTTAGCCAGCACCAAAATTAAAGTCATGTTATGCAAGAAAACTATGAAGATGAAGCCTCTTCCAAGAGGTCCTTCATTTCATGCCATCAGTTGTAGTCTAGGCCCAAGCACAAGTCTTTCCCTGTGTTTCACTGTGAAACAAGGGAGACAGTTGCCATTAGTCTCCTTAGGGTTGTCCTTCACATACCCCTTGGTGTCCTGTGTTTTCACTGCTGATGATTATCCAGCAACATAGCCTGATGAACCTAGGAACCCATCAGTGAAACCACCTACGTTCAATTTCTTTGTGATTACAGTGACATCTCGTGTTGCAAATGCCAGGTCTTTGGGATCAACAAATTAATATGTAAGCTTCTTCTCCATGTTTCCTGAGGTTGCCTTAGCCATTCTGCTCAATTTTAAACCGAAGGACACAGAGCAAACGAATCAGTTAGCACATGGCAGAGTGTGGCATAGCCCTACAGCTAGTAATATGCTAAAGTGTAGGCAACTTCAAAGTACCTCACGTCTACTTCAGGATTAGGCATGCATGTGGATAGTTTCAGGAGAAAAGCTTGCAGACTGCTGTAAATTGTGAATGTGTGGTCATAGAACTGTAGGCTGATATGGTAGTTCAGGTTGGAAGGGACCTCTGGAGGTCTCTAGTCCTCCACCTGCATAGCCAAGGAAGGTTGGCTATGGGGGTGGACCAGGCTGCTCAGTCAGGTCTTGAAAACCTCAAGACATTTTCCCCATGCTATGCAATTCTGCTTTTCCTGTGAGGCTACATATTGACAGCATGTGGCAAAGACCTACAGCCAAAGAAGCTGGGAGTATCATAGAATCATAGAATGGTTAGAGTTGGAAGGGAGCTTAGAGATCATCCAGTCCCACCCCCCTGCCCTGGGCAGGGACACCTCCCACCAGACCAGGTTGCTCAAAGCCCCATCCAGCCTGGCCTTGAACCCCTCCAGGGATGGGGCAGCCACAGCTTCTCTGGGCAACCTGGGCCAGGGTCTCACCACCCTCACAGCAAAGAATTTCTTCCTAATATCTAATCTAAATCTCACCTCTTTCAATTTAAAACCGTTCCCCTTTTCCTATCACTCCACTCCCTGATAAAGTATCCATCAGTAGAGGTAGAACATTATTCTTCTCATCCTGAACCCTGTCACAAGGTGGAACACAAATTATAATGGATGCAGCCAGGAACACACTCAGCATATTCTTGTTCTTCAGAGCAGCAAAACTAAAGGAATTGGGGACCTTATGACCAGGAAGTCTCACTGCATGGCCCCACGACCTCCCTGAGCATCACTTGCCTCCAATGTATCACCAGCTTGACACTTTACTACTTAATGCCTTAAGCTGTAATAAACGCTTAGTGTGTTCGTAGCCTTAAATGAAAGCACCATAGAAATGCAGTCCTACTGATACACTTTGGGGCAAAGACTAATTTCAGTATAAAATAAAAACATAGCCATAGTACCAAGAAAAACCTGAAAGAAAGCAGAGAGGGAAACAGACAGCCTTGGTGGCTTGGCCTGTCTTCATTTGCAAGTCAGATAACTTGGCAGGTGTGTATGCGACTCCACTTTATAGGATACGCACTAGCAACAAAATTATTTTCTTTATTAAATGATGACAATTGATGTTTCTCTACCAAACGCTTCAATAACATAAACCATCAGCTCAGAGACTATGTGCCCAGGATACCTAACACCTTCCTCTCTCATCTTTATAATAACTCTCTCCTGCAGCTCTTAACAAAGCAGGAAAAGGGCAACGTGGCTTTCCCCTAATTTCTTTAGCATTTTTCGGTGGATATTTATGAAGATTACGAACAGGCAACTGGGAGGCAGCTGGCATCTTCGAAAGATGCCACACTTTTCTGCCACAAGAGAGAAACAGCCAGAGTGTACAGAACAAAAATCTTTCTTTCCCTTCCTTCTGTGTTCAGGCCATTGGGCAAGTAGTCAGGTACCAGCCTGAAAGACCTCACGTAAAAACAACCGGGCAGCAGGGAGTGTTCAGAAAAGTCAACTAGTGATAAGGTGCAGAGGTGAAATCACCTGCTTTACTCAAGAATGTCTGCCTTTGAGAAGACATTTCACTTCTGGCATTTCAGTGTTCCTGCTGGACATCTTCAGCTCTCAGTACTTTAGGTTTTATGATGTCTTTCATCCCAAAAGATCTTCAAAGGCATACCCAGCTGCCCAAATACCTTCATCTTTGCTTGGTATGAGGTTCTGCAACTTTTATATGATATATTCAAATGATGAGACTGCTCAAGGCAGGAAGTGGTATCCTGTAATAATTGCTACTGGAATTTGATCAGGCTGTTTAATTTTTCTTCAAATGTTTAGATATTCCCTTTCCAGTGTCTTCAAAAGGAGCTTTTGACTCTTGCCTTATTAGCAGAGTAACCTAACAAACTCCTTCTTCCGACTTTGACTTTAACAGGCTTGAAGTAGGTCCTAGATGGACAGTAGACATGGATTTAAGTCATTCTACTAATGTAGATTTCTTTAACACAGTTAAACAGACAAAAAGGCATCATGTTCAGTATTTATTCTCTTGCAGGAGAACCCAGTTTCTGTCTGGATCTCCATTCAGAGACCTCATTGACTCTCCAGCCAGGTGGATCAGACAGCTCTGAGCGTCCAAATGACAGCTAATAGACACCTCCTATAGTACCTGTGAGGTAAGTCTGCTGGGCATCTCATATCACATTATTTACCCGGTTGATACCTATGTGATCAAGCTCTATATTACTGCTTGGGATGAAGTATCCTTTTCTAGCAACTCGGTAATCAAGCATTTTTCCCTATATATCCTCCGGTTGCCTATACGTATGTATTTTATGTGTCTTTTTAAAATCATATTGATAAGATTGTGCTGTTTCTGAGAAGCCCAGCTACCCCTTCTGTACATCTTTAGTCAAGTGAAGACATTTAAACATGTGCATACCAGCACACTGAGCTACCAAAACCAGGTAGAAAGGATTTAACAATCTTCCTAAAACTTATTCCACGTTGCATTTTTTCGGACTTAAATTCTGATAATCAGAACATTTGCTGGCATTATGTAAATACTACAATGAATATTCATTGGCATGCAAATTAGGCCATCCATCATTCGCCTTCGAGTTCTACATCTCTGCACTTCTAACACTCATATGTATCATTCTGATGCTTTTGCAGACTGAAACCATTTGTTACATTTTACTCTTGGTAATCATGCAGGACTAAAAAGTTTGGGAGGAAGCTAGCGCATACGTCACCAATAACACCGCTGTATCCAAAAAGCAGAGTTCTTTCTAGTGAGTAGCACGCAGGCAAGCACCAGCCTATCAGATCCAAGACTCGGTTTTAAAGCAAAGCATTTTTTGTATTCATCAGATGAGCCAGATTTAATTTGGGTAATTAAAGGGCAATAAATATAGAACTCCAAGACATTTTATGACATTTTTTCATTAATGTATGCTGAAAGGGAATATTTTCTGAGTACCTGATGTATCATAATATTTCTCATTTTACTGACTTATAGAAATAGCAAATATTTTACTGTTTAGAAAAGAATTAGTCCTGGGCATCCCTAGCAACATTTTCTTCACCTGATTCAAGCAGAGTTCCTGCACTCCCAATGTTACTCATAGGTTCTGAGTTGCAACTCCCAAAACAATAAGCAAAGCAGAGCCAGAAATGCCAAATGTTGCAGTGTGAATCCACAGGTCATCCGTCTTCACCCAAAGCACTCAAAAGTCTAACTTGTCTGTTCTGTTAGGGAGTATGAAGAAAAAGAGTAAATCTGCAACAGAGGCCAGAAGTCTTTGCAATAGGCACCCCCAAAGCAAGGCTGATTGTGTTAGGAACATAATTATTCTTTTAAAGGTTATAAAGTAATTACATCTCTAATTTTGTTTGAACGTAGATTAATTCACTCTGCTGAGTTCCATGAGAAGAGAGAGATCCCTGGAGTTCCTCAAGACCTATTGGAAGAATTTTAATTGCAAAAGATCATGTGGAGGTGTTTCTTCCTACAGAATAAATTAAATAATGAAAAGTTACTAGAATTTTTCGTGCTCATTTAGAAGGATATCAAATGTTTGCTCCAAGACAACCACTTCAGTGGGTATAAATGCAAAAAAAAAAATACAAATTTTTCTAAGCGGGTTGTACTGGGGGCATGGAAAGCCAAAACCACCAGTCTCAAATATCCTAATAAACAAGATGGAGATACTGGGAAAAAAAAGAAAGAATTGTTTTTCATGAGCAGTACTACTCAAATGTGTATGCTTGGGAAGTTAAAATGGTAAACCAGGTTAGGCAGTTCCATCTTTAAAGTGGCTATAATCCATAATTACCAGTTGTCTCAGTATTTCAGTAAATTAGAATAAATATTTTGTCTTAGATACATCTATCTCTAGCAGTGAAGTCTATAACATTTGACCATGAGAAGTAAGAAATTAAAAAAAAGTAAATTTTCCAGTAACACAGTTAACCTCCAGTGTATTTTTTAATGATTTGCACAAAGCCAGCAAATATTGTAAGGACAGAAAACCTGTCAATGCATATTTTATTTTTTAAATTAAATGAATGGTTTTCTTTCTTAAATGAGTCTGGGAAATCCCCTGAAAGAGAAATTGGACACTTTGACCACACATTTTTAAAGACCTCATCTATTTCATTTGGAGAGCAGTGTGTTGCCATCTCCAATTTGTAGGGTATAGGTTGAGCAGCAAAAGAATTTCCAAAGCCTTGTACATAATGTTAACTTGCTGCGGGTTAAGTGAGAGAAATTTTGTCTGTTGATTTGTTAAATTAGTTGTTTTTTCCTTGTGCTTTTTTCTAGATGGCTTGCTAGGACAATGATCACACAAAGCTATTCCTGTCCTGGACAGGGGACGAATGACAGGGAGGTCTTTTCTTTATATAAGAAGAAAATTATTTCCCTCTACAGTGGCAAGTACCTTCCTTCTCCTTTAAAAAACAAGGGAAAAAAAGAGTTGGCCAGGATTTCCCATGCATGAGGGTGTATAAAAAAGGAGTCACCATTTCTAAAATATTTCAAGTAGTTCTTCAGAAATCCAAGTAACAAAAAAAAGATGCTCAGTCTGTTAATAATCTCGTTCTAATTGGATACTCAGTTTGCAACACTGGAGTTGCACGAAACATGTATAAATGAAAGAGCAATTAACCTTTAGTTCCGGGTATTTTTTTTTTTCTTCTACCCAACATGGGTCAGTTACCATAGAGATTATACCTATGTGATCTGCAGATGTGACTCCAAAACAGCTGGAGCCTCCATCTCAGCCACATCTCAGTATGGCACCAGGATAATTAAAAATCTGCTAAAAAAGAAACAAAAGCTCATCTGAAACACTTTAAAAAAAAAAAAAAAGCAGCTAAAAGGAAAACTGCTGTGGGCAAAAGGACTTTGTGGCAAAAAAAAGACTCTTTTAATCAAGACAAGATGCCCCAGCCAGACCTCGAAAGTTTCCTCTGGAGGTCAACGCGCTGTCAACGTTTGGTGTCTCGTGAGGTTCAGAGCCCAGCACAGAGCAGGGCCTGGCCCACTCACCAACTGAACTCAAGAGTGTTTTGTGCTTTAAAGCTGAACCACACACCAACTTATACCATATAGCACTTGATTCCAGCTGCCTCTGCCTATAGCTCTCTGAAACTGTCCGAGGAGCACACTGAGAGAACTGTCCTGGTCAATGCCTTATGAAGGATGTATTACAATTAGTTGGCAGGAGACACCATCCTTTCCTGATGAGATTTTCTCAAGGGCTTTTCACCAGCTTCCAGAAAAGCCTTAAAAAGAGAAAAAACATTGTGGGAGTGTGCTGTAAGGAATCAAAGAGAAAGGAGGGTTCAGGCTTTCGATTAGCCTCCTAATTCTAGGTAGGATCGCATTTTGGCTACCCTTCCAAAATTACCTATACAAGCATTCACATGGCATGCTTGCCACAGAATTTGTTCAACCCCTTTGAAATGGGCTGGCTTTGTGCACAGTTCCGGGCATCATCGGTCAGGCTTTGTTAAAAGCCTGTAAAAAAAGCCTGTAAAAAGTAGGGAGGTGATTGTGCCCCTGTACTCAGCACTGGTGAGGCCACACCTGGAGTATTGTGTCCAGTTTTGGGCACCTCAATACAAGAGAGATATCGAGGTGCTGGAGCGAGTGCAGAGGAGGGCAACGAAGCTGGTGAAGGGCCTGGAAAACAAATCATATGAAGAGCGGTTGAAGGAGCTGGGACTGTTTAGTATGAGGAAGAGGAGGCTGAGGGGAGACCTCATCACTCTCTTCGACTACTTGAAAGGACACTGTAGAGAGGTTGGTGCTGGTCTCTTCGCACAGGTAATTAATGACAGAACAAGAGAGAATGGCTTCAAGCTCCAGCAGGGTAGGTTTAGACTGAACATTATGAAAGAATTTTTCACAGAAAGAGTGGTCGGGCATTGGAACAGGCTGCCCAGGGAGGTGGTTGAGTCACCATCCCTGGATGTGTTTAAGAGACGTTTAGATGTGGTGTTGGGGGATATGATATAGGGAAGAACTTTGTAGTGTAGGGTAGATGGTCGGACTCGATGATCCCAAGGGTCTCTTCCAACCTGGATGATTCTATGATTCTATGAAAAGTTCTCTCTGCAATGTGGTCCAAAGGACATTTGGCTGCACAGTGTTTACCTTTACGGCACGAATATTGCACTGAGGTAAGTAGCCTGGGTTTCAGAGGGAGTGAAGAGTTCCCAGAGTGCTTGGAGAACGCACGTGGTCCTCTCCTCTGTAGAAGAAAGGAAATGAAAAGTAGTGCCTGTGTCCCCCAGGCTGGACCGTGTAGTGCACTGCCCCATTTTTGTTGAAATCATTGTCACAAACTTCATGTAGCATCGCTCACGCTCATGTATTGCAAAAAGCTTTACAGACCGAAGAACATCTACAGAATTAAACAAGTTGTGCTAACCGTAACAGAAGCGAGTCAATCCAGTATTTATGGAGCTCTACAGAAGAGCTGTAGGAGCGGATAATGCTGCTCTGCATCTACACAGTGTCTTCTACCCGACAATTCCAACTTTGTGTGGACTGGGAAACTGAGGCAAGGATGCCGTATTCCTACCACTCCAAAATAACTCGGTCAGAAATACAATCCCTGTTACCTGATAGCGCCAGTGCTTCTAAACAATGTATTGCATTGCCTTGAAGTTAAAGCAGAAGAGAGAAGGAAAAAAGAAAAAAGAGCTTAGGGATGGATCTTCTGGAAAGCACTTCTGGAAAGCACTACTGAGGAGAAGGGTCTGGGAGTCCTGGTGGAGAGCAAACTTTCCATGAGTCAGCAATGTGCCCTTGTGGCCAAGAGGGCCAATGGAATCCTGGGCTGCATAGGGAAGAGCGTGGCCAGTAGGTCGAGAGAGGTCATTCTCCCCCTCTACCCTGCACTGGTGAGGCCACAACTGGAATACTGCATCCAGTTCTGGGCTCCCCAGTTCAAGAGAGACAGGGAACTACTGGAGAGAGTCCAACGTAGGGCAACTAAGATGACCAAGGGATTGGAACATCTCCCTGATGAGGAAAGAGCTGGGAGAGAGCTGGGAGAGAGCTGAGAGAGCTGGGGCTCTTTAGCCTGGAGAAGAGAAGGCTGAGGGGAGACCTTATCTGTGTTTACAAGTACCTAAAGGGTGGGTTGAAGGAGGATGGAGCCGGACTCTTTTCAGTGGTTTCCAGCAACAGGACGAGGGGCAACGGGCACAAGCTGGAACATGGGAAGTTCCATTCAAATATGAGGAGAAACTTCTTTCCGGTGAGGGTGCCAGAGCCCTGGAACAGGCTGCCCAGGGAGGTCGTGGAGTCCCCCTCTCTGGAGATCTTCAAGACCCGCCTGGATGCAGTCCTGAGTGATGTGCTCTGGGCAACCCTGCTTTAGCAGGGGAGTTGGACTAGGTGATCTCTAGAGGTCCCTTCCAACTCCAACAATTCCGTGATTCCATGATTCCATGAGCTGAAGAGATAAAAGCATAGAAAAAACAGGGGATTTTCATCTGAAATAGGAACAAAGATACTGAATTAATTAGGTAGAGAGGCACAAGGCAGAATCTCGGAGAAAAAGCCTGATGTGTTTGTCTTTCTTGGGGAGAAGATGAAAAAAAAAGTGTACCAGAACTCCAGAAATGTTAATTGGTGTCTTGAGGAGCAGGAGTCAGTGGGGCATCCCCGCAACAACCTGGAAATGCTCAGGTGATTTGCTTTGAACCAGAAGCTCCAGCCTCTCAGAAAGCACCATGGAAAGGGCTGGTTACACGGAGCCTAATGCATCCTTCCTGGGTTTTACTTCTGAGATTATAGCAAAACAAATTATTATGAATTACTGTTTGTACAGTACTTGGGCAATGTACTCTTGGGCAAGTTGCCCTGTTCCTTCATAAGTCCCATGCATTATTAATGGTATCATCTTCATGAAACTAAACATCTTTGTTCCACTGGGCAAAGTGTGTAGAAATTAATAACCAAAATAGAGTGGCATTTCTGTAACAGAACAACACGGTTCTCTGTCTCATTGAAACAAGGCCAGGAAGTAATCCCAGATGGAGCTGAAGTACATGACATGGGAGGCTGAATCTCGCTTATGCTGCCGTGCTACCTCTGAGTCCAAGAGAGGCGGAAAGTGCCATTACCTCCACTTGTGCATGAAATCCTCTTCCGGATGCTTCAGTGATACGAATAGGAAGGGTAAACCTGCCACCTGGGATTGCTTAATGAACATTGTAATTAGCAGCACCTATTAACTAATTGTTAACTTGTCAGGAGATAACGCAGAAGCAACAGGCCGTCTGCCCATGTTGTCTGAAATGCTGTTTTACAGCTGGGGAGTCTTGCAGCATATTAGGGGTCCTTTACTCCCCAGTTTGAATCTGATGGCTCAGTATTTTTCCTGATACATCTATCTTAAATGGAGTACCAGTACTGCCTTGAAAAATTTCCAACCTGGACAACACTTCTGATCCAGGTAGAGTTTTTTCTTCCTACCTTCTACTTTCCCCCAGGGAAAAAAAACCCAAACGAAACCAAACCAAAACAGAACTTGAAGGAAATTGAGATTCCAAGGGTCAAAGCTTTAAATGAGGAGGAAATTTTAGAAAGACCAGTCCAGGCAGAGGTTCAGAGAAGTCCTGTAGCCTAAAAATAATGATGGCTTTTAGGAATAATGTAATCAGAATCCTAGAATCCTAGAATGGTCTGGGTTGGAAGGGACCTTAAAGATCATCCAGTTCCAACCCCCTGCCATGGGCAGGGACACCTCCCACCAGACCAGGTTGCTCAAAGCCCCGTCCAACCTGGTCTTGAACCCCTCCAGGGATGGGGCAGCCACAGCTTCTCTGGGCAACCTGGGCCAGGGTCTCACCACCCTCACAGCAAAGAATTTCTTCTTAATATTTGATCTAAATCTCCCCTCTTTCAGTTTAAAACTGTTACCCCTCGTCCTATGGCTCCCCTCCCTGATCAAGAGTCCCTCCCCATCTCTCCTGGAGCCTCTTTAGGGACTGGAAGGGGCTCTAAGGTCTCCTCGGAGCCTTCTCTTCTCCAAGCTGAACACCCCCAACTCTCTCAGCCTGTCTTCATAGGAGGGGTGTTCCAGCCCTCGGAGCATCTTCGTGGCCCTGAATGAAATGAATGAAAGACAGTTCCAGACCATGAAACTATAATCAATAGTGAAATAATGAAATTATAACTCTGCCCCAGGTGCACAGGAAGAAGCGCCTGCAGTCCCTGACTCCACCAGGAACGGAGGAGCTGCAGGAGGGCATGGAGCACCCGCTGCTGCCCCACTGCTGAGCCCACCCTGCTCCTGGGGACCTGCTGCAGCCCCTGGAGCCCAGGGGAATCTCCTAGGCCCACCGATCTTTGTTGCTTCTTAGACCAAAGTCCAAATTTCATAAATGCATTGTAAATGTAAATGCTTGTCAATGTTCTTTTAACAGATGGGTTTCCTTTAACTACAGCTAAGCAACTGCCATATTATTTAGGAATCTGGACCTTTGTCATGAAGGAATTAAAGGAAGCAGCACTTTATGAGAAAATCTTTGGGGCTTCCACCTTACTTCCTTCAGATTTTTAGCAAACACAGATTTATTTCTGAACGAATAAATCATAAAACACTGGTTGAAATAAGGAAACACAGTAATACTAGCTAGAATTGCGTACTTTCTCATTTTTTTTTCTCCAGTCCCTAAGCATTTCTTCCTCAAATTTCGCTCAGGCACACACAAGTCAATCAATGAGCGGAACTTTGCGCCTCCACAATTTGTTTTTTCAGTCCACTGCCACCCCCACCGCTCTACTAATCTCTTCGCAGCAGCCTCTGGTGCTCCGGGCACCACATCCCTCCCAGGGCTCTGTCAGCCTCAGCGGTCCGGATGGCTCCGTCTAAAAGTGTTGCATTTGTTTAAATGCCAATAGTCCCTCAGCACTTCCCTGAGGTATTCCCATGGGTTTGGAATCCATATACTCATGTCACAAACACAAAAAAATGCAACTTCTCTCCAAAAACACTTACAAGTAAGAAGATGTATAGCACTGAGAAGCAAAGAAAATTCAAAATGCAGTCTATAATGTTAATTACAATCTCTCAAACAGCTTATTTAGATTATTTCTAATTTACTAACACTGTACAATGGAATGGACTGCTATTAAGTTTAAATTTGGCAGACATTCAGTGGTACAGAGGACTAAAAATCACCATTCCGGAACGTTTAATATATTTTGATATGCTGAATCTAGTTTTAATTACGTGGCAGGGATATTTTTAGTTTGCAGAGTTCAGCGTAGCATACAGAAACCCTGAGCTGGCTTTAAAAAAAAAAAAAACACCTTAGGTACCAAAAATAGCTTAGCTATGGCAACACAGGTCTCCATTTAGGTTAATTTACACTTTACCCAGGCTATTCTTGCTGCAATAGGATCACTCTTCCCGATGCAGTAAACTTACAGGGGGGGAAAAAAAGAAAACCCAAAACAAAACAAAACACAAAAACCCCTTAAAATTTGCAGTCTCATTCCAAGACAAAACACAAACAAACCCCTTAAAACTTGCAGTCTCAGAAATCATAGAATCATAGAATCATCTTGGTTGGAAGGGACCTTTAAGATCATCTACTCCAACCATCAACCTAATTCTGATTAAAAACAAAAACAAAAACCCCACAACAACAACCCATCACTAAACCACGTCTCTAAGCACTATGTCAACCTGTCTTTTAAATACCTCCAGGGATGGTGCCTCAACCACTGCCCTGGGCAGCCCATTCCAAGGCTTAATAACCCTTTCCGTGTAAACATTTTTCCTAATCTCCAGTCTGAACCTCCCCTGGTGCAATTTGAGGCCATTTCCTCTTGTCCTAGAGGAAAATGAGGAATATAGGGCCATAAAGAGCTAGGGCAAAATGCTCGTTGGAGAGTCCCAACTAGGACTGGGATTTTGCCTCTAAAGGGATGGAGGCACAGGCTGTTGGGGAGGAGTCACCCTTAATTACCCCCAGCAGCAGGAGCCACCAGCTCCAGCCCAGCTCCAGCCACGGTAGCCTGTTTCCTGGGGCTCTTTGCCATTGCAAAATATGCCATAATGGTACACGGTCTGTGCCACTGCCCCTCTTGCTCACCTTACTTTCTGGTTCCTGCATCTATTTACCACTATTCTGGGTTCTTTGTACTAAACACAGCCTGACCATCGTGCAGTCTTATCCGGCGCTTGACTTGCTGTGCTTCTGGCTCACTCAGCACCAGGTGTTCCTGTTGTTACTGCCAATAAGCCTCACTCGGCACATACATGATGTCCGCATTGAATCATCCAAACAAGCTGACACTAGCCAATTCCCTCGCTGGCATTTACAGCGGAGATTTCTGCTTCTGAAGGGGCCATATGGCACGAACAGTCCCTCTCCTTTAGCAGGGGCCCTTCTAGGCACCCTGACAGGCTACTTCCTCTCATTGTTTCAAGCTCCACGGTACCTACACTGATAAACTGAGAAGCTGAGTCTTCGGGGATATCAAAACAGCTAGCACCTTCAATTAGCATCAAATTGTCTCAAAGTACTATATATAGATGCCTTTTGTTTGACTTGTTCTTAGGCATAAGATGACATCAAGGAGTTTTACAGAGTTCAGATCTACCCTTCAGTATCACTATATGTCCTATATTAGAAATTTCTATTAGGGAATACACATCAGGTTGCTATCTGATTTTTACCTCACAATAATAATAACAAAAAAATCCAGACCACCTGTGTGCCAAGAGCACATCATTACTTACCTTTTCTATTTTTCGGTGTAAGACTGAGATTCTTTCATTGCTTAAAGCACTTCTTGCAGCTTATCTAGCGTCAAATGTGCTTTGAAATAGAGACCTACGGTTTCACAATAATGACACTTTCACATCTTGTGATGACTTGTGGGAAATCAAAGCTGACAATCATATTTGGATGGCAACTTCGGGTCATATGCCCATGCAGTGGAATTCTTAGCTGGGGCTTCAGGAGGTATGAACGGCACAGGAAAGACAGAGGAGCTGCTACATGTTGTAAGACGTACGTGGAGAACAATTAGGAAATGGCGTAACGCACTTATTCAAGGGTAAATCGTTTGGTAAGAAAGAGGCTGGAGGAAGGAGAAGCAGCAAAATTTAATACAAAAGGTTATGAAGGGGTAGAATTTTTTAAAATATTTTCTTTGCATTCTCAGATCAACAAGGTCTCTCAGACAATGGAAATTTTTATTCCTCATTCACACTTAGAAATGGCAAGCATTTGATGACACATTCCATTTGGCCAGGAATGACAAAGGCAGAAGAAGAACCCAGCAAAGAATACACAGCAAAATCACCAAGTGTGAGGATGCCAGGGGCATCCCGATTCCATTCCTGATTCCTTCCTGATTCCAAATCTGGTGGTGTATTCACTGGGTCTCCTTCCATTTGTTCCAACACCTCTTCCATTTCCTGAAAACATCAGCTGCTTGTTGGGAAGCAGCAAAAAGTAAACTTGAGAGGATTGAGGTATGTTTCAGAGGAATATTTTGTGGGCTTCATACAATTACAATGGGATTCTTCTGAAAATATTTCCAGATAATAGATGATGAGCGTTGGTTAAATAAAATGGATATGTAAGTACTGAACAACTTCAGGTATCCAGGCCTTAAACTGCCATTCTTAGCATGAATGCAAAAAAAAAATTTGCATTTTTAAGTGGAAAAATGAATGGCACCCTTTATAACTAACCTCCTCATTAAGTTTTCCTCTTTCTTCCTTTGGGCTTCCCAGTACACTCCATTACGCTAAGTTAAGCTTACAGTGCAGCATAGTTGAACAGTCTGTATTTTCATCTTTTTCCCTAGGAACTGTCAAGGTCAATCTACTAATCAGTTCATTTTTCTCAGAGATTCACAAGGGTTGATTACCCCAAGGGCATCTCTAATTAATATTCAGGGTTGAAACAGAAGAGAGTTAAGCTTGATGCTAATTAAAGCTGGAGACTTTCATCCCCAGAAGCCCACAGCGAAGTCAGTTTTAATGTTAGAATGTGTTTTGCGCCACCTATTTTTTCTCCCTTTTTACCATTTCAGAAATCTCTTCCAGAATTGAATGTGCCAGACTTTTTCTCAGTAGAGCGCAATGGTCTGAGACACATTTGGTTAGCTTTAAAAATCTCTCCTACTATTTCAAAGGTCATTAGACACCTTACACATTTTTTTCTTCATGCAATCTGGAGGGACATTTGAGAAAATACAGCAAACTCCACATCTTAAAACATTCACAATACACATTCTGCTTCCTCTTGCAGCTTCACCCCTCGCAGGAAATCTTAGTGGGCATGAATGAGTTCGGACAATCAGAGAAATGTTCTTTGGCCTCACCCAAGCAAAGCTGGTTCTGATATCCCTGATACATAGACAAAGTTCACTGAAGACTTCTTCTAAACCCTGTAAAACCAGTGGGAAAACTGCCACCTATTTAAATGGACTTCAGATCACACCTTACGAAGACATGAAAAATGGAAGTTTTTTTATGTCCCTGATGTATATTCATATTTTCAGATGCCTTTACCTTATGGAGTTCCTGCCATTCCTCATTTACCCCCAGATACATAGGATAATTACTCTCGATACACTTCAGGAACTATCAATAGCCTATTAACTTGTCATTTCCAGATCTACACACAGGGCGCTGCATCACCCTTCGTGTCACTGACATTTGATGTCCTGCTATTTACTTTTCTTGATAGGGCCAGGGTCTCTGAGGAACAAAAGATTGGAAGTAATGTGCTGCACCCATTAAAATTAATTGCATGCAAACATTAGAAACCAGCCACCCATTTCAGTCATGAAATATGGATAAGGATTTGCTGAAAGCCATTTATATTAAATTACTTTTATGATAATATTTAACTTTCTGGTATTAAATATTTAGTGCCCTTTTGCTTCCCCAATGTGATGAACCTTCAAGCTCCCATATTTTTGACAGAACTGCAGAAAGGGGTTCAATAGTACCTTCAACACTTGTCTTTGAACCTACAAGGTGATTCTTAAGAGCAGGAGTAGACAAATAAGCCAGAGCCATGAGCACCTGCATGAGGCAGCACTGGCCGAGGCGCCAACCAGTTTGAATTCTGATGGGACATACACTCTTTGTACACACTGCATCCTTCCTCAGAAGATCTCAAAAGACATCACTAACTTGTAGTAAGTGATCAAGAAGGTGGGTGCATCAAGAAGAGTGTGACCAGCAGGTTGAGGGAGGTCATCCTCCCCCTCTGCTCTGCTCAGGTGAGGTCACATCTGGAGCACTGAGACCAGTTCTGGGCTCCCCAGTTCAAGAAGGACACAGAACTGCTGGAGAGGGTACAGCAGAGGGCTACGAAGATGATGCGGGGCCTGGAGCATCTCTCTGATGAGGAAAGGCTGAGGGACTTGGGTCTTTTTAGTCTGGAGAAGAGAAGACTGAGGGGGGATCTGATCAAAACTTATAAATACTTAAAGGCGGGGTGTCAGGAGGACGGGGCCAGTCTTCTTTCAGTGGTGGCCAGGGACAGGACAAGAGGAAACGGGCACAAACTTGAATGTAAGAAGTTCCATCTAAATACGAGGAGAAACTTCTTTCCTGTGAGGTGGCAGAGCCCCGGAACAGGCTGCCCAGGGAGATGGTGGAGTCTCCTTCTCTGGAGACATTCAAACCCTGCCTGGACATGTTCCTGTGCAACCGGCTCTGGGTGGACCTGCTTTGGCAAGAGGTTTGGACTAGATGATCTCCAGAGGTCCCTTCCAACCCCATATCATTCTGTGATACTCTCCACAGCCTGCACAAAGGGTAGCTCGTATCTCCCATATCTGTGATGGTAGGCCTTTGTCACATAATGAACCCTTTCCAGATAGTGAGACAGCAACAGATGGTCACAGTGCCCTGTCCTGCCCACCCCAGGTCCTCTCTCAGTCCCAGGGCAGGGCTGCAGTCCCTGACAGTACTTCTCTCTCTGTAGTAGCATGTCGCAGTCAGCCTCAGCCCAGGGGTCTTGCTAAGAGCTCACTGAAGGATTTGTCATCCTTTGCGGCATCAGAGGAATCTGTGGCCAGAATGCAGAATATCAAACACCATAGGCCGGCTCCAGTCTCACTTCCATGCTACAGCCGAGAAGCCAAGGAAAAGCTTGGTGCTAATAACAGCAGCAACATTTAGCTCAACTGGGAGCTCTTACCGTAAAAAAAGTCAGGCTTGTCGTTCCCCCTCTCCCTCTTACAAAAAAATATTGTCCCTCATTGCTTTTTTCCTACATGTTCCGCGTTAATTCAAAGGGAAAAAATCATCAAAAGCAGTTCTGTATCTTGACTCCACTTCTCTTCCCAATTTAAGCAAACTTGGTGTTGACTTGAGCTTCCCAGTTAGTTAACATGGGAGTTCTCTGTGTACCAGCTGCCTCTGCTAATAGGATGATCAAAACCGATAGCTCAGATTATGTTTCACTAACAGCCAAAGAGACGCTTCAGCTGCTCATAAGGGAAAGACTAGTGTGGGATCAGCATTTATGGTGTTGAAATATTGGCCTCTGAACAGCCTGGAGCGATAATATGATACACAGAAAAGCACCCAGCTGCTGGTTGTGAACAGAATCTCAAGTGAAAGACCATGCAAATAAACCCCATCTTATCACTGGCGGCATCAAAGATTACAGAAGGCACATTCACCATGCTGCTACAGAAAGCTGCTCGGTCCTGGGGATGCAGAGGAATAAACCCCAGAAATATTGACTGGCTGGGGAAGCTGACGGTGCTTGCCCCCTTGCTAAGGAAGTGTGTTTGACTAGGTGGCTGAAAAGCTGGCCAGAGCAGTTCAATCATACCTGTGGTAAATATTTCATATCGTTCCTAGGCATCTACACTCAGTTCACAATTGATTTCACTTAAATGAGAAACTTTTGTACAGTGTTGAAATACTAAATTAATATTTATAGGTGTTTACCGAGCATTAACAGCAAGCAACTGTGTAGAGTGTAGGCCTTGTGAATATAATCTGGGGCTACAAAATTAGAGGTGAAATCGGAGTCAGCCTGGGAACAGCCAGCTTAGAGCAGGGTCCATCTATTTTGTGTCTTTAAGTCAAGACAGAACGCCTCCAGCCATATAGAATCATAGGAGCACGAGCAGGCTTAAAGCTCCCCTTCAGTCTCAAAGAGAAGCCACCTCCATGGCTTGAATCAGAATAATTATTTCCTCCCCCATCCACTCACACTAAAATGAACTCTCAGGTTTGTTCCTCTTCTCTCCAAAGATAAGGAAAAGCTGGGTATAGCTCTAAAGAGCACTGCAGTGCCTTTTCGGAAGTATCCAGCATGTTTCTTCATTTGTTCAAGTGCTTCAAGGAGAGTTTAGACTACACAGAAAGATCGGTCACTGTCAGGAGTAATCAAAGGAGCAGCTCTGTTTCTCTTTGCCTCATTCAGCCAAAACTCACGGGTGAAAAAACAGGCACTCGAAGTGGAATTCAAGCAAGTTAAGCCAACTGGCAGAGTGCGCTGCTCATGGAATTCGCAGTTATGGTGCAGGCACCTTAGGCAACTGATATAAAAGCCCATTTGGTCAACGCCGCGCACAGATAAAAGAGAGTTCCTCAGTCTCTGATGGAGAATTCTCACAGTGCTTCCTAAGAAAATCCAGCTAGTGAAGAAAGCTACGGTACATTAGCTTAGCTACAGGGGTTATGGCAAATGCACCTAACAGTCTTCAGCTATCCCAGAGGACATGGAATTAAGTTCTTAGTCGCGGTCTCTATCCTCAACACATTCAATGGCTTTGGGACAAAATAAACCAGAAGCTAGGCACCCAGAAAATGAGAAATACACATGCTGTGTTTGAAAAAAATGGTTTAAATGACTTGCCAACTTCATAACAGAAATCTCCTGTGAAGATTTTTTCACAATAGATGAAGAAGTGGAGAAGCAAGCATAACATCTGCTCCTGTAATATGTCAGGCAGCTGCCAATTCATAGGATCCTAGGATCACAGAATGGTTCGGGTTGGAAGGGACCTTAAAGATCATCCAGTTCCAACACCCTGCCCTGGCCAGGGACACCTCCCACCAGACCAGGTTGCTTCAAGCCCCGTCCAGCCTGGCCTTGAACCCCTCCAGGGATGGGGCAGCCACAGCTTCTCTGGGCAACCTGGGCCAGGGTCTCACCACCCTCACAGCAAAGAACTTCTTCCTAAGATCTATTCTAAATCTCCCCTCTTTCAGTTTAAAACCGTTACCACTCGTCCCATGGCTCCCCACTCTGATCAAGAGTCCCTCCCCATCTCTCCTGGAGCCCCTTGAGGGACTGGAAGGGGTTGCTATAAGGTCTCCCCAGAGCCTTCTCCAGGCACCTCCTGCAGTCTGAGGCCTGCACCGCAGCCTCTCCCTTCTGCAGCTCCACCTGGGTGGAGGCATCAGCCACTGCTGGGGTAGATGGTGCAGACCTCCCCCAGCCCGAGCTGCAGCCTTTGCTCTCAGACAAGTGTCCACCATTCTGCCTTGAGGTTCAGGTAGAATGAGTGCCCTTGACCTGTGCACATGGTCACAGAATGGTGCCCGGTGCTCCACCAGTGGAATGCTCCTCCTTCAAAGAGGTGTCCTTCTCACACGCCCTCCAGTGTGAACAGCCAAAATTCATAAGAACTTTCTTTTCTTCCTGACGCTCCTTTTCTTATCGGCTGCACGTCGTTTAACATCTCCCAAACTGAAAAAAGGCATCTCATCTGAAATGATTTCCTCAAGCAGGGCCCATGCCGTGCTGTGAGTGAGATTCCTCCGCGAGAAGAGTTGTGCTGTTGCATCATCGAAGAGCGTGCTGTGAAGCGTAAAGGGACAGCTAAGGTTTCAAGGGCAAGTTTGGTCACATCAACACTTCTGGTCGAGGCTAAGACCCCGTTAGCCAAGCTGTCCTACTTACACTGCCAGGTGGTGTAATGACTTAAAGTGAAGAGATGAGCGAACACTACACAAAGCGGAAATCAGCTCATATGGTTTCGAGTGCCACCTAGGCCCCTGAGCTAATATAAAAATATAACCTTGCTTAATACATCATTTACAGTTCTTTGGCTAGTGGAATTCACAGGCTTAACGGTCTCCCTGTTTTGTGTAAAGTCTCACAGGCTCTTCTCGAAACCTGTTACCCAAGAGTGTCAGCTGAAAAGCAAGTTCTCACTGATTTCTCTGGAGGCAAGGCCAGATCCTATGTGAGAACGCTGATCCTGCCAATGTGCTCCTAAGGACCTTGACCCAATCTATGAAATCATTACTTGCTTCTCCTCTTCAAGCATCACTCTGCACAGGATGGAGAGCTGTAAAAAAAGGGGTTTTTGAATTGTTTCAAGAATTATCTTTGAGGATACAAACTCTGTATGCTGCTGGTGGGCAGGATGAGAGGCTCCTGTTCCTCCTGTCCTCCATTCCCTATGTTTTCTTTTGTACCTTCTCTGGGGTATGTCAGTGTGGTCAGAGAGCAGAAAATGGTGTAGGGCCTTAGGGGTCCACAAATTCTTATGACAGAAATAGCAGCTGCTTCTGCACTCAGTGGGGCCACTGAGTACAGGGGGCTAA
The DNA here is from genome assembly GCF_964106895.1 of Numenius arquata. Classification (NCBI taxonomy): domain Eukaryota; kingdom Metazoa; phylum Chordata; class Aves; order Charadriiformes; family Scolopacidae; genus Numenius; species Numenius arquata. The sequence goes on from NC_133581.1 coordinate 38,337,694, forward strand.
AGGGAGCTTACAGGAGAGATGGGGAGGGACTCTTGATCAGGGAGGGGAGACATAGGACGAGGGGTAATGGTTTTAAACTGAAAGAGGGGAGATTTAGATGAGATCTCAGGAAGATATTCTTTGCTGTGAGGGTGGTGAGACCCTGGAACAGGTTGCCCAGAGAAGCTGTGGCTGCCCCATCCCTGGAGGGGTTCAAGGCCAGGCTGGACGGGGCTTTGAGCAACCTGGTCTGTTGGGAGGTGTCCCTGCCCATGGCAGGGGGTTGGAACTGGATGATCTTTAAGGTCCCTTCCAACCCAAACCGTTCTATGATCCTATGATTTATCCATAGGGGAAGAAGGTAGTACTTTGCCTGACCCAGTAAAGACTTTTGTGTTATAGTGACAGCACATTAAAAATATTTAGGAGAGTCTGTTTGTACAAAAGTAGAGTATATCATGAGCATCTTCTTTCCATCCAGCGTTGTGGGCCTGGGTGTTGAGCTGCCTTTCAGCTTGCCGCTGGTAGGACACAGCAAACCTCATGCCCTTGGCCGCATCCTCAGAGCCTTTCACGTTATGGCCAGCTGTTCTGACCAGCGTCTGCCAGATCATACAGAATCACAGAATGATACGGGATTGGAAGGGACCTCTGGAGATCATCCAGTCCAACCCCCCGACAGAGCAGGTCCACCCAGAGCAAGTTGCACAGGAACGTGTCCAGGTGGGTTTGGAATGTCTCCAGAGAAGGAGACCCCACCACCTCTCTGGGCAGCCTCTTCCAGGGATCTACCACCCTCACAGGAAAGAAGTTCCTCCTCATGTTTAGATGGAACTCCTTACATTCAAGTTTGGGCCTGTTACCTCTTCTTCTGTCACTGGGCAACTTGCCCTGTCATCTTAGCAGCTTCTTAACTCTGCTACCACATATTATTTGCTTTCTGGATGGGTGCAAGAGTGCCATAATTCCCCAGTCCTGGGCTATTTACGTCCAATGTCAGGCTGAGAGCAAATGATGCAGTGGATGCCCAGCTCTTGCAAAAGCACGACCTTAGCTTGTAACATCACAAGGATATTTGGCCATAAGTGGCATGTCTTGGCAGAGTAAACACCCGTTATGGGAAGCTGGTGACATTTTGCCTGCCGCTAGGTACAGATGCTCACTTGTTACAAGTAAATGTTGCAGTTGTCTCATGCCTTGCTTGCTTGGATTTAGGTGAAATGGGTCTGAAAAGAGATAAAGAGTCCGGGTGTGGGAGCGGCAGCTTTAGAAGTGGTTTTGATGTCTGCCCAAACAGCCATTAGAGGGAAAAGAAATGCCAATCTGGAGCTGGCAGAGTGTTTCGAGTGCTTTCAGTGCGCACAACCGAATGACGAAAGTGACAATCAGATGGTCCCCCGATCATTTTTTCATATTGGAAAAAGCTTAAAAGACAGTAATTCTCTAGGACATAGAACTATTCTAGGGAAAAAGGTTTTGTTTGATGGCTTCAGAGGGCTACTGAACAAGCCAAAACATATTTTAGAGAAATCGTTCATAACCAGTGCTTGTATTAGAAATTTCCAGGGGAAAATGAAGCATCTCAGGAGAGTGGAAGGCATTAAAAGCATAGACATGAGTTTAAACCTCTACAGGGAGAATAAACCAAACTTTTAAAGAGTTTCCTGCCTGATATAATTCCATATTTTCATTAAATCCAACCCTGAAATCATTCTGGTCATCCCAGTCTCCAGAAATGGACAAGAAAGAATTTTAATTCTTAAAGTAAAATGATGCTTTCTAATCAGCCTACACAACTTTCAGATCCTAATGCTCTGAATACTACCATTTCAATTTCTCCAGAAAAATTAATAATTTGACTTGATTATCCCAAAAGGTTATTTCTTGAGATAATCTCATCAAACCAGGGCCTCCTTAAACTATTGCAGTTCTTTCATTGATTCTGGCAAGGTCTTCCTGGAACTGCTGCCGTCTCCACCGAGCTCGTCACTCTGGGGCCCTCTCCAGCATATGGCAAAGGAACAGATGCCTATACACATCCTTTATCTGTCTGAGGGAAGAGCTGTGCTGCTATAGGCACAGCTGTGGATGGAGCATGCAGCAGGGACGGGCATTTTCTGACTTCATTTAATACTGCATTTTGCTGGGCAGAAAGATATCCTGGTGTAGAAATGTCTTTGGCAGAACCTTCCCCTGCAAAGTCAATCCTCCCTTCCATCATCCCCCTGCATGTCACACAGCTGTGGTGCTCGCTCCAGTGTTACCCTAAGGCCAAAGTGTTTGCTCATATCACAGAGATTTTAGGGATGCAAGCGTGTGTGTAAGGATTTTTGGAATATCTCTCCTACTGCCAGTGGGAAGGCACCAGGATGGTAGGGATCCAGAATGCCTGCAAGAACCGGTGAATTAGTCACATATAAAGAAAAAAGTACCTGCCAGAAATTCTCTTCTTTAGCACTCCACAGACATCTCCTTCCTATCCTGTGTCAGCAAAATATGCTTAATGGATCATGCTCAACCTTTGCGGAAGAGCAGCTTCTCATTTTACAGATTTAATAAATGAAAGGCCAGTTTCAGTGGGCTATGGGTCTGCTACTGCCAGGCACGAATTGCTCCAAAAGCACATGCTAGACCTGGGCTGTTCTGCTGTCTTCGTTTTCCCAGACTACAGGCCAAGAACTCAAGTTAAACGGCCAGTCATGGCAGCAGTGAAACAAGAATCATAGAACCATGGAATGGTTAGAGTTGGAAGGGACCTTAAAGATCATCGAGTTCCAACCCCCCTGCCATGGGCAGGGACACCTCCGGTTGCTCAAAGCCCCATCCAGCCTGGCCTTAAACGAGCCTGTCAAAATCCATAGAGGAGGTGCCACACTTGCGAGCTGAGCTCAATAATATACATTTTATGGTTCCAAGGAAAAGCCCAGTTTAGAAAAAAAAAAAAAAGGTCTGCATTTATTCAACAAAGGACTTGTAGTATCGTTGCTAGCAGATTTTGAAAAAATAAACATTGTTGAAGAATTGCCTGAACCTCTCCAGTTATCCACTGTTGAGCTGGGTTCTTAGGCATATAAGTCAAGGTGAAGTATTAATGATCTTCATCCAAGGAAGCTGTCAGTCACATCCCCAGCTTTGGTATTGCAACTAGTCCCTTTGGAAATCTATTGCACAGCTCAAATGCGTAAAGGTAGACACACGTCTGAGCACTTTCCTGCCTAAACCCGTCAACTGAAGAGCTAATACTTATAAACAGGAGACAAGCTGAACAAAACCAGAAAGTGATCCAGACCAGGAAAAAGTGGAGACTAGTAAATGCAATTGCAAAGTGTCTCCAGTGAAAGGAGAAAGCAGAGAGAGACTGAAGGGTTGCAAGGAAAAGCTCTAGATGTAGAGGTTAGATGTTGTACATGAATTGTAACACACAGTATAATGCAGGAAAAGGACAGCTTTCCCCAAATGCTTGAACACAGTATTACCACTGAGGAAATTAATTTAATTAGATTAAAAAGAATACGAAAGTCCCCTTTGCAAACACAACCGCTCACATCCACACAAACGCAATTATTTTGTGTTTAACTGACAGGAGAAATTTGTGTGCGAAATTAGCAAGGAGAAGAAGCATTGAAAACAAACAAATAGCACGGGGAAGTGCTAACTGCACAGTCAATGCAGCAAAGATCCTGGGTTCTGTCGGTGACTCAAGGAATAAAATAGAAAAGTTAAGAGCTCACACCATGAGCTCCCAGCAGCGTGACTGTTTATGTGCAACAAAAGGACTAAATAAATAAAAGGAAATGGGGAGAAAAAAAGTTCCATCAGCAATTTTTAACCATATGTTTTCTAAAGAAATAGCCTCTCATGGAGCTTTAGCTCCACTTGCTGGCTGTAAATTAAAGTCCTTAGATACACTGAAGTGACAGCTCTCAATTTTTTACTGCCTTCAGTCTGCTCTGCACCATCCGGCTAAGCCATCCCAGCTGACCTTGGGGCAGCATAAATCAGAGGCACAGCAGTCTGTAGAAGTCAGTGAGGTCCACCTGAGTGGCCACTCCATCCATGGTGCTCCAAGCTCCCCTGGGCTACCTACTGCTGCCAAGTGGGTCCGCATCTGAAAAGGCAAAGAGCTTCCTTCAGCACAGGAAGGACATGGACCTGTTGGAACAGGGCCAGAGGAGGGCTACGAAGATGGTTAGAGAGCTGGAGCCCCTCTGCTGTGAGGACAGGCTGAGAGAGTTGGGGGGTTCATCCGGCAGAAGAGAAGGCTCCGGGGAGGCCTTAGAGCCCCTTCCAGTCCCTAAAGGGGCTCCAGGAGAGATGGGGAGGGACTCTTGATCAGGGAGGGGAGCCATAGGACAAGGGGTAATGATTTTAAACTGAAAGAGGGGAGATTTAGATGAGATATTAGGAAGAAATTCTTTGCTGTGAGGGTGGTGACACCCCAGCCCAGGTTGCCCAGAGAAGCTGTGGCTGCCCCATCCCTGGAGGGGTTCAAGGCCAGGTTGGATGGGACTTTGAGCAACCTGGTCTAGAAAGCCATGAGATGACTGTCTGCCAAAAAAACGTACACCCTTATGATACCTGTAACATCAGATCATCTTCAAGAATGGAAACAATGTGCTTAGTCAACCTCCCGTTCTTCAGTACGTGTATACTGGACATGTGTATAGCTTTACAGTTGCTAATTTTCACAAAGCTTTTCCGACCTTCAGCAGGGTGCAACAGGCTGGGGATTTCCCTACAGATTTCCCAGCTGTGCCCCAGTTCTCGTGGGAGGAATCTGGAGTGAATTAACCGCCTGCTGTTCCCGCTCGCAGTCACGTAAGCCACCCAAGCACCTGGGGCCCGGCGCGATCTGCGGGGGTACCCGCAGGCTGTGGGTAAGGCAGAAGCACAGGTGGTGGAAAACCCTGTTGCTGTGATCACTCTCAGTCTGCAGGGGGGTCAAGGCTACCTCTTGATCTGCTCATTTGAGGTAAAAAAAAATAAATAAAAAAACCCAACACAGTGCCACAGATCTATAATAGCAAAGTGTCAGAGTTAACTGAACCAAATGTGACCTTACTTCTGCTCAGTTTTCCAGTATAGAAAAGCTCAAAGGCATAATGCAAAGTCACATGTATTAAAAGGGACTGCCTCAGAAAGGTTACCTCTTCATTTAATCATCCATTTCAGTTATTGCTCAATTAACATACATCATGCATTTTCATCCCTCTATTACAGCTGCAGTATCTTTAGACCTGGGGCTGTAGGGCTCTCTGCCAGGCATTTACTGTTATCTGCTCAGGAAGGTAAATCATTTTCTTCTGTGCAGACTGTCAGCGCGCATCCTTCCATAGCAGAGGATAACTCCTGTGATCTTTCCTGAGGAACTCTTCCAGGTATGTAATGCAGTGAGAGGACCCTTCTTTCTCCTCCCCTCCCTACCTGCACTAGGGCTGGATGTATGCCACGTTCAGGAGCCAAGATGAGGGCACAGGATCCCATCTCTAAAGCCTCCTACTCATCAGGAGCTTTTGTCTCCACCCACTGGGTAGCAGCTAACTTCTCTGTCGTGTCCATGAATAAAGCATCCAGTACAACACTTCAGAAGTTTGGAAAGAGTGATCACCAATTTCACAAAGAGCCTGTCTCCATCAAAGATCAAATTATCTCTGAGATAATGATAAAGGATGTTACTCATTTATACAAGAGCTTGTCACCATGACTGTGTTGCACCATAAATTATAATGCACACGTGCAAAGAGCTCCCACGGGCAGCACCGGCTGACACAGGCCAAGAGAGAATTATCTGCAATTCATACGGAGCTTCTTGCTAAGTCGATTGTTCTGCTTTCAGGACAAAAGACAGTAATTCCACGCAGAGCTACTGCCCTGCCTATATGTGCCAGGCTACTCAGTGGTCATGCAGAGGCCTCAGTCCTGTAGATGAGCTTTCTGTTGCTCACGATCTCAAGAAAAAGCCTTTGGAAGTACGGCAAGGGAGTCACGGGTCTCATCCAAAATGAACTCTGGAAGAATAGTCTTGTTTTATGGCACCTCTGCTTTGCCTCTCCCCATGAAGACCATCCACTGCTTCACGTTCAAACTTCACTAGTTTATATGGCGTACAACCACCGCCACTGCAAGTGGCTGAATCATAGAATCATAGAATGGTTAGAGTTGGAAGGGCCCTTAAAGATCATCGAGTCCCAACCCCCTGCCCTGGGCAGGGACACCTCCCACCAGACCAGGTTGCTCAAAGCCCCGTCCAGCCTGGCCTTGAACCCCTCCAGTATTATTTTATGCTGGCTATCTCCACAGCGAAGAATAATTCCCAACAAAAGCCAGGAGGAAAAACACAACCTCAAAAGCCCTTCTAATAGAAATACAAAGCCATAAAGGACAACTTTGAAACTGAAGAAGGCTTTGCTTGCCCAGAAATGTTCACCCATTTAATATAAAGCCTTAGGAAGGAAATGCAATAATCTACAATATTATCACTGAATTGCTGTATTATCTAAAATATACATTAAAAAGTCACCCTGCTGTGAGACAAAAATATCATTAACTTCCTGATCTTCACAGCAGCCAAGTCCTTCAAGGGATACTTAATATCAAAGCTGAGTATATCTCACTTCTTTCAGCTGAAATAGCTAGGTACAAAGTATAAAAGAAACACAAGCCTTACTTCTATTAAGCAGGAAATCTGAAGGCTACAACAGAATCCTCCCATCCTCTGAAATAGAATAATTATGCAGAAGAAGAAAAAATTCATCAAGAAATTCAGTTGGAATATGATTTTTGTTATTTCTTTTTTTCCCCTTCCTTCTCTACTCATTCCTTCTGGTGTTTCAGGTGAAGTTAGCTGTGATGAGAATACACCTACTGGCCAGAAAAAGCATCAGCAATAAATGGATATGGGGTTCCCTTAGTGAAAATGAGCGCAATATATTGCTGGATACATAGTTCACAGCTTGTGTGCAATTATTCAGAGTGGGATTGTTGTTCAGAAATGGGAGGTCAATGTCTTTGCATTGCTTAAGTCCTACAAAAGTGTTAAAATGGTGTAGAGGCCTTGAGCCGGCCAAGTGTGCAGTTGTTCATATTGTTTGTTCATACTCATGGCAAATTCACATGAGATTGGTAAAGGTTACGGGATTAGAAATCAATCTAATATTTAAATGTAAATTTTAAAGTAATTCTTACCAGGTCCTGAGTCTAATATTCTTGAAGGACTGTGCGCAAAGAGTAGGCATGCTATCAGCAGTCACAATCCATTCCTACTTGCTGAGCGTGGGAAACAAAAATGCCTACTGCAAAAAGAGTGGCAGCAGTACTGGAATAGCTCTTCAAGAATAGGTATAGATGGAGAGATTACGGGAGAAGGCCTACATATCTTCTCTCCAAAAGATATACTCCCTTACAGCTGGGAATGAGTGAAAGGGGACAGACTCCTGAGACCACCTTCTCCTCACTGTGGGATTTGCCACCTGCGCTCCCATCATGGGCAGCACCAGTTCTTTACCCACCAGGCACGCTTCTCCTGTGAAACAAGGTGCTGCACACAAGTAGAAGGGAGGAAATAGAATTTAGTATTAATTTCGGGGCGTCACTCTTCCATGAAGATCTCTCAAAAATGTCATGATTTATGAAAGGATACAGATTTTTGTCTTGATTACTCTTGCCAATGTGGAAAACATAGGGGATGTGGAGAAAATGACCTGGAACAGAAAAAGGAGAAATCTGGGAAATATAACTGCACTATTCCTTTAAAGAAGTTCTTTAAAAACTAGCTGCCTAGACAATTTGGACTTCCAAGAAATGAAGTACCAGTATAGGGTGCTGTTGTACACTGGCTCATTTTAAGCTCTAGATACCTGTAACTGTCCCCTTGTGTTTAAGAGAGCTTAACTAACACAATATTTAGACACCTGAGAGGTCCATAAATCTGAAGCATAAGAGGTAATCCCCTGGCACGTGTGTCAGATGGTCCCTGTTATAAACAGACTGACACCTTAGATCAAATTTGCAAAGATAGCGCTGTTTTCACAGACTGCCCCTCTCGAGCATGATATTAAGAGTTATTCATTACAACCGGTAAAAGGGTATAATCCAGAGGAGTTTAAAAAGGAGGACTTGAATATCTCAGAAGCTGGTGTAACGCCCGAAATGGCCATCTCTGCATCCCACCTGACAATGCAGCTTGCGGCAGTCCTGTCACAGCCCCGCTGCAGCGCCGGGGGTGATGTCAGCTAAAAGAGAAGGTGCTCTTCTTTCTCAGTTCTTAGTCGTGCTCACAGTTACTGCATCGCCCTCGCTCCTGCAGGCTGAGATCTGACAGCAAAAAAATAAAAAAAAATAAAAATAAATAAAAAAACCCACCAGAGCTATTGGATGAATTTCACCTGTCTCTCTGCCTAAGCCTCAGCTAAATCTTCAGCTGTGTCAATTGGGACTTGAGTGATGCATCAAGCTTGCAGTGGCTCCCTGATAAAGAATAAATTTCACTCTTTTTGTGGTTTACAGCTGCTGATTTAACCATCCATCTGAGAAATCTTTAACAGAAATGTAATGGAAATATAAATATTGGTACAAATGAGATATGAATTGAAATGTGGTTATACAGAAGCACCAGGAAGAAAAATGTCAGAACGAGGGTCAAAGCACCGGTGTACATCGATTGCTATGGAACACCATACCTCTGATTTTATGCAAATGACCAAAAAAAAGAAAAAATTCATTTAAACATAAGGTGAACGTGGAGAACAGTGCTGGTGCCACAAGATAATGTGCCTCAGATAAGGAAAAAGCGAAATTCATGAGTTCTATCTAAAACCCTTACGGGGCAAGAAAAAAATATGAGGCAACAGATCCAAACACCACGAACTCCACATAAAGGTGTATGTATTTCTAACATTCTTCATTTTTAACAATGATAACGTAAGCTGCAGAAAAATTTCAGAATGAGTCTATGTATTTACTTCCTTCTACATAAACAAGTTGTTTTCTCCATCTCTTTGTTGTCTGGTCTCGCTCTAGTTTATTGGCATCCTCTCTTTCTGGGATGTCAAACAGTGATAGAAACATTTCCAGAGTCCCTTTCTGTGTACACCTTCTTCAATAACTGTGCCTTCAGATCACAGAATCACAGAATGATATGGGGTTGGAAGGGACCTCTGGAGATCATCTAGTCCAACCCCCTGCCAGAGCAGGTCCACACAGAGCAGGTTGCACAGGAACGTGTCCAGGCAGGGTTTGAATGTCTCCAGAGAAGGAGATTCCACCACCTCTCTGGGCAGCCTGTTCCGGGGCTCTGCCACCCTCACAGGAAAGAAGTTCCTCCTCATGTTTATGTGGAACTTCTTATGTTCTAGATACACGTGGATCTGTTTCTTGTGTAGAGTCTTCTAACAAGCACGTCAGCGGTTTGCAGTACATGGGGCAGAGGGCTTGGTTTGCATATCTGATGTTTCTTTTTTTATTATAGGTGTTAAAAGAAGAGTCGATAGGTCCTTGCAGCTGCTTACAGCATGTTGCACAGCTTCTGGAGCGATGGCCATTTATTAACTAGAGATAGACCTAGGACCACTACTGCTCTTTGCAGAGCTTGCTCCAACAGCAGGAGACTTTCGTCAATAAAGCCCATCTCAACCTCATTAGAAAAAAAATGTGTGATGTAAAACCTACCTGTGGCAAGTATGGAACAACCACTGTTGGCCCAAGAAGACTGGGTCTTCCTTTCATTCATTCAGTAGTACTTATGTCCTAAATCCAAGTCACAGCTAAATAAAAGAGGAAAAAGACACAGGATAGGTGGGTTATGGTGACGAGCTGGCAAGGGACAGTTTGTTATTGTCCCTCTTTTCACTACAGTAGCAGCAAACGGGTCATTCTATCTTCAGCCTGGTCTCACCAGCAGAGAAGCAGCCGGATCCCAAGAAGGTGGAGGCAGCAGAAGCACTCTGTTTCCCAACCTCCTTCTCATTGGGAGAAGAAAGATTCGAAGTAGGCAAGAAAGAAGGTGTACACGTTGCAGGTGGACAATTCTCAGCCCGCTACTTTGCTGTCTCTGTCTAGCACTGGTGCAGTTAAAGAATTATGTCCCCTTAAAACAGTCAAGTAACAGAAGACATTCTCTAAGTTTCTCTTACAGCTGTAACTGAAGAGAGAGTGGGTTTGGCTGCCACATGAAACAAGATTCATGCAGGAAAGGAACAACTTACGCCATGAAAAGTCACATTATTCTGGTCCGTGAAGGAAACTTACCAACCAAATGAAAGAACGGGAGGAAAGCAATGGCTCAGGAGCAAGACAGAGCACAAAGGAGAAAGGAGGAGAGATTAAACAGAATGAGAAAGTACAACTGAGTTCTCTTAAGTCCGCTGCCACACAAGATAACGTACGCAAACTCATCGATCGAGCGTGATGTCGTAATGGTAATGCAGAAACAAGGGAGGTAACTTGGCCGTTCCACTGTCTGCGGCTGCTGCAGTTAATCGGATTTTGACATGGTGGTTTTTCTTCCCTTTTTGTTCCGCCATCAGACTGAACCATCAGAGACACAGGATGTTCCTACAAAGCAGCAGGGGCCAAAGGAGCAGATAGAGTACCTCGCTGGTTCTGGTACGCTGGTCAAAATATCGTTTCCTATGCTTTGCCTTGTGTTATTAAAATTCCTGGAGGCAAGGGAGAAGGGATGGCTTGTAACAAAAGCACAGCGTATGAGCTGTGGCTTTTGTCTTTATTGCCAGTCCAGGTCCCTGAGTCATAGAATAAGTGTTAATTCTCAAAGAGAGTAGATGTCCCTCTGCTGCTTCAACAGTCACATTTTAAAAAATAAAATCTTCTGTTTCTTCCAGCAGCTTTACAACTTCAGTCTCTCTTTACATATCTTTATGTATTATTCTTATTGTTCATATCAAGGCAGCAGATTTACTGGCACCATAAACTGGAAGACGGACAGAGAGACTCCCACAGAGAACTCATTTCCTTTGTTCCACCACGCCTGGGCTGGACTGACTGTGTCCACCCAGGAAAAAAAAAATAAATCTCTTTTTCTTGCTTTCGTCAGTCCTTTTTCAAATGCAAGGTTATACAAAGTTATACACGCTAGCCCCTTGGAGCCGCTCTCGTTAGGAAAGCCCATACTGATTACCCAGCAATTACCCGGCGGGTGCTGCTTCCACATCTCGGCAGGCTTTTGATGACACTAACAGAATGGGAAATCAAACTGAACCACCTTCCTTTCTGACGCGTGAGAAAAACGCGGCCGTTCTGCAGACTGAGCTCACTCTTTTCCTAGACTTGAAGACAGCTTCTCCTCTTTTATTGTGGGTTATGCAACAGAAGGGAGAACACCAGATGATTTGCCAAATGGAGAGGAATTGAACTGTGCCAAGCGCTATCTGGAGTTTACTCACAGACACATACGCCCATAACACACACTGTCTCGCTGCAGTATTTTTCCAGTAAACTAAAAACGGTGCAAGATACACGATTGTGTATTTCTCTTCACGGATTACAAGCTTCCCACGTATTCCAATGCTTTTCTATCGCTCATATGTGCCCTGCTGGGTTTGAAATGCACGTCGGTATGTCAGAACCTGCCGCTATCTATCAGCAGTGAAAGCGTGAACGGGTCAGATAAAATAAGACATCACAAAAAACAGAACTCCCCCACAAAATAAACTTATTCCTTGGGAGGCAGAGAACACGTTTCTCACCATTTTGACTAAAATCCTCTGAATTGTCTTACAGTTCTGCTGACTTTTTTAACAACACAACCCAACACCAGCTGCTCACAGGCAGTGGGCACCCCTGCGTCCTGCAGGCACAGAGCATTTGCGAGTCCCTAAGCGTTATGAGAAATGGCTGGGCTTTCGAAGCCAGGCTTGTTCAAATATGTAGTCCATCTTGTAATTGACTGTCAGCATGATTTACAATGGCAGTTGTGATGGGCTCGGAGATTTCAATCCGAAAGGCTCTCTGAAATAAATGAGGGGGAAAGTCAATCCAGTGAGGCCACTCGATTTGTTAATACCATCAAAGAACAGGGGCTGGTTTAGGCAACAATTCAGCCCCAAACAAAATTCACTCAGGACAGAAGCAGCCCAGGTAGAGGCAATTTATAAAACAAATCACAACAGCTGTAGAAATTACAGTAGCAGATGGAGGAATGAAGTTCAGAAAGGGGAAAATAAAAAAAAAAAATCAGTCTATTCAGAAGCAAAGCGAGGAACGAGAACTAACACTTAAGTTCAGAAGATTTTGACCTTTCAAATGCTTTATGTCATTTTTGGAAAAAGTTTCAAAGATTCCAAATCACATGTTATGGGCTTGAATTGGTGGCACTGTGATTCTTCCAGCCAACTACAGTTTCCTCCAGAAACATTGTGTCCGACCATTTTATTTCTGTAAAATCCTGAAACTCAGGTTAAACATTAGGAAGGGAGGTGAAGGGGAATGGATGCTGATGGAGAGCTCCACCTTCTTCGTTTGGTCTTTGGAACAACAGACACTCATCTTCCCTTCCAAGGCTCTGAGCAACTTGCCTTTTGCAGGCATTGCCTTTCCATTTTTAAAGCGAATAGAGACACTCCAGATGCAGTACGGTTATCCAAAACTGAGAAGATGAAGGGAAAACCTATTTTGCACCTCTTGCAAGACCTTGTCACCAAGTGGAAAATGTTTCTTTAGAATGGAAGGGACCTTGTTTCCCAGCCCGAACTTTCTCAAGTATCACTCCTGTGTTTCTGCTAGGTTTCTTTGTTTACACTAAATCACATGAGATTTTTGCTGAGTTAGAATCACTCAAGGACATATTTGGCTTTGTTCAGATATAAGAAACAGCAGTAAGAGCTAATGCAAAGCTGACTTCAAAATCAATGGCATATTTCATACAGAAAATTATATATTAAAATATGACAGTATCTGAGATGCAACAAATTAATACACGAATTATGATCTTGATCCTTTGTGTAGACCCAACTGACTGATTTGGATAGTTTATTACTTTGCCAGAGGCCTCCCATCTCCTAATTCTGATTTCTCTACTTTGCTGTTAGACTACAAGAACACAATAATTCAAGCAATTAACCACATCAGCCAGCAGCTGCTTGAAAATAATACTTTATGCATGCCGGTTTTGAACTCGACCCTGCAAACTACAAGTGCTGTGATCGGTCTTTGGGTGCACTGATGTTTTTTGTCGGGCAGGTTAACCCCTTTTGGTAACTAAATTATGCACAGAGAGACATGTGGTGCAAAATCAAAAGTATATCCAAAGTGCACTACAGAATAATTCTCCACTTATTAGCACTGCAGCAAAGTGTTGGGCAATAGGATGACCATGAGCCAGCAATGTGCCCCTGTGGCCAAGAACGCCAATGGCTTCCTGGGGTGCATCAGGAAGAGTGTGACCAGCAGGTCAAAGGAGATCATCCTCCCCCTCTACTCTGCTCCGGTGAGGTCACATCTGGAGCACTGAGACAAGTTCTGGGCTCCCCAGTTCAAGAAGGACAGAGAACTGCTGGAGAGGGTACAGCAGAGGGCTACGAAGATGATGAGGGGCCTGGAGCATCTCTCTGATGAGGAAAGGATGAGGAATGTGGGTCTTTTTAGTCTGGAGAAGAGAAGGCTGAGGGGGGGATCTGATCAACACCTATAAATACTTAAAGGGTGGGTGTCAGGAGGATGGGGCCAGTCTTTTTTCAGTGGTGCCCAGGGACAGGACAAGAGGTGACAGGCACAAACTTGAACACAGGAAGTTCCATCTAAACATGAGGAGGAACTTCTTTCCTGTGAGGGTGGCAGAGCCCTGGAAGAGGCTGCCCAGAGAGGTGGTGGAGTCTCCTTCTCTGGAGACATTCAAATCCCGCCTGGACACGTTCCTGTGCAACCTGCTCTGGGAGGACCTGCTCTGGCAGGGGGTTGGACTGGATGATCTCCAGAGGTCAATTCCAACCCCATATCATTCACTGATTCTGTGATCCTCTGGGTAGGAAGCTGTTGGAGAGAGCAAAGATGTTTGCAAATGCCGCTCAGAAAGATCTTACCAGCTGCTTCTATGGTAGCATAAAATAGCGTAAGATTATTTTATTATTATTTTGCCTTCCTGCTGAAAACATACCTATTCCTCTTACAAAACAGAGCAGAGCTTATTCAGCTCTCATGAAAACCCACTGGCTCCTGTTAGAGAGAAATTTTCCCCTCGGGACTCAAAAGCAAGCAGTCAAAGCATTCTGGCATGCAAGGGTTCACACCTGCTCCTAAAATCCTTCCTCGTTTAGAGCATACAATTTGTCTCACCCACGCAGCCAGCAAGGTCTGCTGGCTGGTACGGAGTAGGAACCAGAGCAATATCTCTTCATCTTCTCCTTCTCACCTTTCTTTCTGCCAATAGCTATCCCACCTGACGGTAAGAGAGCTGCCTGCTGAGCGCTTCTTACCCATTCCCAGAGGCAGAAACCGGGGGACAAAATCCTGTCCTCTCCTCCCACGCTTCTCTCAGCCCCAGTCACTCAATACCACCGGACCCAAGCTCAACCAGAGACTGTAAAAACTTAGATGTCCTCCCAGCTGAAAGGGGCTGCGGAAACATAACAGGAATCCTAATGCCCTCCTGTTGGAAGTGTCTACCATCATCCTTGCCTGCCCACAGGCATTTACAGACGTCAGTAAAACCACTCTGACGTTTATGTTTTGTTTGCAGAAGGAAAGGGGTGGGTAAAAGACCCTTTCTTTGGAAGCTGACTCTCCATTTTATCAGGAGCTACTTGAGGAGCACTATTTGAAGAGTCAGACCATATTTTACCAGGAAGGATCAAGGGAGATTTATTTCATGTAGTCCCAACTTGAGGAGCACGATTGCTCTTGAGACTTTTTCTGAGCAGAATACTTATGGATTTTATGCAACTTGCTGCAATCTTCTCTCCTTAAACACTTTAGAACCATAGAATCATAGAATTGTCACTGTCAAAGACCCATCCAACATGGGTTTGAACCCCTCCAGGGATGGGGCAGCCACAGCTTTCCCGAGCAACATCTTCCAATGTCTCACCACCCTCACTGTAAGGAATTGCTTCCTAATATCTCATCTAAATAGTCCCTCTTCCAGTTTAAAACCGTTACCCCTCTTCCAACCGCTGATCAAGAGTCCGTCTGCATCTCTCCTGTAGCCCCTTTAGGGACTGGAAGGGGCTCTAAGGGCTCCCCAGAGCCTTCTATTCTCCAGGAAGAACCTCACAACTCTCTTAGCCTGCCCTCATAGGAGAGGGACTCAAGCCCTCAGAACATCATCATGGCCTTCTCTGGAGCTGTTCCAACAAGTCCATGTCCTTTCTGTGCTGAGGACTCCAGAGCTGGAGTTTTCCTTGTTTTGGGCTAAGGAAAGCTGCTGAACCTCACCAAGGAGGTGAGGAGGCCAGGCTGGTTTGGCATAGCCCCTCTGAAGTGGTCAAAAGGACAAACAGAAGTGTCTGGAGGGGGCTTATTCTGTGGGGCACCTGGGCTCCTTTCCTGTGAGGGTGGTGAGGCACAGGCCCAGGCTGCCCAGAGAAGCTGTGGCTGCCCCATCCCTGGAGGGGTTCAAGGCCAGGTTGGACGGGGCTTTGAGCAATCTGGTCTGGTGGGAGGTGTCCCTGCCCAGGGCAGGGCGTTGGGACTCGATGATCTTTCATGTCCCTTCCAACCCAAACCATTCTATGATTCTAAAAGGAGGCAAAAAAAAGTCACTGCTTCCACTTATGCTTCATCCCTCCTTCCCAAAGCCTCAGACTGCAGGAACTGGCATCTAAGACTGAGTTCCTCTGCTCTGATGCTCACAAGACCTTTGAAAGTAATAGCTGTGTTTTTAGCAAAAACCTGTAAAAGTCTTTTAATGATCTCAAGGCTTAAAACATTAACTCGTTGCTGAGATCAGATTGTGACTCTCCTGATTCAGCAGTACTCACTCAATGTGCCTGAATGCATGAAATACATTTCATCACTCAGATTCTACATAGATGACAGATGGAGACAGAAAAAATGCTGATGGCGGGGGGGAGGCTGTAGTATTTCTTTTCTTTTTTTGTGTTCCTTAGTCAAACAAATGGCAGCCAAATAACACCCTCCAAACTCCCGCATTGCTGCAAGTTAGAGGCAGCTACAAGCTGTAACTTTAATTAGTTCACTGGTTTGCCAGGTAACTCAAGACAGAGTGTATTTTTCATTTGGAATGAGGCAAGAAAATATCATTGGAATGCTTCTTATTTGTCTGATTGAACCTGAGAGTTAAGTAAGAAACTATGCATTGAAAAAAATATTATGTCATAGCAATAAAAAAAATAAACCTGACTGTGGAGCTTTTAAAGAAGCAGAAAGCAATGAACTCTTACTACTAACTTGTAGTAGCTCAAGTTGTCCTTTTAATTACCTTTTATTCTGGACCACTTTTTCCAATAAATTAATTTTGCACTGGTAAAAAATAGAGCAGGACTCTTGGAACCTAACGTCCTCTAACCAGAGAATATCTGTAGCACATGCAGAAGTAATATAGTCTGTCTCTTTCATTATTGTTGCCATCTTCTTTCTCTTTTTTCCAAAGCAGCAGCAAAGCGACCTATATCCTTTCTTTCTCTATCCTTTTTACCCTAGATATCTTCACCCAGGTCTTTGGATAGCAAGAAATGTCAGGCTTGCTCCAAAATTACATCTCATTATTTCACTGTTTTTAATCCATGGTTCAGCTCTGCTGTTTTCTATATTCTCTGCGCCAAACACATTTCTGTAGGTGCCTGAAAGACCTCCATATAACTTTTTTCCTATTTTTCTAGGTTGTTACATTCTTCTTCTTCATCTACACATCTATTATCATTGACCCTGTCATTTTCTACATCTTAGTCTCTGTGAAAACATCCATCATATTACTATCACGGCAATTGCGTCTCTTCATATCCACAAGCTGCACCTCGCCCCAGCAACGTCTGCATTTTGCAATCTGCATCTCTGAAAACACAATGGTCATGGGCTACTGTAACAATTCTATTGCTACCCGTAGCTGTTCTCATTTTCTGACATTCAACGGCTTTTCTGCTCCTGCAGATATTGTTTTCTTTGCCAAATTGGAAGCTAAAACTTTGCTAATTATTTATATTTTTTTTTCGTATTTTTCGCTTAGATCAGTAACGGTCTGTTGTTATTGTCCAGAAGGGAGACCCAGGTGGGATCTAGGCCTTAAACCTCAGCTGTTTAAACAAGTGAAATGGTTGTCATTATTCTTTGCTTCTGGAGATCATAACAGGAAAATGGAGCAAGTGGGGAATTAGTTCTCAATAAAAGAAGCGTCCTTCAGCCTTGCACGGTTTCATGTCCAGGGGTTTCATGATCAACATATATTGTTCCTATTGATTGCAGTAGCAGCAGGTGAGAAATTGCTTGGAATAGAGGCTTGAGTATAGTGGACATGGGAGGATTTCCCGTGCACGCCACACAAAAATCAATATCTCCTAGAATAAGACTCGAAAGAAGTATCAGAAAAAGGCGAGAAATGATGCCAAGGATGTTTGGGAAAAGACCCTTTGAGTGGAATATATAAGACAGGAAGAAAGTCTGTTTTTTGTCATAAGGATCTTCTTGTACTTGAAAGATCAATACCAATATGTTAGAGGATATGTCTGTGCAAAGACACAGCTAGCTGAGAGCTAACTGAAAATGTGTCACCTTGCCTGCACACCAGGCCCTCCTTGTCTTAATGACTCGATCTCAAACACCAGCATTCTCTGTTGCACACAGGCCACATTTTTCTATATTGCTACTTTGTCCTGACTGCCTCACTATTGACCCTTTCTCCTCTCTCCACCAAATCTCCGAAATGTGAGAGGCCAATAATGCTTAGATATGGAATCATAGTATCATAGAATTGTCTAGGTTGGAAGGGACCTTTAAGATCATCTACTCCAACCATCAACCTAATTCTGATAAAAACCATCACTAAACCATGTCTCTAAGCACTATGTCAACCCGTCTTTCAAATCCCTCCAGGGATGGTGCCTCAACCACTGCCCTGGGCAGCCCATTCCAAGGCTTCATAACCCTTTCCGTGTAAACATTTTTCCCAATATCCAATCTGAACCTCCCCTGGTGCAACTTGAGGCCGTTTCCTCTTGTCCTATCACCTGCGACTTGGGAGAAGAAACCAACACACACACACCCCGGCTACACCCTCCTTTCAGGGAGTTGTAGAGAGCGAGAAGGTCTCCCCTCAGCCTCCTTTTCTCCAGGCTGAACACCCCCAGCTCCCTCAGCCGCTCCTCACAGGACTTGTGCTCCAGACCCCTCACCAGCTCCGTTGCCCTTCTCTGGACCCGCTCCAGCAATTCAATGATGTCTTTCTTGTGGTGAGGGGCCCAAAAACCTCTTCACTTATTACTATGGGTATTTAGCTACAACTAAACCGAGCTTTTCTTCGGGAACAAAGTAAAATATCTGCAACATTGAACAGGATCTTGTGATCAAACACTGTGCATAGGCTGCTCTTCCACGACCCATCACAATCTTTCATCTCTTTCCGGTGCCAGACGGTAGGGCAAGTTAGTCCTGGCATACATGGGATGGTACATCTCCGAAGGAACGCTTTAATGGGCCCAAAAACTGTCTTTTCTATTAAGAACAGAGGGTAAATTAAAGTGGGCCATGAAGGAGAACAGAAAGGATTTACTGGCTGAGAATATGCCCGGTAGGTAATACAGCCCCTCTGTTTTCAGCCCCTGTGCAGAAGAGGTTAGAGCGAGAGGCGTTTTCAATTCCCAGAAGGAAGAAAGCACTTCTGGTTATAATACCAAGAAAATATGGGCAGCTAAATCAGCTCTGAGAGACAAGAATCGGTCCCAAATGATTGAATGAGTAAATTTTCAATAAAATTCAATTCATATGCTCCTTTGGTACCTTCTATTTTTCCCTCATAATCAGCTGGCAGGCATTGCGCAACGTGGCAAGCTTTTATATATGATTGATGGGTCAGACTCGTCAATTAAAAGCATGTTTGCAGGGTTGAGGAAATCTCTGTGATGAGGGTGAAGGAAGAGCTCGGCATAAGTAACGATGAAAGCCCAATTTTGTGTGCCTATTATCACTCCCGCCCCTGTTTTAATACTGTCATTATGTGCCCAAGGGGATAAGGCACCCCAGCACACTGCTGACGGCTGGAATGGTGATACCCAGCTCCTCTCCAGCGCAGCATCCACACCACCCTACCAAGGACACGGGGCAATCGAGAGTGAGCTGGGAGTTTTGCCATCGCTGATTGCGACTGGGTGCCATCGTCACGCAAGGACTGGATGTACCGCGGTCCTTGGTGACTTTTGTCACCCAGTTCACTTTTTCTCCTTGAGAGCACAGCAAATGCCCACTGCTGATGTGCCTCCTTATCCAAGATGTTTTGGTTTGGAAGATCTGGGGTCACAGTCCACCCCCAATGTCCCTTCTGGCTGTAGGGTTGAGTCCATGGGCTGAGCATTTACTGCCGGGCTGCTCCTAGGGGCTGGGACATCACACATACGCGCTGGCTTGTTTTTTAAAGACTTTCTAATAAGCGCTGAGAGCAGCCACCTTGGGTTGCTGTGGTGCTAAAGAGAGCTTGACAGCGGTTTTGAAAAGGACATTTCACATTTTTCGGCTGAATGAAAACGACTCAGTGAGGCTGACGTGCAATGAATATTCAGATCCCTTGCAATTCTTCAGAAAACTAAACTCGCTTATCTATAAATGGTAGCCTGTCCCATGTCCTTTGCATTTTTTTGGGATTCGATATTTCGATATTTCTTTTGCTTTCTCAGAAATGAGGTTTTGATTGATTCATTTTAGTAACGGTCCTGTATTACGGCCCTGATTGCTGAGAGTGATCATAAGCAAGTTCTTTCTTTTCGTTTTCAACTAATTTATGGCAAATTCCACTAAGGAGCATCTTATTGAATGGCCCATATCTTCACTTCGTAAACAGTCCTGGGATGAAAGAGGCCTGTCGTCTGCTGACTGTGAGAAAAGCAGATTTTTTGCAACCCTGTGGCTATTAGTTGTATTCCAAGGGGGAACTCACTGACAGTTATTCGCAAGGTACCGCAACAGCACTGTAAATTGGCCTGTCTCCAACTGTCCTTTGGAGACATCGTGTAATCCGAGTATGTCCTTCAAAACCGCCACGTTTCAGAGCTGCACTTCTGTTTTAAATTTAGGATACAAAGCCATGTTAAGGCATCTATAAGGCTTGAGGACTCCAGGTGCTGTTACTTCAGTTAGCTGTCGTGTTCTGTTAATCTGAGGGATGTTCTGACAGAACTGCATCTCGCTAGCTAAATCCGAGTTATCCTCTGGAGGTGCCTCTCTTTTTTTCCCCTTGATGATAGATATCTTGGTATATCTGATATGCAGTGGAAGTACCTGACTCAGACATCTCAAAGTACATGTAACGAAGCCAGTTACATGCGTCCCCACCGAGAGCCGTGGAAATGGATGCAATCCCGGTGTGGTCAGAGAGATGAAGACTGTGCAAATTTTAGCAAGGCATTTAGCTTTAGCTAAGCAATTGCTTTAGCGAGCAATTTTAACAAAAGCTGCTACTGGTACCTAAGGGTGGCCTAGAGGAGAGATGGGGAGGGGCTCTTTATTAGGGAGTAGAGTGATAGGATGAGGAGTAATGTTTTTAAACTGAAAGAGGGGAGATTTAGATTAGGTATTAGGACAAAATTCTTTACTGTGAGAGTGGTGAGAGTGTGTGAGTTGTGTCCCATATTGCCCAGAGAAGCTGTGGCTGCCCCATCCCTGGAGGGGTTCAAGGCCAGGCTGGACGGGGCTTTGAGAAGCCTGGTCTGTTGAGATCTGTCCCTGCCCAGGGCAGGGGGTGGCACTGAGTTGGCTTTAAGGTCCCTTCCAACAAAACCATTTTATGATAGTGTGATAAACCGGGCAGCATACATTGAGCTGGATCCACAATATTCTACGCTGAAAGTATTGCCATTGGCACAAACATTATCTCTGGTTCAGAGATTGCTTGGCCCTCCTGTATTATCTTGAGACATATTTAGAGAACAAATCAGGTGAGCAGTCCTTTGTATGCACTCCTGGGTTTTTTGGGTCAGGAAGGTGTTTTAATCAACAAAGGCTATCACGGAGTATAAGACCCAGTGTTGTATCATCTCCACGGCTCCCAGCCCTTCGCAGGTTGACGGATTGCTTCTCAGACAGGTTCCTCCTGGCCGGAGGCTGTGTTGCAGGCAGATAAGCCCACCCTTTCCCTCTTCTGTTGTCTGCACTGACTTAGTCTGAAACGCACATGCCCAGGCCTTACGTGATTTTCCCTTTATAGCAGCAAAGATAAAACCTGAGACGTGCAGCAAGGAAGTAGCATTAAATTATTTTGACAGAGCTAAGATTACTTGCCCAGAATGTCAGTCAGGAGAAGGCAAGAAGACAGCGTGAGAAGTACACAGATAAGGCAGCCAAGGCTGAAGTCCAGAGAGGAGCCTTTTGAGGTGGAAATGCAGCAGCCCGGGCACAGAGCATTTCAGAAGAGGCAGACCTGGCAGCATCTGCAGTACTATGCCTTGAATCCTGCAAGAATCTGGGAGACCCTGCCCTTTGAATGTATTTTGCTGTTGAAGATAAGCAGGACATGAGCAACAGTATTTGGCATCTTTTGTATGCAGTCGCTCACTTCCCAGTATCATGGTACCTACACCAAAAAACATTACTGCTTAAGAGTGACTAAATCAAGTTTTATCTGCTTTTCCAAATGTTTTTTATAAATATTCATGTATTTAGTTTCAGAACACAGCTATAAAGTGCAGAAGTATCATTACGTCCATGTTGTGAATAAGGAGGAGTCCAGGAGATGCAGTTTTATGCCTGCAGTTTAGATCACATAGATGTCCAGCTCCCTCATTGCTCCTCCAAAACAGGGATTTAAGCAACTGAGTGTCCTAAAATGCTGCCAGCACAGAGTATCTCTCCTCTAAAGGGGAAGGTTAATGCCCCAAAAATCTCACACTAATTGATGACCTACATCACCTCGGAAACATGTGCAGTGATGAAAAGTGGGCTTGCACAATCTTAACTTCTAGTGCCATTTCTTAGAAAAAAGACTATATTTTCCATATATTGTTGTTCCAGTGTAAACTACGAGAATGTATCTTACTATATTTAAATTGAAATATGTCTTAAAGGAGTGTAGTCAAGCACCGAGTGAAAAAGATCCTCTTAATATGTATGGTTTAAGCTCTACAAGCATAACCTGATTAAGTCTTTTCCAAAAAAAGGGGATGTGGGACAGATATTAGGAGTTTTATACTGGAGCCTGTGAAATAATTAGCTGCTCACAACATGTCATAATTCCAGCTCAGCATTGCAACCAGCCACAACTTCTGACTTTTCAATTGCAAAATCTATGTCATGCGTTCAGTGCCTTGACGATCAGTGTTTTCTTTGCCTTTACCTGGCAGGATGAAGGTGTAGAACTAAGGGGCAATGAATAATTTTCACCTGTTCTTAAAGTCAGAATTGTAGTTCATGGCATTGCCGCTAGAATAATTGCTTATTAGATGTGTTATTAATTTCAGCTATTTTTAATGCCTTAGCATAGAATAACATGCCACTAAGAACCAAGGGAACAGAAACATTGGAAGCCACTTCTCACACTTCAGTGAAATAATATAACACTACGAACTGACAGAGGAACATGAGCTTAAAAGAACAAATTGCATCTGGAAAATTTATTTATGTATCAAAACTAATTACTACAAGTTCCACCTCGATAGCACTTAATTTTCATTACAAGATCTAATTGGACTTAAATGTGCTGTAAAAGTTTTTTATCTTTTAATTGGGAGCAGAAATCAAAGAAAACAAAACGAGAGACAAACTTGGTGTTTGTTCCATAAACTCATATGGCTTCGTTTGCATTTACATGGTTCTTTGGAGCTGCTCACAGCACAGGCTTGTATTAGTAAGCCGAAAGAGAACGTGATCCTAGTCCTTCAGTTCAGTGCTTCAGAAATTCGTCAGAGTCATTCAGCCAGTCAGATCTTAATTACCAAAGGATGCTGCTTCAATTCAGCCATGAAGATCCCACCCCTAATCAAGCTTCTCTGGAACACGTTTGGAAAAATGACAAGTGGCAGTAAGATGTTGTGATATTTTACTGTCCGTGATGGAGCTGCAAGCCTGCTTCCCCAAGGACGGGTGAGTCCTGGGAATATCTCAGCTGAATCAAGTTTTGGGTCTGGATCACGGCCCTTTTAAACATCACCCCACCTGGCAGCATGAACATTTTTGGTTAGTTCTGCATTAAAAGCTCCCAAGTTGAAACAGCGCCTTCAGAGCACGTGGATTTTAGGAATGAGAATGAGTGAACTCTGTCTGCACTGCACAGTGCTCCTTTGTGCGTTGACGCCCATTAATACCCACGGTGCAGGCACCAAAACCAGAAGCACTCTAGCTTGTTCTGTCCAACTGGCCTAAGTTAAAAAATGAAAAATATATAAAAATATACAAAATTGAAACGCCTGTAAGAACCCCATCCCCACTACATTTCAAATTTCCATCCAACAGTCACTGGAGCTGAAGCCAATATGAATGAGGGTAAATGGAAACATCTCTTGAACTTGTTTGGAGGCATTTCCAGACCCAGTGATGAGGAGATGCATTCCTCCAATTCAGTGACTCAGTAATTGCTGATTTCATTAACACTGAGATAGCAGAAGCAGCAACAGGGGGATATAACCCACCACTGCCTTGAGACGGTGATGTGCAAAAGCTGGCTCGATGCAAGTGGTACTGACGCACAGCACTGCAGGACAAACGGGGGTAGTTACGGCCTCCCTGGAGATTTTATTTTATATGAAAACTCAGTGTTTATGAAGGAAGTATTTCCTGTCAATGTTTCCACTGGGAGGTGTTTAATCTTCCCAATTTTTCTGTGTGATTGAGCCGTGTGTCGGATCCGGATGAGGTCTACACTGGTAGAGGCCACTCAGCCTGGGAGAAAGGCTGTAAGTGTCAGAATTGTAAAACCCCACCCAGCCCCTCCGTTTGAAACTGTGAAAGTTGGCACTCCACCTTTCTGTTTCTCCAGCAAATAAAAAGTAGATATTTTTTACAAATTTACCAATAAAAATAACTTGCAAGCTACATTCACACTACAAACGCGGAAAAAAATGAACATGTTTTTTCAGAGTCTGTTGGAGGACTTTTTTAGTGTCTTGTTGATCTCCTTGCTGCCACCTTGCAGTGCTGCACTTCACCAGGTAGAAAAAGCAGACCACAGCATTTACACACAGATTTCCAGAGGGCAGAAGACCAAAGTGTCATTCTTCAGTTGCTCTGGGAACATTCAAAGTCACTCAGTAAAAACAACATGTGATGCTGACCCCAATGACACCATCATTTTCTCTCTGTGATGTTCCTGGGACGTGGCCCCACCGAAGAAACATCCTGCTTCCCATGATGTTTGGTTATAAAATGAATATAAAGAAGGAAGCCTTTCAGAAAGCTGCTTTATTTCTTTTTCTCCAGCCTTGAAATGGCCCAAGGGCTTCAATAGTAGATCCTTCCCTTTCTTTTCCAGATATTAATTAAAGAGCTCACTCTTCAATGCATTTATTATAATAAAACAGCCATGCAGTGTAAAGCAATCTAAACTTCCTTGCTCCACAGAGGCCAACAAAATGCTTACTTTGAGGCCTTAATATAATGAAAGACCTGAAGAGCCACGCTGAAGATTCACGCGTTTTACCGGGTCACGAGAGCTTTAGTACACCCTCACTATTACCAAAAAATAAAATATGCTTATTCTGCAATGAGTTCCAGGGAGAGAGAAAGGCAGAGCACGCTCTGTAAAATCACTTGTGAGAGCGGCCAACATTTCACAGAAAGTATGTGCAGTCCTACCTCTAAATTTTTAACTTCCCCCATCTGCAGAATTGGTTGTGGCCCGTGGTACAGATGGGCTCCATAGCAGCACATTGTCCTCCTGAATCCATCGGTGGTGCACTGTACTGGGCCAGAGAAAGGGACAGATGGGAGGAAAGGCTACAGCTTCTTTGTCATTGTTAGTACACCCCAAGGACAATGCTGGGAACTAAATTCTGATCTTACCCAGAATTTTTCCTATCTGAGAAAATGAGGATTCTTGAGATATGATCATTCCCACTCAACATTAGATAGTGCGCACGATGAAATGCCTCACCTACAGTTTGTACATTACCAGATACTAGAAAAACCAACCACAATACACAAAACCATAGGAAACCAGACATCATTTGTTGATTTGCTCCCAGAACTACGGGTCTATTTACGGTGGTAATTCTCTTGCGAAGAAGCTCTTCTTTGTGTGAAAGTTCTCCTGCATTTATAATCCTCTGCCTGCAACATCCTAATCCTCTGTTTGCACAGGGGTGTCTATACTTTGAAGATTTAAATCGTTGAAAGAGGACAGTTCACGGACCAACAGAACAGAAATGGCTTTGGTGTATCATAATATATATGTGGGACTTATCTTCCCCGCCTAGGTAATAGTTTTATATCTGTGTAAAATCAACATCAAGCTTTGCCATTCTGATTCAGTTGAGTTCTGACACCCTTTATGCTTTAGTTTAAATGACAGCATAAGCGGCAAGACAAAAAACCCAAGTGCTGTGATATGGATATGCCAGCTCAAAATGGATAAAGCAATAATAAAAACAGATTAGCATTGTGGCTTTCCCGCCAGCAATCCTAATATAATTTATATACTCTACACGAATCACAGGAAAATAGGGACATAGGATTGGCAGGGACAGCCTAGGTCATTGAGTCCAGTCCTCTGCTCTCACAGGCAACAACGTCCTACACTCCCTTTCATAAATCCTGTGACTTGCCAATAAAATGCAGCGAACACAGGGGAGAACGCTGCAGATGTTCAGAAGAGCACAGAAAAAGCCACAGCCTGTTCACAACTAAAAATGCATTTGAAGTCATACAGTTGATTAATAGGGATGAACCAAAAAGTTCTGTTTAGCTCATCTCTTACTCCAAACTTTTCTGGCATCCAGGTGGGAACAGGTTACACGTGAATATCTGATGCAAGAGATGCACATTCCTCTTTCATATATAAAGAGGGACTAAGAGAACTGAGATTTGACTTGAACACCAGCGTGGTCAAAAAGTGCTACTGGATCTTGAATAATTAAGACGGGTTGAAAATTCCCCTTTTTATGTCACTTGAAGCTTAGTCAAGATGACATCTTAGGTTGCCTGTTGGCTCCAGGAAAGGCTAAACACATCCAGAAGAGAGAACAGACAGGCTTAATTCCTGTTTCGCACGGGGTATCAGAGGCATTCATCTATGAAACGGAGAGTTCTGAGAAAAACCACAGGTGTTTCTCAAAAGCTTGAAAGACTCTGTTCAATTTGTGATTCCAGCATTTACCTTTGTCTTGCTCTTTCGCAAGTGACATATAAATAACCCATTGCTAGTTGAGTTGGCGACTGGAAGGGCCGAATTCAATGGCAAGAGAAAGTGATTAGCTGGAATGGCTCGCTGGGACCGATCAGACTAATGAGGAACCAATCTGTATTGTAAACATCCATAGAGTGCACCTTAAGAAGTTTACTCTTTTGCTGTTTCTTTGCCAGTGGCTGATATTTCTCTCCGTATCTTAACAGGGGGAGCATAGGTCTCTCTTTCAGAGCTCTTCATGCTCCAGACTGTGTTATTAGCCAAAATACAGGCAGTAAATAATCAAGATATTTGAACCCGTGCCAGAAGCAGAAGCCCAGAAACTGTTCCTGATACAGGCCAGGATGCTGGTGTCCTTCTTGGTCTCCTGGGCACACTGCTGGCTCACGTTCAGCCGGCTGTCGACAACACCACAATAAGCGTTGGACGGCTAAATGAGGTCCAAGGTCCGAAGTAGCATAAGCAAAGCAAAGCAAGGAGAAAAGGATCAGGTATGTTCCTCTTTATTCATAAAACATGGAAAAACACTCAATGCTGCCACATGTTGGGGAATAGAGAGAATAAAAGAATAAGGGGTAACAGAAAGAGCAGATAATTATGATATATTTCATGCCTCTCCTAGCAGTTATAGCTGCAGCAGCAACTAACTTGCTTTCTCTTCCTCCGTCGGGAGAGAGGAGCACTGACAAAACGCACCCAGGTAGTGAACGGTTCCCAGTGCCTTTCCCGCAGACTGGCCCCATCTGTCCATGGAAAAAAACCCACCTCCCACATCAGAGATACCAAAGACACACTGTGCTGTTCTGGGCAGGGGAGGGGGGGAATAATAAGTCACTTTTTTCTCTGGCCATTCAGTCCTCAGCTCCCCTGCTCAGCGTTCTCATGAACGCACTGGGTTCTACTAACAGGGACGGACTGGGGAGAGAAATGACTGGTTTCTTTCCCAGGTTCCAGCCGATGCGGCGATGCTCACTTGGGTACAAGACACAGAAACGCAGTCTGCTGGTGGTTGTCTCAAGTCTACCTCCTGCTGGGCTGGGTTCCTTTCCATCCGAAGTAACAAGAGCAGAGCATATTGCAACTGTGGAAATGTCACCAAATTACAGCAAGGTGAGCCTTTGCAAGGGAAAAAAGGCACGCTAGCCAGCAAGACTTTTAAAAGCATGTTAACAAATCCAGCTTATCTCACCTGCCAGCTCTCCCCACCCCATCCTCATTCCCACTGAATAGATACTAATTGAAAATTATGTTTTCAATATGAAGCCTTTTTCTAATTTTGTCTTGTTTAGAAGCATTTAAGGATGCTACGGTTTGTAGTATTTCAAAATGATTTGCATGAACTCCCTGGGGAAGGCAACAAAGGGCACTGTCAATATTTTGCTGGCAGACAGCAAGAGTCGGTACTCAGCACAGCATAGTCATGTCCTCCAAGGAGCACAGATTCTTGGGGCAGAGGAGACAGCTGCATAGCTCCAGTGCAAAACATCTAGGAAAATGCTGTAATAGCTGTTCCTCTCCATGGTGTTTTTTTTTTGCAATCCTTTAGCAATGCTAACTTCCCTGGTAGGCACAGGAGAGCTCTATTGAATATTTAAATAAATGAAAGAGGAGAATAACATTAAGGAGTACAGGGAAGTCTTCAGAAGAAAACTCATTAAACAGAAATCCCAGTTCTTTTTTTTATGAATTTTTCAGATTAGTGTAATACCTGACCTACATGCTGGTTAAGAACATAACAAATTACACCATTAATTGACACCGCCATGACAACAAAAGTCTTAGAGCTACTCCAGAAAAACTACCTCTTTGGCAGTCTAATTTCTCTAGTTTAAGATACAGGAAAAGGTAAAAGAATATTTCATCTTCCTTTTTAGGGTAGCTGGAGATAGAAATTACCATCAAACTTTTTCCACTGAATCTACTTGTGATGATTTTTCTCATTGGACTTGCTCAGAGTGTTAGAGGGTTACTATTTAATTTAAATCTAGCCACGGTCCAAGCAGAAAGTGATTGGCTACTCAGAGATCCTATTGCAAGCTAAGATTTAGTGCACAGTAAGTGCTGCAAACTGTGGTTTCCGTAGGTTTACATGGCCATAAAAGGCAAAGAGCTTTTATTACTAAGTACTACTTTGAAAATATATTCCAAGTATTCCGTGTATTCCAATCCCACTGAAGTAACTCTGGAGAACATTGTCAAAACCAGCTAAAGCAATCCCCAGATCGTCACAATTCTCCTCTCCCTTTTGTCACCGTCTAGCCCCTTCTGCCCAGTCAGTGTTATTTTCACCCTCTTACCAACAAGAACAGAGGAAAAACAGTGCTCCATGCCACTGAAAGTACCACTGCCTATAAACAGAAGCTATGGAGAAGTTTTCACATCTTGCTGGCATGTGGCTTTAGCGCTGCCAATCTGCCACTCTGCTTTGGAGCAGCTCTCAGGCAGTTCTGGAAGCGGTGGCAACAGCTGTCTCCCCAGCAGCATCCTCAGGAGCCCTGGAAGGCAGAGGATGTCAGGCGGCTCATTGCGGGAGCTGGGTCAGCATCCACGGCTCAAATGCTGCTTCCAAACTTACCAAGCAAGAGGCGAGCGGTGGGGAAGGTTCAGGGACAACCATCAGCATCTAACTGAGTTTCCGGGTAAGACAGACCAAATTCTGGGTTGTCTGAAGGCAGGGTTCAGCTGAAAGTCACAGCCGCTTGCCACAAGCACCAGAGATCCTGCAGGTTAGGGTGACCTCCTCGTGTGCCCCGGATCAGCATGGACATCTGTGGAGGAGACGGAGAGTGGCATTAAAAAGGTAGTAACAACAGACGTTCAGAGCTTGTTCAGGGCTTTACACAAGCATGGTTGGGATTCAGAGAAAAGAAATATTGAAATTTCTGGAAAAAAAACCAAAAACATAATAAATATGTCTATTCTCTCTTTCTCCTGCAAGAGGTGTCAGAGGCTATTAGCAGAAATGGGTACCATTGCCCGGGGCTGCAATCCCTGCGTGATCACTGTGGCAGACAGACTCACTGACAAAAATGCAGATGGTCTAGAAACAGTCCTGACTCTGACAACGCCGGGGATTCTCAAACTCATACCCCACAGAACTGCTAATTTGTTCCTATCACCATAAGAGACATTAACGTTGCTAGTATTCTCCCTGTAATTCTGGAGAGACTGCTCATTCTTTATGCGTGATTAAATCTTTAAGACGATTACACGGATGCTAGAAAGAGGTTGCTTTATTATTTCTATTTAAAGGATAATATTAGAAAGCGACTGAGCATCCAAAGGGGAAATGTTGATGCCTAGTAGTAAGCAAAAATGCCGTATAGCACTTGTGGCTGCGTTGCTTTCTTTCCGTAATATTCCATGAACATCTCTATGAACTTTGAGATTTCAGCAAGGTATCGAGAGCGAAGACTTCATGGATGGTAGCACAAATATTTTATGTAGTTGTCTGAAATATTTCCCAAAACATAAGGTACTTTGTTGTGTCTGATTTGCGTTACTCCCGAGTTATTCCTTAACCAAGTTGTAGAAATACTTCCTTAGGACGGCAGGGAATGTTTCATGAAATATGCCACTAAAATTCATATGAAATTGCATTATAACTTTCATGTCTAGCCATACTCCAATGTTTGGAAAGTATGTTTTATAGAACTTTCCTTTTGAAAGTTTCCCAAAAATATTACCACCACTTTTCAATTAAGCTCATGTTTAATTCAATACATCTTCGAAAACAGTAACTTTCTTTTTTAATGATTGTGTAAAGGTGAAAGGAGTTTTTGACAAGTATGAAAAGCAAACCCATCCATTCCTTTAGTGACACAGGCTAGAGTGACAGGACATAAAGTCCTACAGTGAATCACAGCAGTTATTTGCACTGATGTGTAACCACACGAATAGCAAAGATTTAAAAGAAAGACGAGTACAGAAAGGTGTTCCCTGCTCGGTGGTCATCAGGAGAACTTCATCATTGTAAGCCACTTCGTCTCTAGCTCTTGCACCTAGAAGACCAAGACCTCTTCCTTGTCGATATGGCAGCCAGTCTGAGAGCTCCTTGTGTTTCATTGCCCTTCCAGGGTGTTCTCTATTAACTGCTGTGATTTCCCTATCCTTACACTTCAGCCTCTCCTTGACTGTTTCATTACAACTTTCTAAACACCCTACTCCCACTCTGCCTTCTCAAGGGCCTCTGAACCTCCTCCTGGCCAGGAGGCTGGATACTGGCTGAAAGTAAAGAGCATGTGCTGCCGGGGTACCGCTGTCCTGACCCAGGACACCCACCCTGAACTGGCAGCAGGAAAATGCAAATGCTTGGAGTCAATATTTAGGGATGAGACCTGCCTGAGTTAGCCCCGAGAAGTGGCAGCTCAAGTTAAAATGTCCCAGGAGGCACCATGGCATAGCAAGTCAATGACAACAACGTT
Organism: Numenius arquata; assembly: GCF_964106895.1. Classification (NCBI taxonomy): domain Eukaryota; kingdom Metazoa; phylum Chordata; class Aves; order Charadriiformes; family Scolopacidae; genus Numenius; species Numenius arquata. The sequence goes on from NC_133581.1 coordinate 38,368,540, forward strand.
AGTAAAGAGGCACAATGCATCTGAACTTCAGCCTGCAGAATTTTAACATCCCAGTCATTTTATACCTTTTCAAAAGGAGAACGGCGTACTCATTATCTGTCCCATTAATGTGCCCTAACCAGCATGTTATACATGTTTAACTTTTCAACAAAATTAGAATCAACTCACTATAAAGCAGTCATCTGTCCCCCTTCCATAGATGCACTTCAAGCTGACAAATTTGTAGATGCTACAACCATTTTTAAGTCTTTTTGCCAAATAATATATTTCACACACAATTTTTTCTGCCTTCGGAGATGCTTCCTCTCTATTACTGCTGCGCGAACATTCCACGCGAACAAGAGAACAAAACTGACTCTGGCAAGGGCTGAGTTTTCAATCTTTAAACAACCTTGCCTGTGTGGAAAGACACACAACATTCTGGGCTCCAAATCAGAGTGCCAACTAACTGTAGTTAACATGCAAGGCGCAAATGCTTTGTCACGGCTACTACGGTAGCTTCTGAACTACAGATCAGAGTGAGCATTAGTAACAGGCTCACAATTCATTTAAAAGGACACTCTAAAATTACTACAAACCGTAGCGGGGTGAACAATAAGTCGGGTAAAATCAGACTGATATTACACGTAGAAAGGAGACAGCAACCTGGGGAAAAAAAAAAAACCACAATCCCAACTATATTTCTCTAATCTCATTTTCCACCTGAATACGGAGATGTCACTTGGAAGAGCCTGGTTGTAACCTTTTTTTTGAGACAGCAATGTAACAGGGTTCTACATACTGCAAGGAAATAATTTTATAACCGCTCGATATTGTTTTGTTTATGGGAGCAGACACCACCTGAGGAGACACCCTCTCCTCTCTCCAGTGCCAGAAACTGCCAGATCCGGCGGCAGCGCCCGGCTGCATCTGCGGGGGCAGAGCGCCGCCTGCTGCCTCTGCCGTCCTGGGCTGCAGGCCTGGGCAGGGAGATCTTGGCTGAGGGGCCTGGGCTTCGGGGCCTGGGCTGCGGGGGCTGGGCTGCAGGGCCTGGGCTGTAGGCCTGGGCTGCGGGGGCTGGGCTGTAGGCCTGGGCAGGGAGGTCTTGGTTTAGGGGCCTGGGCTGCGGGGGCTGGGCTGCGGGGGCTGGGCTGTAGGCCTGGGCAGGGAGGTCTTGGCTTAGGGGCCTGGGCTGTAGGCCTGGGCCGGAAGGTCTTGGTTTAGAGGCCTGGGCTGCGGGGCCTGGGCTGTGGTGCAGGTCCTTGGCTAAGGGTATTGGGCTGCGGATCCTGGGCTGCAGATCCTGGGCAGGGGCGCCTGGGCTGCCGGCCTGGATTTCGGGCCTGGGCTGAGTGGCCTGGGTTGTGGATCCTGGGCTGAGTGGCCTGGGTTTCGGGCCTGGGCTGAGTGGCCTGGGTTGTGGATCCTGGGCTGAGTGGCCTGGGTTTCGGGCTTGGGCTGAGTGGCCTGGGTTGTGGATCCTGGGCTGGGGGACCAAGGCTGCGGGGCCTGGGATGTAAGGCCTGGGCTGAGGGGCCTGGACTCTTGTCCTCGCAGCAGGCTCAGGAGCTGCCGTTCCTCTGTGAAAAATAAGCGGGCAGCCTTGCCAGGGAGAAATTTTGCAAGGAAATCAGATTGCGCTAGGAGGAATTGGGGGAAAGCTGTGCACGGGTGAAGACAGAAGTTAGATACTTCTAACAATGCAAGATGCCTTTAATGTGGGCCGATAAAGGGCCTTAAAATGTTTTACCTCTCTGAATATTTTTATGCTTTCACTGTATTCCCTTATATTTTGACACATTTTCCTGAGAAACATTAAGGGTTTTTTTCAGGTTGGAGAGGGGATAATTGCTATATCCCATCTTCTGTAAAACTGAGCTCTGTTAGTGATTCAAGCCCAATTCTTGAGAAAACAGAAAATTAGAAAATTAGAGGAATTCAGGAGCGATTGCTCACCTGGCATAAACTCAGAAATGGGCTCAATTTCAGACACTTTAATATCCACTGGAGATCTGGTCCACAGAAACCTTCCAGGTTTGTTACCTGAGGAGTCATGTGATTAAACCCTTGTTCCAGTGTGAAGCTGTCATTAAGCATGCCTTCTCCTCTCATGGTCAGAAGTATATTATTGCCCCTGTCTACGGCTTTGTCTGAAGTCTGTCCTCCACCAGAGACCAGGGCAGCTGTGGGACAAGAACTATTTTTTCCTCTGAGGAGAAAAGCAGATGTCAATGATTTCACAAGTAAACTATTTTTCCTCTGGAGAACCTGCTGAAAATTTTGCAGAGATCTGCAATCTCCCCCCTCTGCTCTGGCCTTGTGGTGCCCTATCTGGAGACCTGGGACCAGTTCTGGGCTCCCCAGTTCAAGAAGGACAGGGAACTGCTGGAGAGGGTACAGCAGAGGGCTACAAAGATGATGAGGGACCTGGAGCATCTCTCTGATGAGGAAAGGCTGAGGGACTTGGGTCTTTTTAGTCTGGAGAAGAGAAGACTGAGGGGGGATCTGATCAACACCTATAAATACTTAAAGGGTGGGTGTCAGGAGGATGGGTCCAGTCTGTTTTCAGTGGTGCCCAGGGACAGGACAAGAGGAAACGGGCACAAACTTGAACATCGGAAGTTCCATCTAAACATGAGGAGGAACTTCTTTCCTGTGAGGGTGGCAGAGCCCTGGAAGAGGCTGCCCAGAGAGGTGGTGGAGTCTCCTTCTCTGGAGACATTCAAACCCCACCTGGACACGTTCCTGTGCAACCTGCTCTGGGAGGACCTGCTCTGGCAGGGGGTTGGACTGGATGATCTCCAGAGGTCCCTTCCAACCCCATATCTTTCTGTGATTCTGTAATAAGAATGAGGTAAAGCAAAAAGGAAACAGGTAGGAGGAAACCAAAAAGGCATGGAAGGAGAACAAAGTATTATGATACTATATATTATAATACAGTGTGTATACATGCAATTAAAATATTACATATACACTTAGATATAAGAAATATATATAACGGTATTACAGTATTTTGAAATGGCTCACCCTCCCACCCCACCCATTAATCTCCCTGTAGTGCAACCAAAGGCCAACAGGTGAGTTCACCTTCCTTTTCGGTCTCTCTGGTATCTCAGATGCCTGTTGGTCTCCACCGCCGACTGCCAGTCCTTCCCAGATGCCACACACAGCCCCTCTCGTGCCCACTTTCGTTCCTGCCTACTTCTCTTTTTTTTTTCTCCTCTGCTTTTTTTTTTCTACCTGGCTCTCATACAGCAATGTATAAATGCTACATGTTTATCTGATTATCAATGTTTGCTATAGGATGTAATCACAGTTTAATGGAATGCTCTTGAGGAAACAAGGAGATAACGAGGCACATCTCTCTATGTAAATATGACTTGGGGGGGGAAGGGGGCACATAAAAAACAATTAAATGGGAGGTTAATCTTTCCTCCTTTCTGGCCTAGTTGTAAAAGCTTGCTGTGGCAGTGCTGATAAAGGTGAATTATAAAGAGTTTTAAAAATCTGCATTCAGGGGAGATGCTGCCTGGAAGATGCTGGAGGGCAAGAGATTGGCATCTCTTAATATCCGCCAGGCGGCCTGAGGGAGCTGCTCCTTCCTAGGAAATGAAAGGTTCGGGTAAGCTAGACATGCCTGTAGCTCTGTAGACGTGTTAAAAATATTTATCTCATTGGCTGAGAAGGCCAATGACGTCCTGGGGTGCATCAGGAGGAGTGTGGCCAGCAGGTCGAGAGAAGTCATCCTCCCCCTCTGCTCTGCCCTGCTGAGGCCCCATCTGCAGCACTGGGTCCAGTTCTGGACTCCCCAGTTCAAGAAGGACAGGGAACTGCTGGAGAGGGTACAGCAGAGGGCTACAAAGATGATGAGGGGCCTGGAGCATCTCTCTTATGAAGAGAGGCTGAGGGACTTTGATCTGTTTAGTCTAGAGAAAAGAAGACTGAGGGGGGATCTGATCAGTGCTTATAAATACTGAAAGGGTGGGTGTCAGGAGGATGGGGCTGGTGTTTTTTCAGTGGTGCCCAAGGACAGGACAAGAGGAAACGGGCACAAACTTGAACATCGGAAGTTCCATCTAAACATGAGGAGGAACTTCTTTCCTGTGAGGTTGGCAGAGGCCTGGAAGAGGCTGCCCAGAGAGGTGGTGGAGTCTCCGTCTCTGGAGATATTCAAAACCCCACCTGGACATGTTCCTGTGCAGCCTGCTCTGGGTGGACCTGCTGTGGCAAGGGGAGTTGGACTAGATGATCTCCAGAGGTCCCTTCCAACCCCATATCATTCTGTGATTCTGTGTTTCTGTTACATTTTTTTCCCCCTACTAAGATTATCCAGTGCATTGTTTTCAGCAGAGTGCTTTGGGTAAATGCGGTGGTGGAGAGCACACCAAGGGTCCGGCCGTGGGTCTGGGAACTGCCACAAGCCTCCGCTCCCTCAGACCCTGTGAGAGCATGCGATAACCATGTAAATCCACCCGGTAAAGGCACCGTGCCTCAATTCAACCAGGGGGAGAAATGTGGCTGGTGCTGTCACTGCTGCCACTTGCTGAAACATTGCGAGAACAGAGGAACAAGGGAAGGAAGGAAGATGATTGATGCCGCTGTACATCCCCGCTGCCTGCGTGGGCTCTGGAGAGATGCCAGGGCTTCAAAGGCCTCCAAAAGCGCCCTTCATCCTGCTGGAAAGGATATGAAAGAGAAGTCCAGCTTTTTTGCTTAGCTCAGCTTCAGGCTGGCGTGAGGGGAATCCTCTTGCATGTCAAGTGCAGCAGGATGCTGAAGCATCTTGAGATGAGGGGGAAGACACGACTACAGCCTTTTAACTTTTGCCACAATTTATATTTAGGTCATTTTGAGCGTCCTGTGCGCCTGCTGCCTCCACTGACATTAGTTGCAGATGCTTCGGTTTCTATCTGCTGGAATTAGTGGGCATTTTCCTCTGCGGGAAAAGATGAAAGTCACCGAATCACAGGAAACCATCTCCTTTCACCAGGAGCTCAGTGTACGACAGGTACTTCCCATACGTTTGGCATAGTGTTTGTATACGAGAGACAAAATGGGATACAGAATCCTTAGCTGGAGGAAGAGAGCACCCGGGGAAATGAGGAATGTGAAGAAAAGCCCAAAAAAAAAAAAAAGGAAGGTAGCATAAGGAAAAGGACGTGGCACACCCCTGGGCAAACACACACACCCTGAGAGAAGGAAAAGCCGCTGGGCGCCGTCGCTGGAGACTGAGAGCCAGGAGGACATAACCCACCTCATTTTGAACCGTTTTTAACATTAACAGCAGGCACTTGCGAGGGCGCATTAACGTGTTGCGCTCGGCTTACGAAAAATCCAGGTACGAGCCTACACGCAGGAGCCGGGACACTCCTGTTTAGATTGAATTGCCGTTTAATATCACCTAAAGTCCATTGGTATACAACACATTTTGGGGGGGAGGGGAAATACCCACGCTCCACCACCACCACTACCCCCCCACAACCCCCCCGCCCTTTAACGCGGCCCGGCAGCTCCACCGCCAGCCGGCAGGGGGCGCTGCGCAGGCGCTAGTACACGGCCGCTCTAGGCCTTCCGCCTCGTTGGCGCTGACGGCGGCGGCCTGAGCGGTAGCGGCGGCCTGAACGGCGGCGGCGGCGTTAGTGGCGGCTTCGGTTGCAGCGGCGGCTTCTGCCCCTTCCCCCGCCGCACCATGCCCACCGTGGAGGAGCTCTACCGCAACTACGGGATCCTGGCGGACGCCACCGAGACGGCGGGCCAGGTGCGGCGTGGTTGCGGCCTGCGAGGCCTGGCTAGGCCTCGGGCTCGAGTAGCGCCGCCGCGGGGAGTTCCGGGCTGGGCGGGCTTGAGACGTCGAGGGGGGGTGTAGGGGGCGGCTGTGGGCGAGCGGAACGGCATGCTGCCGGAGGGGCTACTTGCCCCGGCGGACAAGCGGCTAGCCTCCGGGGCAGTTCTGGGTATAGGTTTCCTCACGACCTGGGGCGCGGGGGAGGCGGGAGGGGGTTGGGTAGAGATGAGCTTCACGCCTGCGGTTCTGCAAGGATGGAAGCAGCTTTCCCCGCTTTTGCAGCACTGTCTTCCTCCTCCCGTCTTGTCGGGACAGGAGCTCTCCTTTTAAATGTGGCGTCGCGGATATTAACTAGTTATTAGCCAGGGTCACATTGCTGTTTGCATGGGGGCGGGGAGTTTCACCTCGTGAATTCAGGCCTTAAGGAAGACATCGGTAGTCTTCACATCTGATACAGTTCCAGAGAGCTTTTCAAAGGCTTCCTTGATAAAGGGCTTGTTGGAGAAAGGTGAAGTCTGTTATGGTTTGAGAACTGCTTATAGTTTTGGTTTTTGTTTGGTTTTTTTCTTCCTTAAGGGAAGAATGGAAGGTCGATCCTCACGACTAAAGGAGATCTTTTTTTCTTGTAAAATACTGGCAAGATCTGCCGTTTGTTTATACCGTTACTGAATTAGTCAAAAAGAGAGGAGGGCTTAGTATATTAGCAGTACAAAATATTATGGTTAGTTATAGCTAGTTTTTTAATTGTATTAGGCTCTAATGTTACGACTGCTTGGCTACCTGAAAAAGCAGCAGATGCTTTTGGGGTTTTTTTGGTCATAGCATATGTAAGTAGTTGCACATACCTGTCAGTGGATTTTAAACTAGATACTACTGTGCAAGGTCATTTGGAAAGCTCTTTAAGAGCTTAATAAATAATATGGTCGTTGTTTAGGTTATATTTTTTTAAGTCAAGTCTGTTCAGTTTGCTTGTGTAATTAGGCGCTAGTGAAACAAAGCACCATTGCAGACAGTCCAACAAAAACATCATCTCAGAGTCAAGCAAAAAAATGCAATAAAAATGTTGGGAACTGTGCAGAGAGATGCAGAATAAACCAGTTGCTATTACTGTGCCATTTTGTACAAATATGTAGTCCCTCATCACTTTGACTAGTGTGTGAAGCTCTTGTAAGATAGGAAAGGCCATCTTAGGTAGAACAAACTCCAGCATAGTGAGGAAGTGCAGCCTGTGAGGGTAAGTGTAGAGTTATGATTCCTGATACACTCTCCCAGCTCTGCAGATACAGCTTTCAGCTTCCAGAGCCAGAGGTAGCGTCTTTGTAATTAGCATATCTTGCTAGATTGTTCTTCGAACTTTTCTGAGGTTTGTTTTTAACTGATTATATTTCTGGCATACAAACATTCTGTGGCAAGATGTTCCATTAATTCATTAACCTTTGTGAAGGCGTTATTTCCTTTGAACTTCTCATTTCATAATTTTATTTGATGTCTACAGTTTTTCTGTTCTGAAAGCCATGAGTAATTGTTCCTTATTCATCCGTTTTATCTCACTTATTACTTTATTATCTCTTAACAACCTTATGAACGTGATCTCTCACTGCACAGTCACCCTATCTCAAAAAAGAAATGTTGAACACGAGGAGAACAAGGGGACAACTAGAAGTAGGACATTAAGGGGAGTACTTTAAAGGACCAGAAGCGTTCAGCTTGTAAAAGAGTGTTTCAATTGAGAAAGGGGCTCAGGAGGAGCCTACCTCATGAGCAGAATGAAAGTGAGAAGTCGCAAAAAAGACATTAGGAAGCAGGCTTAAAATAAAGAGGAAGACAAACTTTTCTCCATAACACATTGTGAAACTTGTCACAGGGCATTATAGCGTATGAATGGGTTCAAGAACTAACCTAGAGAAATTATCACAGAATGATATGGTGTTGGAAGGGACCTCTGGAGATCATCCAGTCCAACCCCCTGCCAGAGCAGGTCCGTGCAGAGCAGGTTGCACAGGAATGTGTCCAGGTGGGGTTTGAATGTCTCCAGAGACTGAGACTCCACCACCTCTCTGGGCAGCCTCTTCCAGGGCTCTGCCACCCTCACAGGAAAGAAGTTCCTCCTCATGTTTAGATGGAACTTCCGATGTTCAAGTTTGTGCCCGTTTCCTCTTGTCCTGTCCCTGGGCACCACTGAAAACAGACTGGCCCCATCCTCCTGACACCCACCCTTTAAGTATTTAGAGGCATTGATCAGATCCTCATTGATCAGCCTCTCCTCGTAAGAGAGATGCTCCAGGCCCCTCATCATCTTTGTAGTCCTCTGTTGTACCCTCTCCAGCAGTTCCCTGTCCTTCTTGAACTGGGGAGCCCAGAACTGGTCCCAGGTCTCCAGATGGGGCCTCACCAGGGCAGAGCAGAGGGGGAGGATGACCTCCCTCAACCTGCTGGCCATGCTTTCTTGATGCACCCCAGGATGCCACTGGCCTTCTTGGCCACAAGGGCACATTGCTGGCTCATAGTCATCCTGTTGTCCACCAGGACTCCCAGGTCTTTTTCCTCAGAGGTGCTCTCCAGCAGGTCAGCCCCAGCCTGTACTGGTCCATGGGTTTATTCCTCCCCAGGTGCAGCACCCTACACTTGCCCTTGTTGAATTTCATCAGGTTCCTCTCTGCCCAACTCTCCAGCCTGTCCAGGTCTCGCTGGATGGCGGCACAGCCTTCTGGTGTGTCAGCCACCCCTCCCGGTTTTGTTTGATTAGCAAACTTGCTGAGGGTACGTTCCATCCCTTCATCCAGGTCATTGATGAATATATTGAAGAGGACTGGACCCAGTACTGACCCCTGGGGACACCACTAGTTATGGACCTCCAACCAGATTCTGCGCTATTAATCACAACCCTCTGAGCTCTCTCTTTCAGCTAGTTTTCAGTCCACCTCACTCTCCATTCTTCTAACCCACACTTCCTAAGCTTACCTATGAGGATGCTGTGGGAGACTGTGTCAGAAGCCTTGCTGAAGTCAAGGTAGACAACATCCACCACCCTTCCCTCGTCTATCCATTGAGTCATGCCATCATAGAAGGCTTTCAGGTTAGTCAGACGTGGCTTCCCCTTGGTGAATCCATGTTGACTACTTCTGATAGCTTTCTTTTCCCCCATATGCTTTGAGATGACACCCAGAACGAGCCATTCCATCATCTTTCCAGGGGGGAAATGAGGCTGACCAGTCCTGTAGTTTCTGTAGAAACTGTAGTTTCCCAGTCCTCCTTCTTGCCCTTTTTGAAGACTGGGATGACTTTGGCTTTCCTCCAGTCCTCGGGCACCTCACCTATTCTCCAGGACCTTTCAAACATGATGGAGAGCAGCCCAGCAATGACTTCTGCCAGCTCCCTCAGCACTCGCAGGTGCATCCCATTGGAACCCATGGACTTGCAGATATCCAGTTTATTTAACTGTTCTCTAACTTGATCTTCCTCCGCCAAGGGGAAGTCTTCCTTTGTCCAGACTTTCTCTGTTTCCTCCAAAAGTCTGCAGCTCCTGAGGGCTGGCCTGAGCAGTAAATTAATGGATGATTAGTCAATTGACAGTAATTAAAAATTAAGATCTGGATGCTTTCCCTGGCTCAGGAGGTTCCTGTGTTACAGATTGGGAGGAAATGTGGAAAACTGAAGGATCGCACTGCTTCTGCAGTTGCCTGCTTTTTTCTGGAGAATTCAGTGAAACCAGGTACAGGGTAAAACCCCTGCCAGAACTTCATTTTGCCTAAACAACAGGAGTAGTTAACATGCAATAACACAAATTAATGGAACACAAGCTATTCTATTTCTTTGCTGTACAAATGCTTTTTTAAATGCGTATTAAGTAATTTGTTCCACAAATAAAAAGTTGTTCTTAACGTGCGGTCTGAGAACCTGTGACTATAAATAATTATATATTTCATGGTTAGTTTGTGCTGGCTCATTCCTGCCTTTGCTGTTGAGTGCGCTGTGTTGGCACGGCTATGGAGCGTGCCGGATGGGGATGTGGATCAGCTGAAAAGCAACCATTATTTTGACCTGGTTATTTTTCTTCTGGATCGGTGTCCAAGTCTAGTTCAGAATGTGGCAACGTGGAGACCCATCAACAAGGTGTAGGGAGTGTTTAAGGAGCATTGGTGCTGAATGTTGGAATACAGCTTACAGAGAGGGAATTAATGCGGTGTAGTGCTTTGTAAATGAATATCTCTGTTTGCTCCGGGTGAACACTCCTGTGTGGAGTAGGGGTGATGATATATATGGCTCTGGGAAATTTAATGTAAATAAAGCAAAGTGTCCCATGCTGTTGATGTTGCTGTTCAAAGTAGGATAAGTTGTCTAAAGCATTCTTTTCACAACCATGAGGAATTAATGGTGGAAGGTTCTGATTTCTGCTAGCGTCCTAATAATGCTGACTTTTATTTTGCAACCACATAGCTAACCACAACGAAGACTTCCATTTGTTCTAAAGTTTCAGTTCTGCAGGCGCAATATCAGAAACGCCTATGTGATTCTAGTTGGAGCAGCTAGAGAATATTCTACTCAAGTGCTGAAGTGTTTATTTCTATATTTTAACTGGATATTTCTTTTTTTTTTTTTTTTTTGGATCTAGTCTCTGTTAACAAACTATGTTTTATCTCGGATTAAGTTAACCACTTGAATAGATGCCAAAGATGCTTTAGTGCAATATATATTATATTATACATTCATGATCCGTTCCAGTGGCACAGTTGTTGGGAGAGGTGATCTCTACTTGAGAGACAATAAACGAGCAGACAGAAGGCAGAACCTCCTTCAAAACCTGCCCAAGCTGAGTGAAGGTGATCAGGGAATTCCTTGAGTCTGCGCTGATCTAATCACAAGTGGTGTGCAAAAGCTGTTAGCCTTAGGGCTGGCAGTTTGAACAGTAAGTGCTTGAACAGACAGAGGAACCGGAATAACAGTAAAAACCAGTCAACAGAGGCGAATTTTACTAAATTGACATGGTTATATTGGTCTTTATTTTTTCGTATAATATAGTTCACTTAAATAGCTGAAGTGAACGGGAGAGAAAAAATCCTCACTTTGTCTTGAGAATATCCCAAGATTTTTTCTGTTTATGCATTCTGGTTTTCTTCTTTCAGCATAAGGATGCATACCAGGCGATCTTGGATGGTGTGAAAGGAGATGCCAAGGAGAAGAGACTTGCAGCCCAGTTCATTCCCAAATTCTTCAAGCATTTTCCTGAGCTGGCCGACTCCGCTATCAATGCCCAGTTGGACCTCTGCGAGGATGAAGATGTTTCTGTAAGAATAAGAACCTTGTAGCAAGTTGATAAGTTGAATTTATATTCCGTTATTCTTTTCTTCTTTTCATTTTTATAGGCTATGTCTTTTGGGAGGGAGGGTTGGTCTTTGGAAAACTTAGGAATACTTAGTTGTATTCCTGCAACGGAAGAAGCTATTGTGCGATGGTGTGGGAAGATACATCAGTTTTCATTTGTCTTTTTCATTCCCGTCGTTGATCAAAGGAATAGCTCTATAGAGAGAAACTTAAGATACAGCTTATTTGAATATCTATTACATTTTTTCCCCTTTTAAAAAGCACTTTTTTGTAATGGATTCTAATAAATTGTGCTGTGAGGCAAGAAAATTTTGGTCGCACCTGAGCACCATGTGGATGGGATTCTGAACGTATTATTCTTGCAGAAGCCTTGAGATGCTTCTGTGGTGGTGGTAGAAGCTGTACCTGGGAAGCATCTTTGGATATCCCATTTTAAATCGTTTGGGCAGATCATTCAAGGACTTGTGTCCGTGCTGGGAAACAAAACGTAGAGGTTATCTCTGCTGAATACATACCTGTAAAACTATCCTTCCTGTTAGCAAATCAGACTCTATCATAACACAGATTCCAACCCTTTGTTTTGGTGATCAAATGAATGATTTTGCGAACAGAGGTGCTCTTTGAATTTTTTTTTTTCTCCAGTACTGCTTAGATCTAAGAAAAATATATTATTTTCTTCATAAATACATCATAAAAGTTTCATAGCGAATATAAAGTTTGGACTGCTAGGAAAGTCTGAAACTTGACCATCGCTTTCCAAGTATGATACTCATATTAAAAGAATATGTTGTCTTTTTCTCAGATTAGGCTAATTTCTCTGCCAAACCTTGGTAGTTGAATTGCCTGTTGTTTTTTCACAGAATCACAGAATGATTTGGGGTCAGAAGGGACCTCTGGAGATCATCCAGTCCAACCCCCTGCCAGAGCAGGTCCACCCAGAGCAGGTTGCACAGGAACGTGTCCAGGCAGGGTTTGAATGTCTCCAGAGACGGAGACTCCACCATCTCCCTGGGCAGCCTGTTTCAGGGCTCTGCCACCCTCAAAGTAAAGAAGTTGCTCCTCATGTTTAGATGAAACTTCTTATGTACAAGTTTGTTTTTTGTTGGTTTTTTTTTTTTTTGTAATTGCTTTAACTTTTTATATTTTTCTTTTATTTCCACATTTCTGACAGATCCGGCGACAAGCAATCAAGGAATTGCCTCAGTTTGCCACCGGAGACAATCTTCCTCGAGTAGCAGACATACTGACCCAGCTGCTACAGTCAGGTAAGAGACACTGGTAGTTTTCCTGCCTGATCTCCTCATGGCACACCTGAAAACGTATCCAATTTTGTTCTGTAAAACGTTTTCTGTTGATTCATAGTTTGTTACTAAGCAGTCTGTCCTGGTGCCATTCATGTCCTGCTTCTGCTCTTTCTCCCCTCCCCTTTAATATTTGCTGTACAGTTATGCTGCTCCTTCTGCTGAAAGATTGCTAATTATCCTAATCTAAACTGAAAATCTTTCTTTTAAATATGACAGGGTTTTTTTTTTTTTTTTCATTCAAGTTCTCTGTAGAAAAAGGAGGGGGGTGTCAAAACCAAAAAAAACCCTGTTATGAACAGCAGCAAATTGCATTCTGAAAAGAGCTATTTGATTTCTCATTCAGGTACTCGGGGAATTTAAAAAATCCTGAAGGCGTTTTCCTCCATACAGTATGATTTTGGTACAAAATATTTAATTCAGAATTTAATATACAATATAACTTACCAACATCAAAAAAAAAATAGAGTGCTAAATATTAGATGTTCAAATTTGTATTAAAAATGTATGATTAAGTCTTTAGGCTTCTCAGAAGAGACTGTTTTTTATTTGAAAAAATAAAAACTTACACATTTCTCCGTTTAATTCAAGAGAGAAATTTTCTCCTACCTAGAAGTACCGTGGATTACTTAAGAGTTTATAACTACTTATTTTACCTTAATTTAGTAAAGGTTGACTTGTTTTTTCAGCTGTTCCTTAAAATGACTAGATGTATTGATTAATAACTTCCCTTCGAGTTTTCAGTCCTATCAAGTTAGGAATGTTAGAAGTTTTGGCAGGGAGGCTGAAGGAGCAAATAGCTTTTTGTTTTGCTTCCAGCTTCCATAATCATGGCTTTCTACTTTCCTCAGTCTAGTAGTCATTAAAAAATCTGAGTTCTGTTGTTCAGAACTAAATGCTGAGGATGGACTACTTCTTGTGTGATATCAGAAATCTTTCTTTGTTATTTCTGCTCTTATGTTTGCTTTTCAAGGGTATGCATATCAAGTTTTTTTTGGTTTTTTTCTGTCTTCAGATGATTCTGCAGAATTCAATTTGGTGAACAACGCTTTGCTCAGTATATTTAAGATGGATGCTAAAGGTAAAGGACACATTTTTCTTTAAATGTCTTTTATTGATACTTCCCAGTCTCTGAGAACAGGACTCGGTTTCGTACAATGCAAAAATTAGAGCCGCACACTCATTGTTTGGTTTTACAAATGATACTGAACTTCTCAATAATGGTGGATCTGAATTGTACAGAATAATAAAAGAATGTGGGTTCTTATGTCAAGCTACGTAGAAATTGTGGGTTTTCTAAGAAGTTAGTATAGCAGTTATTTTAAAACGCGTCATGGAGTCTTACAGGAGGAAACGTCTGTCTTTTGTGTAGAAGGTTCAGCTTTTAACTTCTAAAAGAATTTGCGTTACTTGGTTTATTCTCCATTCAGGGACTTTGGGAGGCTTATTCAGTCAAATTCTTCAGGGAGAGGATATTGTGAGAGAGAGAGCCATCAAGTTCCTCTCCACAAAACTGAAAACGCTGCCTGAGGAGGTGATGACAAAGGAGGTAGAAGAGTTCATATTGACTGAATCGAAGAAGGTGAGTGTCTTATTTCATTATAAGCCTAAGTATTATTTAAATCATCCCTTATCACTGCCGATGCTTCGGAGGTCTGTTTGTTTAAACCACACGTAGAGCTAAGCATTGTACAAATGTGGTCGTCTTGTTATCCTGTTCTGCTATGATCCAGACTTGGCAGCATTTGTTTTTGTGGGAATGTTAAAATAATGCTGGGCTGCTCTCATTTTGTAAGAGTGACTTTTATTAGAGCCGTAGTATCATTCACATTGGAAAGGGACTTTGGGAGATCAATCCCTCAGTGAATCACACTCAGCTGAGTTCAGATCAGATTTCTTGGTACTTTGTCCAATTGGGTTTGGAAAATCTCTAAGGATGGAGATTTCCCATACTTTCTGGGCAACCAGCCTCAATGTTTAATTGTCCTCAACGTGATTATTTTATTTTTTTTCCCTTTATCCAGTTGGAACTTCCTGTTTCAGTTTTTTATCATTGTCTCATTCTCACCCTGTCCACCTCAGGAAAGAACCTGGCTCCTGCTCTTGGCGATTTGCTCTTCTTCTCTAATTGGAAGATCAGTGTTAGGTTGCCTCACCCCCTTATGAGTTTTTGCCTTTAGGTTGGAAAAAAAAAAACAGTTTCCTTAGGTTCTCCTCACAGGTCATGTTCTCTAGACACTGATGACCTTGGTGGCCAAGCTTTTTAAAGCTTGTCAACGACTTCGTCTTACAGGAGGGCCCGACACTAGGTGCGGTGTATGTGGAGATGCAGGGAAGTTAGTTCAGCCCAGGTGCAGGACTTTGAGTTTGCTTTGTTGAAATTTCATGAGATTCCTGTGCATTCCCCATGCTGAGGAAAATACAAAAATATTAAAACAACCAGTTCATTTAACATTTATTCTGCTTGAAGCATACGATTTTGTTAGATAAGAAATTTGTTTTAAGGTTAGAGTTCAAGAAAAATTCTGTTTTCTATGCACAACTTGATGGCAGTTACTTTAATTTGGAGGTGCGTATATGCTGTGTATTTTCATGTGTTCCTTTAAAATTGGGGTTTTTTTAATAAATAGAAGCTAAATATTTGCATACTTTTTCAAATCAAGTAAGTTTGACTTGGAGGTTTGCAAACTCTCACCATGGAAATGTGTTTTCTGGTGTTCTGTTCAGGTGCTGGAAGATGTGACAGGCGAGGAATTTGTTCTATTCATGAAAATATTGTCTGGATTAAAAAGCTTACAGACAGTAAGTGGGAGGCAACAACTGGTGGAGCTGGTGGCTGAACAAGCTGACCTGGAACAAACGTTCAATCCATCCGATCCGGATTGTGTGGACAGACTTCTCCAGTGTACTCGGCAGGCAGTGCCGCTCTTCTCGGTACGCATTGATTTGCTTTGCATGAGGAATATCGTGGAAAATTAACGGTTGTAGCTTCTCTTTGGCGTTTTCAGTGATGATGTTAGCAGGACAGCATATCAGTGGTTCTCCACCTTCAGCTTCTGATGTATTAAAATGTTGGAAAACATCCTTAAAGCCTCCAAATACAAAAAGCTTTTGTGTTATTCTCTGCTCGTCGACATTTAAGATGTTACAGTGAATTTTGACGAGACTCTCACATTAGGTTCATACATGTATGGGTTTGATTATTTCAAGTCTAGGGCCAGGGCATTTCAGCATTTAAAAGCCTATTCGTGGGTTCCAGGCGATCTTTTTCAGTCCCTGTTGCAGATCCGTCTGAGTTTAAGCTACCTGGAAGGGTCTCTGTGTGTTAGGAGTTAGAAGGGAAGTTTAATAAAGCTATATAACAGTGGCAGAGTGATGGGGGGAAAAACATTTAATTCCTTCAAAGTCAAAGAGTAACCTGAATAATGTGTGGGGTTTTTTTGTAGAAAAATGTTCATTCCACAAAATTTGTTACTTACTTCTGCGAGCATGTTCTGCCAAACCTCAGTGCTTTGACTACTCCAGTGGAGGGTCTTGATATCCAGTTAGAGGTAAGCAAAAGCTAAAATATCTTTCCAATCGTAAAAAATAAGCATCTTAGGCAAAGACAGCAAGTTTTAAAATTACAAACTCCTTTCTTAAGTGGTTTTCGGTTCTTGGCTTGGAAGAAAACTAGCTACACTAGGAAAAAAAATGTTTGCTGTATTGAGGCATGACTGAGCATTGTCTTTTAAAGCATGTGTCATTTGTCCCAAGCTTTTGAGGCAAGGCTAGAATTAGCAGATCACTGTAATAATTTTTATATCCCTGTCAATTTTTTTAAGCACATAGCATTTACTGAAATGATTGTTGCACGGCTTGTGCTAATTTAGCTTCCTAAGGGAGCGGCTTGATGTCTGTGATTTTTACTTACGCTAATCAGTACTGCAGCTTCAGTTAGATCTCTGAGAGTCTCACTTTGAAGGCAAGCCGTGCTGCAGGTGTGGGAGATGAAGTTCTGTTTACTTGTTGACTAATTACGCTTGTTGGGATTAGGCATGCAAACCTGTGTTTCTGAGGACGTGAAAAACCGACTAGGCGTGTTCCTCCTTGTATGCTTTCCTGATGTTTGGGAGGGATTTAATTGTAATAGCTGACCTCTACTTGCCAGCCATAGTGATGTGATAATCGCTTTTAGGTTGAAAGTTAAGTCTTTGTACTTAGCACGCAAGTCTCTGTCTATCCTTATATGTAGGTTTTGAAGCTTCTTGCCGAAATGAGTTCGTTTTGTGGCGATATGGAAAAGCTTGAATCAAATTTGAAGAAGCTGTTTGATAAATTACTGGTAAGATTAATTCAGTTTTTACTCATTATAAAAAAAAAAAAGGACTTTAAAAACCAATTTTCATCAAAACAAGTTATTTTTGTCTGTTAGAATCATAGAATGGTTCGGGTTGGAAGGAACTTTAAAGATCATCCAGTTCCAACCCCTTGCCCTGGGCAGGGACACCTCCCACCAGACCAGATTGCTCAAAGCCCCGTCCAGCCTGGCCTTGATCCCCTCCAGGGATGGGGCAGCCACAGCTTCTCTGGGCAACCTGGGCCAGGGTCTCACCACCCTCACAGCAAAGAATTTCTTTCTAGTATCTATTCTAAATCTTCCCTCTTTCAGTTTAAAACCCTTCCCCCTCGTCCTGTGGCTCCCCTCCCTGATCAAGAGTCCCTCCCCAACTCTCCTGGAGCCCCTTTAGGGACTGGAAGGGGCTCTGAGGTCTCCCTGGAGACTTCTCTTCTCCAGGCTGAACAACCTCAACTCTCTCAGCCTGTCCTCACAGCAGAGGGGCTCCAGCCCTCAGAGCACCTATTAATCTATTTATCCTTTTTCTGAAGTGGCTATTTCAAAGATACCTCTGTGATGGAAAGTCAAACATAATTTTGCAACTCAAAGACTTTGTAAAAATAGAGAGCTGTTACCTGCCTAACGCTTTTAATGCAGCAAACTCATGTGGTTTTGTTCTTTTTAAATTTTATAGTCATGAGAGACTCACATTAATCTTGTTGAAGGCTGTGTCTGCACTGACAATTTTAAGCAAGTTCAGTGCTTTTTCAGAAGCAGCGGTGGCAGCTGTAGCAGCACAACCATAATATTTCCTCTGAGGCAGAGGTATCAAGTCATGTAAGTGTAGGAGAACCGCCTGCCCCAGCAACAGTTCATCACGTTAGTGTGGGGATTGGGGATACTTCTTAGACTGTCAGCATAAATAAACCCTCCGGTTCAAACGCTGCAAAAGAACAGTCAGTCTGCATAAATGTGTCTCATTTGTTTTTCCTTTCTGTTCGTTAGGAGTATATGCCCCTTCCTCCAGAGGAAGCAGAGAACGGGGAAAATGCTGGCAATGAAGAGCCCAAGTTGCAATTCAGTTACGTGGAGTGTTTATTGTACAGCTTCCATCAGCTGGGTCGGAAACTCCCAGACTTCCTCACAGCCAAGCTGAATGCAGAGAAATTGAAAGACTTTAAAATCAGGTAATCATTTAGAGACAAGTGTTAGAGTTCTGTTAGAAAGTGTGAATTATTATTGTCTGGATGCTAAAGAAGAACAAATCAGATGGATAGAAGTTTATTTCGAGCATTTTTCTTAAGGGGGGGGGGGGAAGAAGATTACAGCTTTCACTTTGCTTACACTTCTATTTTATGGGAATACATAAAATTTATTAACACATTGCTTTTAAATTTTTTAGGCTACAGTATTTTGCTCGAGGGCTGCAGGTGTATATTCGACAGCTTCGTCTAGCACTTCAAGGAAAAACAGGAGAAGCCTTGAAAACAGAGGAGGTAAGGATTGTTCAGGAATTCTGATCTTTCTAATTCCCAAAATAATCATTGGAACGCGTTAGCAGGCTGCAGCCTTGTTGGAAGCACACGATTTGAGTGAAAAATACATCTATTGCAGCTGCATCTTACCTGATGCTGCATTTTGCAAGCTAAGATGATCTTTACTGTTGGCTGCTCTCTGCATCCAGATGTATTTGGTGTGACTATGCTCGGTGTTTTATTTGGAAGGGGAAATTTTCCTATATTGGGGGGCAAAACAATTTTAGGGGGAGGTACACTGGAACATTAAAAGCAACTAGTTAGCATAAAACTGCAATAAGCCTAAAATAGCTGTAAGGAAAGCTCAGAAGTGGGCACAGTTATTATTGCTATAGCAATTCACTAGGAAGAGCAATCAATTTAATGTTACAGCTTCGTCAAATGCAGTTGGCATAATTTAAAGCTACTAGAATAGGTGTTCAGTGGTGTTTCTTTTTTATTGCAGAACAAGATTAAAGTGGTTGCCTTGAAAATAACCAATAACATTAATGTTTTAATCAAGGTAAGTCCTCACATGATGAAGGAGTAAACTCACACAGTAGAGTAACCTGTGCAGAAGGAAGGAATAGATTAGAACTGAGCTGTATTGTGTTATTTAGTCAGTGTTAGCTCAGGGTTGCTGCCAGCTTTACTGTTTCTTTATGCCAGCTGCTTAGCCTTTGCTGTGGCTGCTGGTGGGATAAGGTGTCCAGGCCCTTTTTGTGCAGCACTACTTCCCCACAAGATAAAAAGACCTTACTTTAGGGATCTCTGGTTTCTGGACAAGGCTTTTTCCTTATCATTTCCCTTTCCTGCAGTGGCAGGGAGGGTTAAAGAACAGTTTGAAGAGGTGCAAGGATATGTAAAGGAGGGAGGAGGAAAAGCAAGCTACTATACAGAACTTTTTTTCTCCAAAGAGTCTAGGAGAGATGGGCTGCAGAGAAAGACTACCATCCAGAGTTTCTTCTAACCACCTTTTCCTCTCTTCCCTCACTTCTCATCTCTTACCCTCAATCACCATGAGAAACCAAAAAATTTGACACGGTATTGAGACGCCTATCTTTTCCCATCATAGCAGGGATATCAGATGTCTCCCTGCAGGAGCCATTTTAGTTCATTATAAGATGCTTAACGTGCATAGAGGGAGAGAAAACATATTATGTCAGTATAAGACACTATTCTGTTAATATAAATCTCATTTGAATTTCCTAGTAAAGTGTATGGGCTGTGGCAGCCAGATAAGGCACTTAAAATCATAGAATGGTTTGGGTTGGAAGGGACCTTAAAGATCATCCAGTTCCAACCCCCTGCCCTGGGCAGGGACACCTCCCACCAGCCCAGGTTGCTCAAAGCCCCATCCAGCCTGGCCTTGAACCCCTCCAGGGATGGGGCATCCACAGCTTCTCCAGGCAACCTGGGCCAGGGTCTCACCACCCTCACAGCAAAGAATTTCTTTCTAGTATCTCATGTAAATCTCCCTTCTTTCAGTTTAAAACTGTTACTGCTCATCCTGTGGCTCCACTCCCTGATCAAGAGTCCCTGGAGCCCCTTTAGATACTGGAAGGGGCTCTAAGGTCTCCCCAGAGCCTTCTCTTCTCCAGGCGGAATATCCCCAACTCTCTCAGCCTGTCCTCGTCAGCTACTGCTGCCTTCTCCCTCTGCCATGGGCCTTTAAAAAGGATTTAAAATTGTTGGAAAGTAACTATTGCTCTGGAGTCTCAGTAGCTAGCTAAAATTTTGAAGTGCAGTTGACGTGAGTTTAACTGTAGAACAAACTGTCTGATTTTGCCTCCACAGGATCTCTTCCACATTCCTCCTTCTTATAAAAGTACAGTTACGCTGTCCTGGAAACCAGTACAGAAGGCAGACGCAAGGTAAGAGTTTTTCATTAAAAAAAAACAAAATGGCGGTGTTAATTTTTGTTATTGACAAAATAAAGATCCCAAGCTGTGCGTATATAATATACACAGCACAGGAGTTAAGTTTCACAACCAAAAATAACACTCATCCTGGAAGGAATGAAGGCTGTGGAGTGATAGTCTTAATCTTGCTTTAGGTATACAATAGACTGAATCAACTGGAGACGAGTTTACTTCCTCTTTTGAAGTATTTATTCAGGGCATCTTCATTAGCTGCTGGTAGCTTCCAGCAGTTAACCTTAGGCTGAGCTGCTATTTCTGTACTTGTCACCACAGGGGTGTAATGATCTGTTTTTGTTTTCTTCTGCCAGTCAAAAAAGAGCAAGTGAAGATACAACCTCAAGTTCACCCCCAAAGAAGGCTTCGGCAGGACCAAAAAGGGATGCCAGGCAAATATATAACCCTCCCAGTGGAAAATACAGCAGTAACCTGGGTAGTTTTTCCTATGGTAAGTTAGGCAGCATGGAAAATCTTTGTCCCATCTTGGAGGAACAAACAAATTAAGCCAATTTACTATCACATTCTCAGAAGATCAAATCGTACTGTCACCAATTTGTATGTCTAATGGTCTCTGTGTAGCTGTTCATCTGTTACAGTGTTTGAGTGTTACCAGCCTATAAACTATATGTCATTTGCAAGTCCGTTTTAGTAGTGTTTTAATATATAGAGTTAGTAATTGAACCATTGTGTTTTCTGTTATGACCCGCAGTGCTTGCACCCCACATTTCCCATTGGAGAGATCAGTTTCTGCTTGTCGCTCTTTCTCGTTAGTGAGATGCCTCTCATCAGCTTTTGAAGGAGAATGAGTTTGATGTATTTTTAAACAAATCAAATGAAACTTTAACAAAATATTTTGTGGGGTGTTTTATGCTGTAATCAGATTTGTCCTTAAAAAAGGGAAAGGAAATGTTTTCTACCATTTGGTGTCTGTCTCTATGATTTTTAATTGGATATAGTTAACGTACAGTAAAGGACTACAAAGATGATGGGGGGACTAGAACATCTCTCTGATGAGGAAAGGCTGAGGGACTTGGGTCTGTTTAGTCTGGAGAAGAGAAGACTGAGGGGAGATCTCATCAACGCCTATAAATACTTAAAGGGTGGGTGTCAGGAAGATGGGGCTGGTCTTTTTTCAGTGGTGCCCAGGGACAGGACAAGAGGTGACAGGCACAAACTTCAACATAGGAAGTTCCATCTAAACATGAGGAGGAACTTCTTTCCTGTGAGGGTGGCAGAGCCCTGGAAGAGGCTTCCCAGAGAGGTGGTGGAGTCTCCGTCTCTGGAGACATTCCAAACCCGCCTGGACACGTTCCTGTGCGACCTGCTCTGGCAGGGGGTTGGACTGGATGATCTCCAGAGGTCCCTTCCAACCCCATATCATTCTGTGATAGTTAAGATACCAGCCCAGTAAAAATACTTAAGTATGCTGGTGATAACTTCTTGTTAAGGATAGAAAAGGGCAGATAAATTGGCAAAGTTGTGGTTTCCTACCATTTTATAAAATCACTAGGAGCAGGTCAGACAAACCCCTCAAGATGGCCATGGTGTTATTGGACAAAAGGATGAGCTAGGCAGCCTAATGAAGTCCTTTACGGGCCAGTTTTCAATTCTGTGATAACAGATTGCCCCAAATATAGTTCTAAAATAATGGGACAGTTATGTATCGTAGTATTAGTATGCAGAAAGACTACATTTAGTTTCAAGAGGCTAGTTCTCACCTCCTTTTACAGTTGGTAGTCTCGGTTGCCCATCAGAGTGTAACTCTGAGATCTCATGGTATATAAGCAGGAGTAGCCTCAGACACTTCAGTCAGCCTTCAATACCTCCAGTTTTATTGCTATTTAATTTCAACCTGTATCCAGCATAAAATCTGTATGGAAAGTTTTGACTTTTTATTTCAGAGCAAAGAGGTGGTTTCCGGGGTGGACGAGGAAGAGGCTGGGGAGGACGTGGTAATCGTAGCCGAGGAAGAATCTACTGAGCAAACCACTAAATCTGCCGTGGCCCTGAAGGGCGAAAGTGAGTGTGCTACTCAGCAAGTTTGCTTGGAGTATCGTTTCCTTTGAGGACTGCCTTCCACTAAGACTGACTTAAATGTTCTTTATACCTTTGTATGTATGATCTACTTTTCTAACGGACTACAACTTGTCCATAGTGAAACTACAACTGTATTTTTGGATGCTTACAGTCAGCAGTTTTGGGTTCTTATTTTTGAAGTGTCTTCAGGATTTATTCAAAAATGGAAAAGAGCGTAGATGTTTTATCAAAAGCTACATCTTGACAGTTTGTATATTAACCTAAAAATCAGCTACTGCGTAACTAAAACTATATAATTGAGTTCATGTATTAAGTAATGGACAGGAAAGGCATGACAACAAGAGATACGTGTCAGATAAGGCTTAGCAGCTGAAGTAATCCTTTCCTCATCTGTAACCATATTTTGCAATATGTGGAGAAGAGTACCATTGATAAATTTGCTTTGATTTACTTTTTTTAAAATGGACTTGAATGAGATAACATGCTGGTTTTTTTAAAGTTTGCAACACGGATGGGAATTTATTTTGCTTGTAGCATGACGCAGTCCTTTCACTTAGAGATGTGAAGAATGTGGTGCTCCTTGGTTTGCACATCTTACTCTTCTCCGTGCATTGTAATGCAGAAGTGACGTTTTTTGCAAATGAATTTTTAATGTTTAATATGAATATGTGCATATAGCTATGCCATGAAATTTCAGTAAATGAACAGGAAAAACAAAACAGTAAATGACTAGAATTATTCCAGGAATGGGTAAAGACTGATGCAGTGATTAGGCTTCATAGGCTGGAGCTGGACCGTCGCAGTACCTGGCTCTTTCCTATGTTTTGCAGATTTCTGGATTAGTTGGCACTTGAGGGTTGTTTGTTTTTTTTCTTTTGTTCTGTGATTATTTTTTGGGTTGTTTTGTTTTTTTTTTACCAATACAGTTGCATTTAAAAATATATAAATAAAATTGTATTTTGTGTAACATTGAAAAATACCAGCTATGTAGTTCAATTCAGGTGGAAAAGGTAACAATTCCATGCTATTTTTTTCCATAGCAACTTGGGATTCTTATTTACTGGTGTACACCCAGAAAATACAATGTAAGAGCACAATGCTGCTTTTTTTTTTTTTGTTTTTTATTCTCACCAATCAAAATTTTTACTTCTCAGGTCATTCAACATTGTAAAGGAATTAGTAAAAAGAAGTCAGGACAGAGGAAAAGAATTTTAATAAGTGTTCCAGGGCGTGTTGATGTAAAATAGTTTAGGCTTTAGATGAATGAAGATTATTTCTTATCCTCTTTTTTTTTTTTTTTTTTTTCTTCTTTGTCCAGCTATTTGATACCCACAGACAGACAAATGCTTGACAGTGATGTTTCCCCACCTAGCTCAGTTTGTATCTGCTTGTGAATCTGCCTCGGGTGTCTTCATTTCAAAGAATTTAACATTCTTTGATATTTATCACTACCCTCAGAAAGTCATAATACTGAAACTATGTCAAAGTTAGAGACGTTGTTAATGCTAAATTAGAAATCTATTTTTGCATAACTCTGGGGCAGTAGGCAGCAAACTTTGGACATTCCAGGACACGTGAGCTGACTTTGTATTTCTGATTACATACCAGCTGCTAAACTCGGATTTGTCACCAAAACCAACAAACTTGGCGAAGATCTTTCAAGGACAAATTCATGAGATCAAAATGTCACTCTGAAAACAGGGTAATAAGCTTCCACTGGCGGGAAAAATAATAGATGTTTTGCACTAGTGGCTATAATTTGTGTTTTGAGGGTATTTAAAAATGTAATCTCAAAGCCTAAACATAGCTTGTATTTAGACTAATAACTAGGTACTAGCAGCTTATTTTCTCACTGAATTTTGAGTGAGTTTTCTTTACAGGACTCCTGTTTTTCAGAGGTGATGTGCAAAGTTCTTGTGGCCTCAGAGGTAGTTAGATTTCCCCACCCACCCACAGTTTCATATTTAATTTTAACGCAGTGAGTTCTTGTGGAGACACCTGTTTGCCATGTTGCTGAATTGTAAATGTTCCCTTACGCTTTTGGAATAAATTCATTTTGTAATTTTGTTTGGCTCATTGTTTCACAGTTACTCTGCAACATTTTGTGTTTGCTTAGTAAAAAAGGTACTGTGATACCTTTTTGGTTTAGTGATTTACTCCTTAGATTGCTATAGATGTACCGAGCTGTTTGCCACTAGCAAATAGATCTTAGCAAGGCTGCACTAGCTGTTTCAACTTCTAAATGCAAAATCTTGGATAGGAATTGAAATATTCAGCAACAGCCATGTCACACATCTTATTTGGGAATCATCGTGTGTAAAGGAGTCCTTCATTGTCTTCTTCAAACTCCTAGATGTTGACAGTGCAATAAAATTTGTCCAATGGTAGAGCAAGAGTGGCTTGGAGCAGCAGCTGGGGTTGGTTTTTTTTTTTGGTGAAATTTCTCATAAGCCTGATGGAAAAACTCTGGCAGCAGTAAGGAACTGTCATACTTGTTGGGGAATCTGTTCTCTGTCCTGAGTGAAACTGAATCCCTTGCATTAGTTTAACCACTATGACACCACTTGTAAACTTTTTTTTTTTTTTTGTTCTCTTGTTTCTATTTAATGGGTTTGAGTCACAGGCAAAATTTTACTGTGTAACAGGCTCTGGGAACCGTGGTGTCCCCAAGAAGCCCAACTGTTACGGTTTGCTTGCAAACTTCAGAAAGGTACAAACTTTGGTCTGTTTGATTTGGCAGCTTTTAGACCTTGCTCAGGACTTGGGGAAACGGGCTCCCGCTGCTGGGTTGGTATTTACCATTAACTGGAATAGGAACGGAAAAGTTTAGCTTTTTCCATGTCGCCGACAAGCATCGGAAGGAAAAAGGGGCTCTATACCTTCAACCGGCTCCTCAGTTCCCTGCCTGAAGCGCTCAGAGAACCCGACTGGGCTTCCTGGGCCGGGCGAGGTGCCTGTGGGGCAGCCGATAGGCGGTGGCCGCGGCACCTCCGGCCTCCTTCGCCTTGTGGCTGTCGCAGGGCGGGGCGGGCTGCCGGCGCCGTCTCTTGGTAGCCACCCGGGGCCACCCGGTTTGCGGGCGGGGAAGCCGGAGCCGCCCCAGGGCCTGTCCCTACCCCGTTCCCTCCGAGGGGCGGCACCGCCCCACTCGGGCCTCCCCCTCCCAAAATGGCGGCGGGGGCGGTTCCGGTTCCGGGTGGTGCGGGCAGGCCGGGATTGGGGAAGATGGCGGCGGCAGGAGCGTCCGGGCGGGGCGGGCTGGGGCGGGCGTGGGTCTTCTCCGGCTGGGCCCTGGGCCTGTGCTCGCTGCTGGCCTCGGGGACGCGGCCCGCCGCTGCCACCACCCACTGGGTGGTCACCGAGGACGGGAAGATCCAGCAGCAGGTGAGGGGCCCGGCGGTCGCGGGGAGCTGCCACCGCCGCCTGCCCCGGCGGTCGCGGCCCGCTGCGGCGGCGGGGAGAGCCCTCCGCGCCGCTCACCCGCAGCCCCGGCCTGCCCCGAGCTGTGCGGCGGGGGGACGGGGCCCGTTGGCCCGGTGCGAAGCCCCGCCGGTCCGAAAGCTGCTGCCGCCGGGGGGGCGGCGGTGCTCACCTACAGCCTCCCTGACGCCTCGGGCTCGCTAGGCCGTGCCGCGGGGTCCCGCCGGTGGTCGCGGAAGCAGCCGGGCCCAGGCCCTGGCCCGTAACGCGGGGGCTGCGACCTTCCCGTAGAGCCAGGAGCCCTCCAGGCGGCCGGTGCCCTCCCTGCCGGCTCCTCCGGCGCGGCCCGACTTACCCCTGTGTTCGCCATTTCTCACGTCCCCCCAGCCCCGGCCGCCCCTCGGTCCCCCTGGAAGGGAGAGGAGGAGAAGCGGTTGGGGTGTCTGCGGGGTGCAGCGGCACCGCGGCCTCCTGCAGTAATTTTGGGGGGGTCCGTCAAAGCGTCTGGTTTTGGTACCGGGCTGTGCTGAGGAATTTTTTGGTGGGGTCTCCCCTGAGAAAGCATGGGGGCCCTCAGGCAGGTGGAAGTGGCTTTCTTCTGCAGGAAGCCCCTGCTGTTGTTACGGGTCTGGGGCCCTTCAGCTGGCTGCGTGGCTCCGGGCACTCTCTCACCCTAGTTGATCATAAATTAATGAACGGCAACGCTTCCGGTGCTCTCTTGCCTCTTGTCCCTGCTTTATGTAGCGTGGAAGTGGTGAGAGTATATGCTAATGGTCCAGAAGCATCTGTGTGTGTACGTTAATTGCATGGTATGAAATTGGGTGAGGTGTTGATTTTGATTATTGCATGAAAACCAGCTGTCACTTGAAAAAAAAATGTAATGAGCTAAAATGACTTGAAAAATCTGATGAGCTAAACTCAGCACTGATTTTAAGAAAAGGCTTTTTATGATGTCGGTTAACGGATGGTACAGGTAGAAGCTTCCGCTGGACCATTGCTGCTGTGCAGTGAGCTCTTCTGTTACAGGCACCAGTGCTTTCTGAGCCGGGGAATTCCAATGTTCCATGTACACAGTGCTAAAGGTCTGTAGCTGAGGTGATACAATAATATCAGTGGAATAACTTCTCTTACCTTGCACAGTTAAAACTAATCCATCCATTTCCAGCAAGGGAACTCAAAACTACAAATACAGTCTTAGCTGGAATATGAGGAGTTTGATTCTTCCGTAGTGGGATACAGTGCTTCTAACTGTCCCATGAGTTTTTTTGTAATAAGATGTATTTCAGCGTCTGTTACTGTCAGCTCCCCGGCTCTTGTGAAAATGATACTTAAATTTGTGGTTATTGCCATTGCCATCCCTGCAGAACACCTCTGAATGTGTGGTTGATTTTGCTGTGATACAGGACAGCTAGCAGTGCCCTGCCCAAGACTTGAGCTGGAGTTCTTAGTGGTGCAACAGCCTGGCAGAGGTGGCAAAATTAAGGCAAACCAAACAATTTTCTGTTTATCAGCAAGATCTTATCTAGTACATGGGAGTGCTTGCTAAGTAGGCCCTACTGTTACAGTTTCTAGTGAGCATTTCTGAGGGGAGAAACAAATTAATTCCCAGCAGTGCATGTAA
Source organism: Numenius arquata (assembly GCF_964106895.1). NCBI lineage: Eukaryota > Metazoa > Chordata > Aves > Charadriiformes > Scolopacidae > Numenius > Numenius arquata. Next base: position 38,395,756 of record NC_133581.1, read on the forward strand.
CATCTCGTTGTCTCAGTCAGCCATCAGGAGAAAAGCTGTCAAGCTGTATCTGTTGCTGTAGTAGCCTGTTTTCAGGTCAAATACATCATTCTGTGGATCAGTTCATGTTCTTCTTTTGGTCTGAGTCCACCTTCAGATGTGTGTTCCTGCAAAGCCTGGGACTGAGTAATCATCTCTCTTTAATGAGATTATATCTGCTCATGCACGTGTTTATATGCCTTCTTATTTCACAACTCACAGTATAAAGTTCAGGGTAATATATAACTGATTTTAGACAGTGCTTGTTCTGCCAGTAGGGAAGCCAGTCCCTCGACACAAAAACTAGTGTACTTCAAGAGAAGACAGAGCGTGGCATAAAGAGAGGACAAACAAGTGACAAATGCAATGCAGGAAGCAGTTTCGGGAGTCATTCATGGCTTTACTCATGGGGACCAGCTGCTGTCACCTCTCAGAGACCTGACATATCAGAGCTGAGGTAGGGTCTTTCTAAAGATCCCTGGATGGAGGTGATTAAAGTTGAGCAAGCTGGCGGGCACTCAAAGGACTATTGAAAAAGTTAGTTTTGAGGAACTAAGCTAAAAGAAGCAAAGAAACCTACCAGGCAGATGGCCCAAAGCAGGACTGGGGAAGTGTTGCCAGGAGCTGAGAGCCTCTGGCAAAGAATCTGAGTTGGCCAAAAGTTTTGTTTTTAATGCACTGTCGTGTGTTTTGAAGCTTGTTGGAGAAGATGTGGAGAAGGGAGGGAATGAGCGATGCTGGTGAGCCTTATTTGGGGCTAAGGAGATTAGCTGCTCAATAAACGTGACATCTGAATTTCATGCAGTGCAGTAGCGTGCTTAATTCTGGCTTAGTACAAGGAAAGAGGGGAGACTTTAGCTGACAGTTGTTGGATTTGAGTGCGAGTGTGCCTCCAGTTGCAGCAAGGCAGGGTGATTCACAGATGGCTTTAGAGGTGGTTAATGCATTACTGATGTCTGTCCTCTGGCTGCAAGCGGATGCTGGCAGGGTGAGATGGGAACAGTACACCCAAGACGAGAGGAAAACCAAGGAATGCTGAAAATTTAGTGCAGCCAAATAAAAAGCTACTTGCTGCTTAAGGAAGCATCTTCTGCGAGATATTAAGCAGTCAGTCCTATCTTGAAAATGACGGGTGGATGTTTGCTTTGTTCTTTCTCTAAAGGTTAGTTTGCTTGGCTGTATGACCTCTTTCTTGACTGAATTTCTGATTCTTCCAAGTCTGTTGTGTCCTAAACAAAACAACTTTTTGCCCTTACTCTGAAGCGTGTAATGTAGCATGTCTTCCCTAAAACAGTTGCCAGTAAATGTGCCTCTTTATGAGTCTGTGCGAAGATACCTGGACTGGAGGTTGGTGTGGGTCTACCACAGTTCAGTAGATGTCCTCCAAACCCAGGGTGATGGGCTGAAGCACAATGGTTTTGAACCATAGGTCAGCTTATCCTCAGGAAAAGGGAAACCTGCTTTGTTTTAGAAATCCAGAGGAGGCCACAAAGATGCTCCGAAGGCTGGAGCCCCTCTGCTGTGAGGACAGGCCGAGAGAGCTGGGGTTGTTCAGCCTGGAGAAGAGAAGGCTCCGGGGAGACCTTAGAGCCCCTTCCAGTCCCTAAAGGGGCTCCAAGAGGGATGGGGAGGGACTCTTGATCAGGGAGGGGAGCCATGGGACGAGAGGTAATGGTTTTAAATTGAAATAGAGGAGATTTAGATTAGATATTATGAAGAAATTCTTTGCTGTGAGGGGTGGTGAGAGCCTGGCCCAGGTTGCCCAGAGAAGCTGTGGCTGCCCCATCCCTGGAGGGGTTCAAGGCCAGGTTGGATGGGGCTTTGAGCAACCTGGTCTGGTGGGAGGTATCCCTGCCCATGGCAGGGGGTTGGAACTGGATGGTCTTTAAGGTCCCTTCCAACCCAAACCATTCTGTGATTCTGTGTTTTAGAACTTCTCTCTTGATCACCAGTAGACCGTGGGATTTAGGCCTTCCTCTAGCATGAAAAAATAGTAGTTTAAAAAAAAAAAAACCCAAAAAACTTCTCTTTAAGTTTTTTGCCTTTTCATAAATATATTTGAAAAGTCTGAACACTTTGGTGTGGTGAACGGCTGGGACTTTTAACGTCCTTGTCCCCGATGGGGTGCTGCTGACCTGGAGCTGCCCCAGAGCTGCCTGCTTGTGGGGGAGCAGTCTTCCTGCCTCGCTGCGAAGGTCTCCGATAGATCTGAATTTGATAAAAATAGGCCTGGTGGTAGCCTGTACGCGGAACGCAGTCAGAAATGCAAATTTTTGGTTCTTGGGGGCAGTGGTAGGGGAGGAGTAGCTTTCCCTATTCTCGGCTCAGCAGTGGAAGATTTGCATCGGAGGTGGAGGAGCCGGGAGGCAGGTCCGAAGGGCAGCTGAAGTACGGCTGTCGGTGCCCATTCCCCCCACGCCTGCTGCTGTCTTGCAGGGAAACCTGTGCTGGATTTTGACTGCTGACAGCAAAGCTTTAATACAAAAATGTCTGGATTTAGCTCAGTATAGTAATATATGCCCGGGTAGTTCAGTTTGTAAGTCCAGAAGGCCTTGGCAGTGGCTCCGACCGCGTGTAGGCACCGTGTCTTACTTGCTCCACCATTCCTGGTGTTTCCATACAGCCTTTCCCCTCCGGGCACGGGGCAGCCCCCTGGTCTCATTTCTCTCAGCACCCTCACACTTCAATTTCTTAGCCTCTCATTCTGTTTTCTGTCACTTTTAAAATAAGGGTGGGACAAGCTGAGAAGATGATAGGAATCAACTGTTCAGAGCTGATTATTCTGTGGTGAAAGCTGTGCTTGGTGTTTGGCATGCCTTCCCCATATTATAGTGAGGGATGGTTGTCTCTTCTCCCAAGGAACAGGCAATAGGACAAGAGGAAGCGGTGTCAAGTTGCACCAGGGGAGGTTTAGGTTGGATATTAGGAAAAATTTCTTCACCAAAAGGGTTATGGAGCATTGGAACAGGCTGCCCAGGGGAGCAGTGGAGTCGCCATCCCTGGAGGTATTTAAGAGCCGGGCAGACGTGGTGCTGAGGGGCATGGTTTGGTGATGGTTTTGTCAGTGTTAGGTTGATGGTTGGACTCGATGACCTTAAAGGTCCCTTCCGACCTGGACAATTCTGTGATTCTGTAGTGGTGAGCTTCACAGCAAAAGGATAGCCTGGAAGCGACCCAAGCACATGTGTGCATGAAGGCCCCATCAAAGCCCAGAAAAGCAAAGGCAGCAGGACTGTGAAATCCACTGTTATTTTAGGTAGCTGGACTCTTCTGGTTTTTTTTTTTTTTCTCTTTGGTTTGGGGTTTTTTGTTGCTTGTTTGTTTTGGTTTTTTAAACAAAAAAAACTTTTAAAGCTGAACCCTTACCTGTTTCTAACCAGTTAGAAAATGGGAACTGTGGTATAAAGTGCCTGCCCTAAAAATACATCACTGGATAAAGTCGTATCCCTTAAAGTTTAGCCAGAAAAACTAATGGCTTGTCTGCTGTTCATTTGCTGAAGAAATTACTGCTCCAGGTTAACCTTTTTTCGGTGTCCTGTGAGTCTAATTAGTATTTTTCCTTTTCTGTAGGTTCAACATTGCAACACAATATTTTTAGGCCTTAGCAGCGCGCAGGCAGCAGGAACCAATCTGACTTTATGAAAACAAATGCTTGTTCATTACAGATGGATATGAATGATCTCTCCATCTCTTGTTTTGGTTGAACTGAGTGTATGGCTGGCATCTGTTTTGCTACTGTAGAAAATAAACCCTAGCTAGAATATAGACATTGGAAATGTAGATGTTACCTTCAAGTATGACCCATAACACAGTGCAGACAAGTGATGTTACAAATAAAGTCTTGTTTTCCTTTGATGTATTTAGATCTGTTATCTAGAATGCTCATAGCTGGTGTGCCCTCGGGAAGTGATCTGGGTTGAGTAGATCTGTTCAGTAATACTGCAATTTTGTTAGGTTTAATGTTTGAAGTGCTGCAAGTGTTTAAAATTTCTGTTTTCCCTGTAGCGCAGCTACTCTTAATAATGTCCAAACACCTCATGCTGTTTGTTAATAGATTCTGAAGCTGTAAGCTTTTAAATGGCTCAATACTTTTTATAAAAACTTAATTCAGCATTTTTTCTGTGTGACTTTTTCGGAGACATCCCTTGGAACAACTGTCTTCTTACACTCCTCGCTCATCGTTTGGATAAGCCACAGCGTATATTTTGCAGTTTTGTAGCTTGTCTTGCACTGAAACTGCTACTGATTTTTATTTTTTTGCGGCTTTTTCAGAAATGCAGTGGTAGCATCATGTTGGGAGCGTAGAGTATCTCAAGACAGCAAGAGTATACCAAAAGGCAAGCATCAGTTTTTAGATCCTTCCCTCCCGCTTGAGAGTGCAAGGAGTTCCAGCCTATTTGAGTGGGAATTGCCTTTGTTTAGCAAGTACGGTGACAAAAGATCCACTATCTATAAAACAAGCCTGTAAAACAAGTACAAGGAGCCTATTTTGCTGTACGCCATCGTTTGATGTAGTGTCTTCTCCGGCTTCTTTCTGTCATCATCTGCCTTCTGCATGTAGTAGAAGACTTTTAGAAGACTTATGCGGAGGCACTAACAGCTGTTCTGGTTTTGGTGTTGTCATGCCTCAATTAACAGTGGGATTTCCACTATACTTTAAAAAAAGCATTACCTAAAAATAGTTGACTGAGGCATTCATTGACCCTCATTTTAAAAAAATTTACATCCTGGTGCAATATATCTGGATGGTGGGGGGAAAATATACCAGAAGGTTTGGCAAAGCTTACAAGTGTAATTATTCAGAGACTTTGCTATATGCAGGTAACACAAGAGACACTCCAAAACCTCAGGATTTGATTCAACTCCTATGTCTTTGGTTTTTTGCGTTATACAAATTCTGCGTGTTTCTTGCTGAATCAGGTTCTTGGTGTACTTTGTGACAGTGAATAAATGTGAACTGTGCTTCATAAAGAAACTTTCACCTTTGGGCAAAGTTGAACAGAGAGGGTTTATTCTAGCAGGGGTTTACTGGCAGGTGTTCTGCAGTGTGGCTATAGAGGACATCAGAGTTTCAAGGAAAGCTCTTCAGCGCCGTTTTTCGCCTATTTACTGTGTGTGAATTGAAGTCAGATTCTTGCATTTCAAGCACTTCATCTCGAGTGTCACAGTTTCAGCCCTTTGGAGGACAAGTCGATGGACATGGTGCTCTGCCATCAGCCTGATGCTTTGAGTTAAAAAATGAGTAAGTTGGAACAAGCATATGTTCTGGAGCAGGAATCTCAGCTCTCCTTGCCATGAGGCTGCAGGAGCTCTGCAGGTTGACATCTGTTCTCTTTCATCCCAGCAGTGTCTTGTCAGGAGCTGCTTACGTTTTGCAAAACATGAGCTAAATCACAGTATCCCTCTGTTTTTCACTCTTTTGGCTCCCCTAATCAGATGATCACAGAATCATAGAATGGTTCAAGTTGGAAGGGGCCTTAAAGATCATCCAGTTCCAACCCTCCTGCCCTGGGCAGGGACACCTCCCACCAGAGCAGGTTGCTCCAAGCCCCATCCAGCCTGGCCTTGAACCCCTCCAGGGATGGGGCAGCCACAGCTTCTCTGGGCAACCTGTTCCAGGGTCTCCCCACCCTCACAGCAAAGAATTTCTTCCTAATGATGAGGGACAACAGGCTTTGTGTGAAGGAGTGAAGGATCTGCAGTATTAGCAGGCCACTGCCCTGTATTGCAGAAAAGCAGAGCTACCATTTCTAATGCAATTTGAATTTATGGTAACGTCCTCAGCTCCTGTCTTAAATGTGACAGGAAGCATCAAAAGTGAAGTGGTTTTTAACACGGGGGGGATATCTGCAGCTCTCTGTGTGGTAGGGGAGAGAGTGTGACACACTGAGGTGAGATCAAGTCTTACCTGGCAGTAGGTTCAATCCAAAGGTAAAAAGAAGCATCTGAGAACACCTAGGTATTTGATTGCAGCTGTCCCAGCGTTGAAATAAAACATGACAGCTTCTGAAATAACACCCATCCTCTAATAAGTTTTTAACTGTTGAAGTCAGACCTGTGATGGTTTCCAGAGCAAAGTTTTGTTCTGTTTTCCTTACTAGTTAGTTGGTTAAAAAATTAAATGCAAACGCTGTACCACGCACATCTTCAGCAGCGCTCAGAACAAACACACACTTTAATTTGTTCCAATGGTCCCAGAACTGTATCATCAGCAAGTCTGGTGAAGCTTAGAAAGTCAGGGGCCACGTACGCCCTTTATTTCAGAGCAGGAGGCTTTCAATACGCAACTATTTGCAAATACCTGAGCTGTCATAAAAGAGGGGAGGTACTGCTATGAACTATTCAATACATACTGTTTGTACCATAAGAACATATGCAGTTGTGGATATAATATGCTCTTTCCTCAAAACGATCCCGTACCATTCATGTTGCTTACTGTTTTGTGTCTAAAGAAATATTTTCTCTAATGGATGCCATGAAGATGTTCAACCGTGCAAAGGTAACAGACATAAAAAGAAGAAAAATAAGTTGATATTTTATGCAGAACTTCTCTCATGGAAGCAGCCTCTTCTTGTTTTGTTTTAGATACTTCCTTGAGGCTGGAGGCGTTTCCACAACCGGGTCAGTCTCTGGGTGATTGTTAAATAGAGGCGGTGAGTGGCTGTAAGAGCACAGGGATGATGTGAGACTGAATGAAATCAGTATCTTCTAAATCTACCTAGCATCTTAAAGGAATGGGTGTAATCCAGAACAGTCTCCAGGGATCCATTAAATACACGTCATTTGGACTGTTGTATTTCTGACTAAAGAATTTTTGGACCAGCGAGTGAAGCTGTGAGGGCTTTTCCAGGTCTTCGGAGTGTGTTGTCCTCTCTTTAAATTTTTGTAACGAGCAGCCCACGGGGAAGTTGTGGCATGTGTCATGTTTTTTATTCAGGGTATAATTTTCTGGGCTTTGGAGCCTGGCTGCACCTGGAAAGCAGAAAGATGCCAGGTGGCACTTGAGGACGGGGCGAAGTGTGAACACCCAGAAGGTGAGCCCTGCAGGGCTCCAAGCGTGCCTTCTCGATTTCAGCATGTGCTGCTGCCCACGTGTCTTCACACTTCCTCTCTTACCTCTGCTGTATAGATTATGTGGGTGTTACATCTTTCTTTGCTGTGCCAGATTCTTCATGAGGTGGTATTACTGCCCTCGATGGCAAATGCGGGATTGGTGCTCTTCACAGCTGAGTAGGTCAGCTTTGTCTTTTTCCAGGCATAGAAACCGCTGGTGGTGTAAGAGAAAATGGGTTTGATCTTGGCCAAGGGGGGATGTCGCAAAAAGGTGGATAAGGAACCAAAAGCCTTGACAGCATTGCTGGCCGGATCCCGGAGGAAGAGGCTGCAGTTCGAGAGCCGTGTGGCTGTCGCGTGGAGAGGGGGGGACGATGAAGTACTCACCTGGGGCTGATTCAGACTGGGCTGCTGATCTGGCTGAAAACTAATTGTTTTATCTTTCCAGTTATTTTTCAGCTGAATTGGCTGACCTGTTTCTCGGTGGAGCTATAAGATGACAGGTAGTAAGAAAAGGGAGGATTCCCCTACTTGGCAGCAGGGTGATTTTTTGCATCAGTCTAAGCACGATAAGGAAATTGCACTTGAAATTCTATGAAATTCTGAAGTTTGAGCACCATCATTCTCCAAACTGGTGCCTGTTGAAGACCAAGTTGGCATTATTTTCCTCATTTGCAGGCTTGATAGCATAAGATCTCCTGTGGGTTTCGGTTAAGAGTCTGTTTTCCTTTGTGTCATATAGCATTTTTTTTTGTAGATCTGAATGTTTTTTATTTCCTCAGTTATTGTTTTGTAATGCCTTTATACTGTAAATGTATAAAGTGAAGAGTAGAAGAACTGATACGGGATGTTTGACCCACTTTTACAAGCTGCCCAAAGTGCTCTGAATGCATCGGATGTGCTGACTCAAGTTTCTGGTGCAAACCTCGTATGATTGTCCAGTGCAGCTGCTTAATTTTTCCATTCAGATTCTTCCTCAGCAATTATTGCACCTAAATTGGGTTTTTAATTTTTAGGAGCCAATAATAGTCTTTACTCTGGTAGTTTCTTGCGATGGAAGTCTTGAACTTCGAGAGTCAGAAATGATTAAATGTAAATAAATGTAAGGTTGGATTTACTGCTGAAGTTTTGGGTTTAGAGCTTTACGCTTACATACTGCATTGGTCTTAGGTAATGACTGGTAGGGTTATTTAGTAATATTAAGTTTCTACTAAGTTGGAGGGTTTTGCCATTATCAGAAGGTGCTCATTATCTGGTGACAATCTGAGGTCGGATCTGGAAGTGTAAATTTGAAGATGAAAGAAAAATATCATGCATGCTACTTAAATTGAGATGATTTCTTGGTGGATTTACATAACTTTATGAATTAATTCAGCAACATTGCTGTTCGATTGTTGTTGTTACTTCTTCTTGTTGTTGTTGTTATCTGGACTTCTGTAAGGCCTTTGACATGGTCCCCCATGACAGCCTGCTCGCCAAACTGGAGAGATAAGGATTTGATGGGTGGACGATTCAGTGGATAAGGAATTGGCTGGATGGTCGCATCCAGAGGGTAGTACTCAATGGCTTTAAGTCCAGATGGAGAGCAGTGACAAGTGGTGTCCCTCAGGGTTCTGTGCTGGGACCGGTACTGTTCAACATTTTTATCAACGATATAGACAGAGGGATGGAGTCCACCATCAGCAAGTTTGCGGACGACACCAAGCTGTGTGGTCTTGTCGATACACCAGAGGGACGGGATGTCATCCGGAGGGACCTGGACAGGCTGGAGAGGTGGGCTCAAGTAAACCTCATGAGGTTCAACAAGAGCAAGTGCAGAGTTATGCACCTGGGCCGGAACAATCCTCGGTATCAATACAGACTGGGGGATGAGGTATTAGAAAGCAGCCCTGAGGAAAGGGACTTGGGGGTGCTGATGGATGAGAAGCTGGACATGAGCAGGCAGTGTGCTCTCGCAGCCCAGAAGGCCAATTGCATCCTGGGCTGCATCAAGAGATGTGTTGCCAGCAGATCCAGAGAGGTGATTCTGCCACTTTACACTGGTGAGACCTCACCTGGAGTACTGTGTGCAGGTCTGGAGCCCTCAATATAAGAAGGACATGGACCTGATGGAGCGGGTCCAGAGGAGGGCCACCAAAATGATCAGGGGGTTGGAGCACCTCTGCTACGAGGACAGACTGAGGGAGCTGGGGTTGTTCAGCCTGGAGAAGAGGAGGCTCCGGGGAGACCTCATAGCGGCCTTCCAGTACCTGAGGGGGGCCTACAGGAAGGCTGGGGAGAGTCTGTTTACAAAGGCCAGCAATGACAGAACAAGGGGTGATGGCTTTAAACTGGAAAAAAGCAGATTTAGATTAGACATTAGGAGTAAGTTCTTTACCATGAGGGTGGTGGAGCACTGGAACAGGTTGCCCAGGGAGGTGGTTGAGGCCCCTTCCCTGAAGACATTCAAGGTGAAGATCAACGAGGCCCTGGGCAACCTGGTCTAGTTGGGGGTGTCCCTGCTGACTGCGAGGGGGGTCGGACTAGATGACCTTTGAAGGTCCCTTCCGGCCCAGATGATTCTATGATTCTACTTTGATTTCTGCTGCCGGGTAATAGTTGATAGGAATTTGGTACTTGTTGGCGTTGCTTTTCTGTCAGCCTGCACATGCTGGTTCAGTGACATACCCCTCCAGATCCCCACAAATTCATCTCTCGTTCGCTTGTGCACCCCACAATAGTTTCTTTAGCAAACGAGGCAGGAAGAAGTGCTCCATTTAGTACGTCAACTCGGGTTTGTGTGCAGTTAGTTCAAAGCGAGGTGGGGCCCATAGGAGGAAACGAGCAATGTGACTGTAAGTAAAACGCTGTAGACTTTAGTACTTCCACTAACAACATTGTTAGTTTTTTTGATACGGTATTTTCTGCGGTTCTCTGGATCATTGTGGATACGTGGTCAGCCTTTATTGGCAACAGTTAAATCCATCATCTCCAAATTCATAACATAAAAATAAACAGGTCTCAGAAGCACCTGTTATTTTCTATTTATCTGGTGATCTAAGAGAATTAATTTGTGTAAGGCAGAAAATGAGTTACATGTAAGTATCCGGACTGCGTAGGTAGCCATCCACCAAAATGGCTCCATGCTAAAAGAAGCGGTTCGGCTTTTGATTTAGAAAGGAATACTTAGCCCAATTTAGCCAAAACCACCCTTTGGGATTTTTTTTTTTTTTTTTTGAGTGGGAGGGGAACAAATGTTTTTTATCTTAGGGTATAGGATCCTTACTCAGTAGGGAGGCTTGCAAGGAATGTAGACTTCACAGTCAGTAGTCCAAAGAAAGTAGATGTGAGCTTCTTATCTGACTTGCAGCCAAGGGGACATGGCCTAAGGTTTAATCTGTTGACAGGACACATTCAAATGAGCAGGAAATTCGCTGTTGTCCTACTGGAGATGCAGTTCTCTACAATAAGAGAGTCCCACAAAGGTGTCCAAGTTGTTTGGCAAGTTGACAAAAAATGAAGTGCTGGAGCTCAGGAGGTTCTCCTGCACGTGCACGTGTGGCAAACTTTTCCATTAAATTTTGTGAGGTCACTAAGTTTGGACAGATTTCATGGGGGAGGACAGCCCATGTAGAGGTATCAGCGCTGACACATGGGTACTGCTTACATCTTTATGCAGTAGCTAGTTCCCTATCCTCGAAGCATGAATGGAAACTGAGCAGATCCAGGAACACCTTGGTGTAGATCATCTACAATAACAGTCATTATGTTAAAAATGGGAGATCTTGCTGTCCTTGTCACCCTTCTATCTCTCATCCTGTTATCACATACTCCTGTCTGTTTCCTTGCTTCTGTTCTCATACTCATTGAATCCTCGATGAGCTGGTTTAATTTACTAGTTCAGATAAAGCTACTGAGATTATGTCCCATTCAGCTGTTGGGTTTGGGCTTGCTCTCAAGCGAGCCCAGTAAAGGTCTGGCATGTAAACACTCTTGTCTGTGACCTACCCATAATGTCACTCTTCGTAGAGCTGCTACCTCCTGTGCATAGCTGGGGAAGCGGTGGCCCTATCTTCTGTAACAGAGTTTTCAGTCTTCGTCTGCTTGCCTCTTGATTTTGTTCATTTACTTCATCCTGAAGGCAGTAGATCTATCTTAACTCTAGGCCATTGTGTTAAATTGGTTGCATGGAGGAGTTGGCTTGAAGCTGAATACTTTATGGCTATTGAGGGACATGATGGAGGAATTTTAAAGCTATAAAAGAAAATAGGTTTTTGCGATTGCAGTTAAAGGTATCTAGTACTTCAGCAGTCCGTACTCTCAGTAATTTTTTTTTGCGAGAAATTTTCTTGCCTCTTATGCTTAGAATTTGTGTGCCTGAATAAACTAAAATAGGTTTAAAAATTAAAGCGTGGTTTGAATTGGATTCTCAAATCACAATGTTGTTTGAAGTACAGATGTAAAACATGGAGATTATATGAATGCTGAGTGGCCAGAAAGCCTCTGAGGAGACAAACTGTAGTTGAATAAACGTAACTTCTTAGCTTTTAAAATTGCTCTCGTTAGGAGAATGTCTTACCTTATAGACTGTTGAAATGTCTTGCAGGTGGATTCACCAATGAACTTGAGGAACCCACATGATTTGGTGATACTAATGAGACAAGAAACAACAGTTAACTACCTCAAAGAACTGGAGGTAAAGCATAACGTTACGTACTGACTCATTTCTGAAAATACAGGGGGTTTTGTGAGCTTTTTAGTGATAGATTTCAGTGAAAGGATGACAAATTCTTCAGATTGCAAGAATTTTGTGCCTCAAGTTTGCTCAATTGGTTATCATTGTCCCCAGCTACATCATTCCCTGTTGGTATCCATAAACCCTAACATTTTTAAGTAAAGTCATTTAGGTACTGAATTCCGTAGCTGACTACTGTATTCCAGAACTATTTGTAGAAGTGTTGTCTTCAATTTGTTATAGCTGCTGTTTGCAGTACAGCCTGTAGGCCACCAATTTTTCTCCTCTCTGGGTTTGTCGGGTCTTTCTTTCCATTGCTCTTTCCAGGACACATCAGAGAGCAGGTCACCTCTAGTTTTCTTCAAGCCTACTTATTTTTGAAAAAAGCTTTGAAAACACCCTTCTGAAAATGACTTTAATGAACCATGAGGTTTTACAGTGGAGGAAAAGGGTCCAAATATGGAAAAGCTGACACATTGCTAGTAACTATTTCTTCTTTTTTCTGAATGGGCTACCATGAATTTGGAGTGCTATTAGCCCTCTTCGTAGTTACAGCAGGAGAAATAAGGGCCTGTTTAGGTCGTATTATCTCTAATGAAATTATTTATATTCCATCTAAATAAAAAAATGTCCTACAGATGTTATAAAATACAGGGAAATATTCCTAAAACCTGAGTGTTTTAGATTTTCTTCAAATTTATTTTAAGGATAAAGTTGGACTGTTCAACTCCTAGCTACTGTAGTGTTTCCTTTCATCAGTATACATTCTTCTGTTTCCTTTTTTTTTTTATTCCTACAGAAACAGTTAGTTGCTCAAAAGATTCATATAGAGGAAAATGAAGACAGAGACACAGGGCTGGAACAAAGGCATAATAAAGAGGATCCGGACTGCATTAAAGCAAAGGTGCCCTTGGGGGACCTAGATCTATACGATGGCACGTACATCACCTTAGAGAGCAAAGATATCCGGTAATAAGATGCTTTATATTTTAAGATTTTTACTGAATGAAAAAAATCAACAAAACCTGTAAATGCGATTAAAAAGGAAAATACCATCACTGACTGTTCTTTATATGACAGCTGTTTTATTTTGTCTTAGCGTGAAAGAAAATGGAAACAACCTCTGCCACTAATTATGAAAGGGTCCAACACAGGAATGCTGTTCTCCCCCCAAACTGTCCATGCCCTGCCCTGAAACTTCTCCATGTTAATCCCAGTCTCCCACTCGGTTCTACCACTGTAACTCTGCGCTGATGTGACCAGACATGTGCTGAAGGGCATCGTGTAGAAGGGGGTTGAATTTACTTGAACATGCTTTGGGTGTTTTGAGATAGATCCGCTTCTTGTAGTGGGAACTGTCTTGACTTAAATTTGAATGAAATTCTGTTGATTACCAAGCTGTTGAACCTCCTGGTCATGCACATATTGCTGTGTTTAGCAAATAAAGGATGTGTGGACTGTCTGCTCGGCATTCAGCTTCATTGGTAATTCATCTTCAGGGCTGACTGTTTTGTTTTTCTAGGTTTATTTTTTTTTTAACGTGATCAGATGAGTACTTGAAGTGGGAAATGATTAATTTTATCCTCCGATACCTTCATTCGGGCTTCTCACTAATACTTGGGATTTGTTTTGTTTGTTTCAGTTGAAGAGTCTTCTAATCTGCACACATTGCCGTTTCCCTGGCAGATAGATCATTAATCATAGCAGCGATACACTAGGTTGACGCTGATATGTTTTGGAGGCTGTCCAAATGGTGATGTTTTTTCTAAAGCAGACAGAAACGTATTTACTTTATCCTATCAGCGATGAACATCCTGATACAACTGAAATCTGGGAAGACATCAGAAATGGTCTAATGTGCTGAAACACAGAATTTTTGTAATGATCAAATGAGAATACTCTGTCTGTCAACTACAATGCTGTCTCTTGTGAACTTTAGCAGTATTTTAATCCGGAGCCTGCTGTGTTATGTTGTTGTGTCCTCAGCCCTGAAGACTACATAGACACAAAGTCGCCGGTGCCTCCAGACCTGCAGCAGCCAGACTGTACAAAAGTTCTAGATCTTCCGTACAGCATTCATGCTTTTCAGCACTTACGGGTAAGCCAGCAAATGCAAGTACGGGTTTTTTTTTTCCCCATCAGGAAGATGGAAAAGAAACTCTTACTAGCAGTTCTCAGCCAAGGTTGAAAGGTATTGTAATCTTTCCAGACTGTTTCAGACTTTTTTTTTAAACCACAACTGTGCCCCACTTAAAGTGTCTGCTTATAGGAGGGCAGTTCCATCAGTTACACAGATTTTTGTTTCTCTTTTGTTATTGTTTGCCTTATTTTAGAGAGCAGTGTTAGGAAAATGGTGTGTTTTGTTTTCATAACACATGTTTCATTAGTAAAATTGTAGCTTTCACTGGAAATGATTCTAACTTGCGACTTGTTTCAGTTGAAAATTGGTGAGTGCTGAGCAGGGTCGTGGAAATTGTATGAAGATTCAGGGTCAGAAAACTGTTTGCGGGCTTGTCGATGGTTCCTGACTTACTTGACTGTCTCTTTGGTATCTGAATGCCAAGCCCTGACCCAGAGGGTGAGATAATTGTTCTTCACTAGTACAAAGTTCATCTACTGTAGAAGTGGAAGTGTGATGCAAAAACAGTATTGTATGAGCAAATTTTCTAACAGACACATCTTTAGTGCTCATATCTTGATATTTATTTTATTACAAGTCTTTAAAATAACTTTTCATCTACAAATAAGGATTTGTCTTATGAACAAAACAGGAACTGAAGTTTTCTAGCTCTGTTCCTGGGTCTGGATGTACTTTTGAAATGAGTACGTTTGTTGTGGGGGAAGGAAGAAAGAGAAGAGGAGATGTAGGGACACTTTCATAGTGTGCGTGTAACCTGACAAACATTGAGTTAAGTGTTTCAGTGGTCATTAGTGAAATCAATAGCTGCCAGATACACAGTGCTACCAGAAATGAATTTTTCTCCTGTAGCATTCACAAGCAGAGGCTGCTTTTGGCTGCTTCTAGTGCTTGCCTATCATAGTAATATATATTATTCATCTGTCAAAGGTGACATTATCCTGTTGAGTCTCTAAGATCTTGATACGAAAGGATGATAGGAATGTAAAATAAGCAAGCTGTAAATTTTCCTGGGAGTCATGCTCTTGTCTGTATTTCTCTACTTTTCATTAAAGTGTTGGCAAATAGCAACAAATACCAATATTCGATTTTTATTTTAGGGTGTCCAAGAAAGAGTTAATCTTTCCGCACCCTTGTTACCTAAAGAAGATCCAATCTTCACGTACCTATCACGGAGGCTGGGAAGAAGTATAGAGGAAATAGGTCATCGTATTTATGATGGGCTAATGAAGGTATGAAACTGTAATCTTACTGTACACACAAAGAGAGTGCTGGAAAGGTCTCGTAAGATTAGATATCCCTCTTCGTGTAATCAGATCCAGTACTAGTTTTGCGCATATATTTTTTTGGTTGACATTTCGGTTACAAAAGGCAGACTAAAACCGTTTTCTGCTGGGTAAGCAGGGGTGGAAGAAGGCATCAGCAAAGCCAGTAAATAGATACTTTCTGTCATCTTTAATGACTCTTGTGTTTGTGTGGTCTGGCAAGCCACATTCCTTGCTCTGTCAAGGTAATAAGAGCTTTCAAAGCAAAAGGTGGGTACTTAAAGAACAAAGATGAAACAATAGTACTGAAATATGTATGTTTTTATGAAATGCCTTCCTGCAAAATACGGGAACCCTCACTGAACTCCAGCTAAGCTGCTGTTGCTTAAACTACTGTCACTTCTCACTTCATTTCATTTTGAATTTTTACCTGTCAGAAAGGCAGAAGTTCTGTTTCTTTAATACATTTATATGCTAGTTCATTCTTCCTGAACATTCACAGCTATTGCCAAAGGGCAGCTTTCCAGAGGAAGAGAATAACTTAGCTTGGACAGCAGCTCAGCTTTCCATCCCATCGTAATTAAAGCCCTGGTTAACCTTTTAGTTCATTTCTTAGTAGTTAGTACAGTTCGTGTGTTTCTCTTGACTGCAGAACTCTTCTTCCTGGGTACTCTATAATATGGCTTCTTTCTACTGGCGAATAAAGAATGACCCGTACCAAGTAGTAGAATGTGCCATGCGTGCCCTTCATTTTTCTTCAAGGTAAGAATTGCTAATAAAGATTTCTTTCCAGATTGCTTTTCTAGTTATCCTAATTAGTAAATAGGTTTTAGTTTCTAAGACTGTTTCCTAAGGAATAATCTGTGTTACTTGTTCTTAATCTTTATGAGCTATACTAGGCATATATATAATTTAGACATTTTCTTATGAGATTACATATTTGTATCTATTTGATTAATATGTGACTGAAGAATGTTTCCTTGTGCATGATTCTTACACAGTCTGACCTTCTTTTAACATCTGCTTTTTTCTTTTCATTTTCTTTTCTTCTTTTAGGCAAAATAAAGATATTGCACTGGTAAATTTGGCAAATATTCTGCACCAGGCTCACTTCTCCGCGGATGCAGCTATTGTGGTCCACGCAGCTCTGGATTACAGTGACTTCTTTACCAGCTATTACACTTTGGGAAATATATATGCAGTAAATACTATCTTTATTTTCCAAGACTTGTAGAAAACTAGATGTTGTTTCATCTTTCTGGCTTTACTTGTAATGCTTTACTCTTTTATGATGTATCTGGTGTTCCACATGTATTTCACACCTCATGTTTAAGATTCTGTCGAGATATTTTCATCCATAAGTCTGTCTTTCAGCCAAGATTTTTATCGGCACTTGGAAATAAATCGCAGGGAAATTCTGCAGCCTCTCTGTAGCAGATATAGTGGCTTGAGTTTCAGAAACAACAGGCTGCTCATTACCACAAATTAAAATTTGAGCTAACAACTTCTTTAAAAATGGAATATTTTTTTGTTAAATATTACCCAGCAATGGCTAATTCTCTCTCTTGGTCATCCTTCAGATGCTTGGAGAGTACAACCACTCGGTCCTGTGTTACGATCACGCTCTTCAGGCCAAACCAGGGTTTGAGCAAGCTGTGAAAAGGAAACATGCTGTCCTGTGTCAGCAAAAACTTGAGCAAAAATTGGAAGCCCAGCACAGGTAACTAAAGAAGCGATCCCAGTGGCTATTCATATAATCTCACTTCTGTTGTTCTGTTGCAGCAATTATTTACATTTCAAATAGAATAATGATTTTCAACTCTCTGTATTTCTTTGACTATACAGCAAAATTGTTCATAAGAATACTTTAATGAACCCAAAGTTGAAATTGTGCAACGCTGTAGGAAAAAGCTGATATTTTAAAAAGCATTCAAAGTAAATCTTTTCCACTGTTGAATTTTCAAGATCACTTCAGCGAACATTAAATGAATTGAAGGAGTATCAGAAGCAGCATGACCATTACCTTAGGCAACAAGATGTTTTAGACAAGTACAAGCTCATCCAAGAGGAACAAATCTTGAGGAACATCATTCACGAGACGCAGATGGCAAAAGAAGCTCAATTAGGTACAACTTTTTAGGCTTCATGCTCATTATAGCACATACTTGGATTAATGTGGGGACGTAACTTCTTTATATAGTAAGATAGCCCTGAGCGGCTGTTGTGCTTTGCTTATTAAACAAGGAATTGCAATATGTTCTTGAACAGAGGGGGGTTTTGAGTCTTCTGGAGACAAAATTACCTCTGTGCTGATTAAATAAATAAAAAAAAAGATTGACCAAACTGAAGGCAGAGGGCTTGACTGTTTGCTGTCTCTCTCTCCTCGGAATCCTCACTTTTATAGTAGAAAATTGTTTTGTGCTCCACAGGGAACCATCAGATTTGTAGACTGGGCAACCAGCAGCATAGCTTGCACTGCCAGTGGGACCAGCCTGTGCGTTATCACCGCGGGGACATTTTTGAAAATGTGGAATATGTTCAGGTTTGTCTGTGAATTGATAACCACTCCTTTAAGTTGCATCCCGTTTGCCTTATTAGCAAAATAGTTCAATTTCTTTTTTGAGGCTTGACAAAGGGAGTACATTTGGGGTGTGGCAATTACAGTGAGAATTCATTTATTCTGCTTTCCAGAGAGTAAAGTATTTAATGCTAATTTCTTTTGCTAGAGATACAAGCTGAGATCGACTCTGAGTTATAGAAACTTAGAGGGTTTATTGTATAAGACTTTGTTTTACTTAGAAAAGAGAACTGTCAGTTATTTGTATTCTATTCCAAAGTCTTAAATTTCTTACGAGATAGCAGCCACTTCTATATTGACTCCTTTGCTTTTTCAACCTGCATAGAACAGCCATGTATTTTTTTTCTAGGAAGTCCAAGAATCTTCACTTGAGGAATTGCAGCTTTCTCTTACAGAAATATACTACATTTCAGGCATGCTAGCAGGAGTGTAACGTGTTTAATGTTAATGTTAATTAGGCAGCTAATGTTAATGAAGAGGCAAAGTTTGTTTTACGCGCTCTTGTGTGTGTGGTATATGGAACAAGAGCTGTTCTTTAGTGGAAAGAATGTTCCAATATAACAGCTTAGAAGTGTGTTTAAAATAATGAGGTATCAATCATCTATTTCTACAGCATAAAATGGATCATAATATCTTTTGTTTGTTACAGTGTTGTATGACTCAAGCCCTGTAATTTTTGCATGCTCCTTCCAAATTAATCTTGTTTCCTACCACAAGGAGCACAAAGCTGCCATAAGCAATTAACGGATGGATGAACAGAGCTCAATGGTGTTGAATCTAGTTTTTCAGCCCAAAAATAAGGTGTTAGCCCAGTTTTGTGAGTATTTCCTGATCGCGTATCTTGAATTACACGGTGCACCAAGGGAATCTGATACAGCAAGATTGAGAAGTTTTGGAAGCAGGGTGTGTACCAATACTGAAAATCCAGAACAAAAGGCACCTAAGCAACAACGCTGCCATGTTAGACCTAAAGATAAAGATTATGGTTTTATTTGTTTTGTCATGTAGCACGTGTTCTGGAGTTTCCCCTTAACTAGTTTAAGAAGCAGGAATAATTATTTTTAATTATGCTGTGTTTTCTTCTTGGATGTTCTTCCTGTTAAAGTAATTATAAAATCAGATTATCAAGATAATTTTGCAAGCCATGAGTCTTAGTAACTGTGACCTGAACTAGAGCTATGCAGTTTAGATGTGTAGATTTTGTTTGTGGTCTATTAGAAATGTTTGCTTGGTAGCTTTTAGCATTTTGTTTTGGTGATTTGCACTTGTGTTTTCATTGTTGACTGACTTATAACATGAATGTTACTTTTCCATGGAACGAGTGGATCGAGAGGCCTAAATTTCCATTTTTTTCCTGCTACCCGAATTTCAGCTTGTCAGTGAGGTTTAACATAACATAACTGGAGGGGGGGAAATAATGTGGAGAAGTAACCCCCTGCACCAGTACAGGTTTGGGGCTGACCTGCTGGAGAGCACCTATGAGGAAAAAGACCTGGAAGTCCTGGTGGACAACAGGGTGACCATGAGCCAGCAATGTGTCCTCGTGGCCAAGAAGGCCAATGGCATCCTGGGGTGCAATAAGAAGAGTGTGACCAGCAGGTGGAGGGAGGTCATCCTGCCCCTCTGCTCTGACCTGGTGAGGCCCCATCTGGACAGAACTGGGTCCAGTTCTGGGCTCCCCAGTTCAAGAAGGACAGGGAACTGCTGGCGAGGGTACAGCAGAGGGCTACAAAGATGATGAGGGGCCTGGAGCATCTCTCTTATGAAGAAAGGCTGAGGGACTTGGGTCTTTTTAGCCTGGAGAAGAGAAGGCTGAGGGGGGATCTGATCAACGCCTCTAAATACATAAGGGAGGGTGTCAGGAGGATGGGGCCAGTCTTTTTTCAGTGGTGCCCAGGGACAGGACAAGAGGAAATGGGCACAAACTTGATCATAGGAAGTTCCATCTAAACATGAGGAGGAACTTCTTTCCTGTGAGGGTGGCAGAGCCCTGGAAGAGGCTGCCCAGAGAGGTGGTGGAGTCTCCTTCTCTCGAGACATTCCAAACCCCGCCTGGACACGTTCCTGTGCGACCTGCTCTGGGTGGACCTGCTCTGGCAGGGGGTTGGACTGGATGATCTCCAGAGGTCCTTTCCAACCCCATATTATTCTGTGATTCTGTGATTCAGTCAGTAATATTCTATATATTTTCCTTATTAAATATTGGGTTTCTGTTGTTTCTAGTTTGGAGAAGACTCTTCAACTTCTAGTATGACGTCTGTGAAGTTGGATCTTCACGCAAACCAAAGTGACCACAGCCAGTCCTTGCAGTCTTCCCCCGTTGCTCGTTCCA
Organism: Numenius arquata; assembly: GCF_964106895.1. NCBI lineage: Eukaryota > Metazoa > Chordata > Aves > Charadriiformes > Scolopacidae > Numenius > Numenius arquata. The sequence continues at coordinate 38,415,853 of NC_133581.1, forward strand.
TCGTTTCCGTGTGGAGCGTAGAATCCAACAGAGTGAGTGCAGAGGAAAGAGTCAACCTTGTCCTTGGTTATGGGAAACTTCTTGGCATTTGGTTTTGATGGACGGCAGCACTGGAGAAGGCAGCATTCTGAATTTCTTTAACATGATAAGCATGTCTGTAGTTTCTCTGTACCAGTTTCCCATCTTTTGAAACTCTACTACAGCGCAGAGGGGTTGTTCTTAGGTACCTTTGCAAACATCTGCCACAAATAAAGCGGTACGGCTGAGTAAAGATAGAAGAACTGCTGTTACTCCAGAAAAGATAACAGCTTAACACGTCTGCTCTTTTTTCACTCCAGGCTGTTCCTTATGTTCATATTAGCTTGTTAATCAGAATATTAAAGATGTTGAGAAAATAATAAAAAAATAATTACTTTCCCCCTTAGGAAACACAGCATATTCTTTGGCCTCATCGGTCAGAGTGCATGAAATCTTTCCCCAAAATTCCTGATCCAGAAGAACTGCCAACTTATTTCCTGCCTCCAGAAAATAGGGGATTCAGGCAAGTGTTGACTTTTTTGAAAAATTATATTTGTAAATTTTCACACTAATGTTTACTGAGCATTTTCTTTCTGGAGAGGATGGATGCAACTAGTAATGAACAGCACGGATGTGTTTGGACCTCTTTCTCTGGCTGTTCCACAGGAGGGAGGGTGTTTTCCTTTATTGTTGTCTTTACTGTAGCAGTCAGATCCAGTTTCATGGTGATTCTTCCCTGACTGTTAGTACAAGGTGAATACATTAAATATCTACAGTATTACTAAAAGAATGAGGATTGAAGCACAAGCATGAATGTTTTCCACAGTATATTTAAAAAGAAGACCTTGAGAGAGAGAGAATGAGGTGAACATGTATTTAATAACTACAATTAACTGTTGGACATTGCATACATCCTCTTTGCTTTAGTTATGATAACAGAAAATTGTGAAGACCAGAAAGTGCTAAAAAGGGATTATGAGTGGAAAGCCCTGGCTCGTTCCTTTGGGACAGAGGTAGAAAACCAGCTTATTTGTAGAATAGTCGGTAATACTTGTTATTACACAGGATAAAATAAATGTGTCTATGCTGCAATAGCTACCTTACATAGATCAATGCAACTTCGTAATATCCTGCTCACTTAACGTTATAAGCTTTCTTCTCCTAGTCGATAAAATTCTACTACTGAGCAGGTGTTAAAGCAAAGATTCCCACCCACAAATGTCCTGAAGCTTCCTTTGGGAAAAAAAAAAAAAAAAAAAAAAAAAAAAAAAAACCACAACAAAAACAAAAAAAAAACCAAAAAAACCAAACCAATGCTCAACTTAGAATGTTCCTCCCAAATAATTGAGCTACCTCTTGATGTTTTTGCAATCAAACTTTAGTTTAAAAAACTTCAGCATTTTCTTTTTTACTTATCTATTTAGTCCTAAACGTCGTGCAGTTCTTATTAGCATAATATGAGAATCTTTTGTGTCTTATCTTGCTGCCTTGTCCATTATTGACAGGTATTATGTGCTTAAAAATGGAAAGTAAAGACCTTATCTATTGATGACTTTTCAAGGGAAGGGTTGTCCTTGAACTCTCCTGGTTTGCATGTCATGTCTCGTGGCAGTCTACAGTGTGAGATGTGTCAGTTGATCATGTAGCTGATTCTTATATTTATATATTAGTGGCATGCAGCACGTGCTGTTAATTTGTCTTGGTTCTTCTTATTGCTAGAGTCCAGCCAATCCTGGGTATCCTGAGAGATACCATTGGGCACGGAGAAAGCCAAGCACCAGACTGTTCTTCCATTACTGATGCTCGTAACAATGAATCTCTAAACATCCTGGTCAAGGAACTAGACAGTAATCTAGATTTGAAATTCAAGATGCCGGATGATCAAGCAAGACAAGTAAGAGACATTTTTCTCATTGGTTCTCTTCTACTTTAAAGTTCTCCTCTTTATTGCCTTAAAAATCTTACTCAAAACCTTTCTGTTCTGATATTGTTCTGATATTTAAAAGGTTCTGATATTTAAATTATGTTTAATGTTTAATGATATTAAAACATATTTAAATATGTTCTGATATTTAAAAGGTTACTTGGTATCACAAGCCAATCAGTACTTCCAAAAAGGGGGAGCAAGCGCTTTCTAATAGGGCTGGAGAAAGGGAGAACTTGTCACTCAGCATAAGACTTGTTGTCTGACTTCTTTCAAATGCTGATCAAAAATACACAGAATAGGAAAGTTAATTGACTATTTAAAATTACTGCTTTCTTTTAAAACTTCTAACTGTCACTCGACATTGTTCAGCTTCTTGGGGTTTCCAATAACTACTGTATTTTGCCAAGTTGGTAACTTTAGGCTGAGACTATTCCTTTGTATTGCTTTCTGAAAATTGACTGCTTTAATTGTTACATGTTCACATCATCTATTTAGAACAATTTTTCCTTTTTTTTTTTTTTTTTCCCCCCTTTACTAAAGAAATACTTAGGGAAATAAGACTTGAATGTCTAATATAGATATATACACTGTAAAAATTTCTTCAGTTGTTTAAAAAAAAATAAAATCAAATCTTTTTTGTCCAGGTCTTGCTTTCCCGTATCAACAATCAATCTATTACACAGGCGAACATAGGAGCCTTTCTAGATTATGCCATGAAAAAGGTATGTAAAAACCTGTAGTGTGAGATAAATTCAGAATTTTTATTTGGTGTTTTTTTCTCCTAAATCAGTCAGTGATGTGCAAGAAATAAGCTTATTTGCTGCCTATAACTGAAGTGAAACTACCTTAAAAATCCATGTTTACAAGTACAGCACAAACATACAGAGAAATACTTAATTTAGCTTAGTGTAGACCGAAGAGCCCTGTGGTTATTGTTCTGGTTGTGGCTGTAGGCCATGGAGCAGCAATAAATTAGCTAATCCTGGCACTTGTTTGCTTAACTGAGAGAAATAGCTTGGAACTACTTCTCCATCTCTCACCCCTGCCTTCTGCTCTTCATCCTCCTCCTCCTCCTCACTACCCTGCCTCTCGCCCCCCACCCCTCTCTCCAAAGAAACCAATCTTCTGTCAGGATAATTAGCATGCTGGGGCAAAGCCTGCAGGTCTGTGTGGCACCCAGTGGAATGGCCACCTCCATTGTGCGTGGGGCCTGTGAGAGTCATCACCAGTCACGTGGCAGGAAGCATAAGTTTTAGTCTAAAATCAGTACAGTTTTACGTGCCTCTGTCTTACCCAGAAGAAAAATGAACAGTAGCCGTTGATTCCTGTGATTATGCTGCTCAGAACAGTCCTATACATGCCTGATGCATAGGTTTTTTGTTTTTAAGTGTACCATTCTGTTGCCTCCACGCTAAAAGTCTGAACTTCTCCATCATTGAGATGCTGACGTAAGAACACTGTTGTGTTGTGCTCACTCTGCCAGCGATAAACGTTCTTAGAGCAGGAGTGCCACAGTTGGTATCTTTGTGTTGGGAAAGACAAACTGCTGGCCGTTTAGTTAAAGAAAGGTCATTGAGACCTGTGTATGGAGTGTAATTCGGTGAGGAGTTCAGCATGAAAACCACGCGAGTAATGTTACGTATGTGCATTGCAAAATAGGGGCGATTAAATACTCTTACAATGACAGATTATGTAAGGTATTCCAAAAAGGTAAGATATCCCATTGCTATCTTCCACTTCATCTTGAACTATAAGTAGAACCCTCCTGTGTGAGGTTGTTTTTAAAATCTGGAAGAAAATCTTTATACTGATTAACTTTTTCAACACAGTACTATCTGCAATGCCAGCTGTATTGTGTTAGCCCAGTACTACCGTAGAGATACTTATCTGTTCCCATTCTTTAATCCTGGCTGTGTGTTTCCTACTCACACGTGCATTTGGGCTTCGGGTGTGTAGGTTGGATTGGTCATTAATTTCAGTTGTTGCTTTTAGGCTTTAAACTCTTTGTAGAACTGGGTAATAAGGAATTCTGAAAATACTAAAAACTAGAGTGTGTTTCTAAACCATTTCAAACGGCTCCATCTGAAAGTGGATGTTTTACATAGCTCTATCCACCTGTCAATATTTTAAAGTTTTGTTATTTCTCCTGTAGGATGAGTGTTTTGTTTTTTTCTGTTATAGGTGAAAGAGGAGGAAGGAATGTCCAAGGTGTATTGGACGCTTCCTCCGTTCTTCCACCTGCCCTCACTCGTTGCTTGCTGTTTTATAATTTTTAAACAGTATCTAATGCATGTCAACTTGTCAACTTTCATGAGACAAATAGATAACTAAATGTAAGAAAAAACAATTCTGAAACTTAAATTGACAGGAAATCTTGATGTTGGATCTAGGACCTGGAAGCACATCTAACTACAATTTAAAAGCTGCCCGGCCTTCAAATTGTAATTTCTTCATAGATCTCTATCAATGTAATTTTAAGGCTCTGAAGTGGCTCACAAAGCGAGCTAACCATTATCGCTTGTATATTTTAAGTGATTTTGTGGGGATAATTTAAGGCAGTCATGTGAGTAGAGTGTTAGCAGCAGCTGCTGCTAAATGACAGTTCAGACTAAATCAGGTCAGTCTGAGTAGGGCAGAGCAGATCCAATACTCTGCCAGCAGTCACAGCGAAGTGCAATTTGTATCCAGTTAATAAGGGAGTATGCAAGAGTGAGTTTCATGTGTTTCTCACCAAAGCGCAGGCAATTCTGTCTTCCTGAGACACCTCTTTGTGGGTATTTTCATCCTTTTCCATGATTCTCCTTGTAGCCGGAAGATCCTCTGTGGCTTGTGCTTAATGAAGCGGGATTGTACTGGCGTGCAGTTGGAAATAGCACCTTTGCCATCACCTGTTTGCAGAAAGCATTTAATTTGGCTCCACACGAGTATCAGGACATCCCTCTGGTCAATCTTGCTAACCTCTTGATTCATTATGGTCTTCATTTGGATGCCAGCAGGCTCCTGCTGAAGGCTTTGGCCATCAATGCCTCTGAGGTAAGATGATGGCTTTTTGTCTTTGTTCAGCAGTGAATGTTCTTTCCTTTGTTATTTTCTAAGTACATGTTACTTGTACTTACTTACCTGGGTGTGCAGCTCAGCTTCCACCTTGTGATTTGCAACAGATTTTAATTCTCTTTTAAATTCCTGATCGCACTGTGGGTGATGCTGATTGCTGAGAATATAAACATCTAGAGCAGAAGTTCTTCTAAAATAGATGACAGGCTCTTTGCCTCCCGAAACCTGTATTATCAGCCGTGGCTCCAAGGAATCTAATCCTGGTGTTTTGGCAACGCTTTCATCTAAAACAGAAATCCGTAATGCTGTCAGCATTGTGTCTCGATTTTTAAAACCCTTAAAGTAGCACAGATGTCACCGACATCTTTGGCTGCGTAGACATCTTTCTGTGCCACTTGACTTTTTATCTGTACTGTTTTATTTGTCCCTAGTTTTCGTCTGTACACCTAGAGAAAAAGCTGTGCTCTAGTTGTTTGTATGATTTCACTTCCAGTCATGGATTCAAAACAGGGTTTTTTTATTTCTGAATGGTGACCCTATAAACATTTCGTCGGTTGTCACCTGTCACATAGAAATTGCTGTATAATCTCTGTGAACTACTGGACTGGCCAGAACATTGCAGGGACCACCCTTTCTCTAGTGAGTAATTTTGGCCTTAACATCTGAGATGCTTCAGTAAGAAGTTCAAGTGACTTTTTCCTGTGCTTCTCCCACTGTAGTCAGATAAACAGACAGCTTAAACCTGCCCGGCCACCAGTTATTGAGCATGTAAAAAAGAAAGAAAAAAACAAACAAACAAAAAAAAACCAAAAACAAAAAAAGGCAGAATAAACTTTTTCAGCATAGCATCCAGGAACAGTTTTGCAATTGTTTGAAAGGAATCTGACCCATTTGGGTGGCAGGTAAAGATTGCAAAAAGAAACGACAGCGAGAGAACTATGCTTGAATGATGTGCCTTAAGAAGAACGCTTGAAAGCACAGCCTTGGAGGGGAGGAGCTGAGGGATCTTTAGGACCATGCTGTGTGAGTAGGGCTTTTTTCTTCAAAAATACTGGCAAGTCCTACTTCGTTACTATAACGGCTGCTCCTATATTTTTCAGGCATTCTCAAGTCCTGTGATACCTATTGTATCAAAAAAATCTGGCAGGAGAATTTGTACTTCAATAGTATTTCCTGGGATATAATGGAAAGTAAATACAAATTAAAATGAATTACAGCTACGGGGAGTGAAGGATGTGCTACATTAGCAAAAGCTTTAAAAAAAATAATTAAAAACTCCTGTTGCTCAGCTTGTACCTTTTTCTGAACGGTGTTTAATAATACAAGCTAAAATGAGTTTGAAAAACTCTCAAGCTACTGATCAGTTTCCACGTTTTCACATGATGAATGTAAAATCATTTCAGTGGAAAAAAATGACTACTAAGTTACAATATCACAGTCATTATTATAGCATTATACAGTTAATTGCAGCAAATTACTTTGTGTAAGGGAAAGGATTTTCAGTCAACAAACAAAATGTAATACTTCACTATATGCCTGTACTAAAGTGCTAATTAAATTCTACCCACTGAAAAAGATGCTTATAATTTGTACTTTAAGAAAAAAATACTTATTTTAAGGAGACTAGCCAAAAGCAGCAGACAAAAATATTAAGTTTTATAAGGAATTGAAAGTAAACATTAGTGTATACCCCTAAGCTAGTGTGACATCGGTGTTTTCAGTAACCTAGTTCTGCTCCAGTAAATCCTGAACACTCTTGACAAATGAAATGCATCTGTCCTGCTAGAACTCCAGGAATATTTTCATGGTTTTGCTGACTTTTCATCATTTTAAAATGTCTTCAAGCATTTCAATTCAGTTCTTTGCTACTCTGCCCAGAAAGCATTGTGTTAAGATGGGTTATAAGTAACGTACTTCATGCTTCATTTCAGCTTCAGTGTGTATTTAACAGCTGTTTTTCATCACAGGAAGATGGAATCCTGAACACAACCTTAAGTCAAAACAGCTCTGGTTTAGCACTAGCTCATCAAGCTGTTCGTTCTCCGTTCTAAGAACCGGCAGTCCCTGTTCAAGAAGTTTTCTAAATTCTTCCCAGCCAAATTGGAGAGGGTGTGGATTGACGGGGTTTTTCCTGCTTGGCTTCAATTTTCAACAGCGAACGTACTTACGCTGGGGTATGTTGCTTTTCTCTTTGCAGCCCCTGACTTTTTTGAGCCTCGGAAACGCGTATCTGGCTCTGTACAACATTAGTGGAGCTCTGCAGGCCTTCCGGCACGCGCTGGATTTGACGACCAAGTGTTTGGAGTGTGAGAGCAGCCTGAAGATGATCCGCTGTTTGCAGTTTTATCCTTTCCTATACAACATCACCTCTTCCATGTGCAGCGGTAAGCAACTGCAGAAGGATGGGCCATAAGTGAAATAGTGTCTTGTTTGCACCTGAAATTCATGATTACTCTGCTTTTTTTTCTGCCAAGGATCCTCCCTTTTGCTTTAGAGCGTTTTCTCCTTGTGAGGACCAAGGTTGAGGCACTGCTTTTAATGGAAAAGTTACACTCCATTAAGAAGTGCTTGAGGATGACTTGAATATCTAGAGGGCTGCCACTGAGTGCAAATTACTTCCTGAGCGTGTCAGTAATACCTTAGCGGCCTCGCCGGTATCTCTTATTGGTAAATGAGGGATGCTGGATTCACTATTTATGGTGGCACACAGCCACTGCTGCGAAACTACTCAGCAGCCTCTTTGTACATCCCTTCAAATTTCACAGGCAGATGGATTTGTTTTCTTCAAGGTGAAGAAATTGGTGAAGAGCGGTTTAGTTTTAATCCAGATCTTTTTCAGTGTGTTCAGGACTTTGGAGGTCATTTTCTACTGTTCAGTTTTTATAGAACAGACTATATTGTGTCTACATATTTTTCTTTTATAAGGGTCTGTGGTCGCTGCTCTTAACCCTCCAAAACTCTGTGAGAATAATGACTTTAAACCCAATTTCTCTACCAAAAAAAACCCTTTAAATATTTTGAGATAGAATGCTTTGTTGACCTTGGTGACTACTTGTATTAAAAGAAAAAAAAAAAAACAAAACCAATAATAGCTTTTGGAGGTGGATTCTTTCATTTCAGTGAATTCCACTGGCCTATTTCAAGTATTTTGTCTATACTTGCCTATGGCTAATATGCTGCTGATGAGCAATCTTGAAGAGCATTTATGAATATATTTTGTAATCCCTTCCCTCCTTCTCTCTTAAATTGTTACTAAGGTATCTTTCCATCTAGTCTTTCCTTTGTTTTTAAATGAAAACCTCACATGAGAGAAATACTTCTGATTATTTTTTTTTACTTTTTTTTTTTTTGTGATTGCTAGGGCTTTCTCTGGTTTTTATTTTTATTTTTTTAATTCCCTCTCCTGTGGGAAGATGTGGAGAAAATCTCCTCTGATTTAGCACCTAGAATTACACTGTGTAAACATAGACTAGAGGCCGCCATATCTCCTGGTACAACGTGGATGATGCCATTGTAGGTGAAATTCCAAGAATATGCTATTAGAATAATACTATCTTTTATGGCCATATGCATTTTTGCTCTGATCGACAGCACATGGTTGTGCAGAGAAATGAATGCTGTTTGGCTAAATGTAGTGTAGTAAGTAGTAGTATGGCCCAACTGATGGGTCTCTTGCTGACTTCATAATGTCAACTCTTAGGCTGTTCTCTTTCATCGAATCTCTTCATGTCAGATTGCCCTTCTCTTAAAAATCCTTACAGGTACCATAAGCAGTAGCGGGACTTGCACATTTCATCGTGAGACACTGTTCTGGAAAAAAAAAAATCAATGTTTGTTTACTTCTTATTAAGACTTTCTTTAAAAATGGCTGTAACTCACAAGGTTAAAGTTGATCCAGTCAAACCTTAGTGATAGCCACTTGATTTTGAAGTTAAGCAGAAAGTAATTTAAAGAGACTTTCATAGAACTGAGATGGTAATGAGCAGTGGCTGTATTTTACGTCTTTCTTTTCTTCTATTTGCTTATCTTCCTTAAACTTGTCGTAATACTTAATCCTACAGGTGAATTGAAGATTGGCTGAAAGAGCTCAGAGGGTTGTGATTAGTAGCGCAGAATCTGGTTGCAGGTCCATAACTAGTGGTGTTCCCCAGGGGTCAGTACTGGGTCCAGTCCTCTTCAATATATTCATCAATGACCTGGATGAAGGGATGGAACGTACCCTCAGCAATTTTGCTGATGATACAAAGTTGGGAGGGGTGGCTGACACACCAGAAGGCTGTGCCGCCATCCAGCGAGACCTGGACAGGCTGGAGAGTTGGGCAGAGAGGAACCTGATGAAATTCAACAAGGGCAAGTGTGGGGTGCTGCCCCTGGGGAAGAATAACCCCCTGCACCAGTACAGGATGGGGGCTGACCTGCTGGAGAGCACCTCTGAGGAAAAAGACCTGGGAGTCCTGGTGGACAATAGGATGCCCATGAGCCAGCAATGTGCCCCTGTGGCCAAGAAGGCCAATGGCATCCTGGGGTGCATCAGGAAGAGTGTGACCAGCAGGTGGAGGGAGGTCATCCTCCCCCTCTGCTCTGCCCTGGTGAGGCCCCATCTGGAGACCTGGGACCAGTTCTGGGCTCCCCAGTTCAACAACAGGGAACTGCTCGAAAGGGTACAGCAGAGAGCTACAAAGATGATGAGGGGCCCTAGAACATCTCTCTGATGAGGAAAGGCTGACGGACTTGGGTCTTTTTAGTCTGGAGAAGGCTGAGGGAGAATCTGATCAACGCCTATAAATACTTCAAGGGTGGGTGTCAGGAGGATGGGGCCAGTCGTTTTTCAGTGGTGCCCAGGGACAGGACAAGAGGGAACGGGCACAAACTTGAACATAAGAAGTTCCATCTAAACATGAGGAGGAACTTCTTCACTTTGAGGGTGGCAGAGCCCTGGAACAGACTTTCCAGAGAGGTGGTGGAGTCTCCTTCTCTGGAGACATTCAAACCCCACCTGGACACGTTCCTGTGCAGCCTGCTCTGGGTGGACCTGCTTTGGCAGGGGGGTTGGACTAGATGATATCCAGAGGTCCCTTCCAACCCTGTATCATTCAGTGATACATTCTGTGATTCTGTGATACACTCCTCTAGTTTGGCTAGTTCTTGGCTGCTCTTTGCACTGATTCCTGATCCAAGATGTTCATTTTGAGGTCAACTATTACTGCATGTGCTGTTTAGGAAGTTTGTTTCTTGAGTGGGAGGAGAGACACATATCAAAAGTGCTTATGAGAAAAGTGTTCTCTTTCCTTTTCTGCTCACTTGGCCACAGGTTAACACACTGAGCGTGAATGTGTCCATCTGGTACGTTTGGGTTGCTTTTCTTTGTTAAGGAGTCTGTGAAGCTGCTAAATCAAGAGAAAGCTGGAAATGCCTTAGCATGTTAATTCGCTCGTTAAATTTCAGTATTCCTGTATTTAAGTATTTCATTCTATATTTATATTTTTGCCTTTTCCTGTCTTAATATTTATTTCTTTTTCATTTCTGTTTGTAATATCCCTTAGGTCCTCTTTTGTCTGAGTGCAAGAAACCTGAAAGCATGAACCTGACAAATAGTGTAAATGTTCTTTGTACGTTCTTGTGCAGAGTGTAAAATAAACATATTAGTTATTTCAACCTTAATCATGATTTGTGATCTAAGTCAAAACTCAGAATTCAGAAATGGAAAAGTAGATTTGCCTATCTTATTTTTATAAGTTTTGGGGAAATTTTGTTTCCCCGCTGTAAATTACAGCTGACTCGAGAGGAACCTTGACAGGTTGTATGAAAGTGAGGTTAAGTCTCCAAAAATCAGCATTATTTCAAGAATGCATGCCCAGAAATCACGCTTCGCACTTAAAAGTATCCTGAAATTTTGGGAGTCTTCTGTTCATCCTTCAGTCCAAAGAAAACAGTTGAAAAGAGATTGTAAGTTTTAATTTTGACCTTAAATACATCACGCAAAAGTATATACAATTATTCGACCACTACATAGAACCTAAAAAATGTGAACTGTATTTAAATGCTAATATTTAACATTCCCTGTTGCACTTAACAGCTTTTGTTAAAATGTTAATATCATGTAGACTTATAAAATTCATAAAGCAGCACAAGACTGCTCCTGTTTGGCTCGGTGACAGACTGGAAGGCACATTTTGATGATGGGATGCAAACTGAACACCACTTTTGCACACTTTCCTGAATGGGACGTTAGGTATAGAGCTTCTGCACATCTTAAGTACGTGGATCAAATATGTGCTTGACAATCCCGCTATCACTGGATCGTTACTTTGGGAAATTTTCACGGCCTTTCATATCACGCATTGCTGCTTGGGGACATCTGATACCGAATTTAGTTTGTCCTCTTGTTTTCATGCACTCGATGGCACGTCGTAACTATTTATATCCATCTCCTTTGAGATGGATGTGTTACGCTGAAAAACTTCCCAAGAAACTGGGATGTCAGATGTTGTCTCTAGTTTAATACCTTGTTTTGATCAGCACTCATTGGTTATTTCTGAAGGTGACAGCGGTAGGGCTGCCCGTGCTTTGGGTCGGAGGCCCATGCAATAGCTGTGGTTTGGCTTCGCCTGTCAAAAGCCTCTGTTCCCAAGAACTGAACTCGGTAGCGAGACACGTTGTTCCTTGCTCTGCTGCCATCAGCCATCGGCAGAACCCAACACATGGTCAGTGGGAGTTATGTGTTAGCGTGGCATGGAATACGGGATCAAAAATCTGAATTTATAGTCTGATTTTTATTACAGTATGTGTTACATTCCAGTAGGTGGAATGGGAATTTTCTCAAGCATGTTGGGACATTTGCTGTTAGCACAGGACTTTGGAAGTGCGATAGACTAATGCTGACTTGGATGCCTGCTTATATGCTCCCATCTGTACTGCTGACTGGTACTTTTTTTTTTTAACTTACCTCTATTCTAGATAGAAACTTATATTTCAAACCCAAGTCGCTTTGTGCATGTGAGAAGAGGAATTAAAAACCTCAGGCCAACACTCTTCTATTTAACTTCTGCCTCCTATATTGAAGTTTATATAAATGTCTGCTTTCATTATAAAAGGGTTTCTAAATCCGCAAAGGTTTTTGGTGAGTTTTTTCTTATGGAGGGGGGTGTGTGAGGTGTCCAAAATTTGGTACAGCTATGTCATGTATGACATGTATTTTAGGCAGCTGCAGGAGCTCAATCAGTTGCAGCTGCCATGGATGCTATACATTAACAATGCTACAGTACTACATCTGCCTCTGTTACTTGGACCAACGTACTGCCTTATTCCCAAATAACTTAGAAAACGGTCGGAAAACTTCACTGTCAGTGGAGAATCCTGTGGTGGTCCTTCCAGATGTGACTTGGCAACTGTAAGGATGTTGCTCTACTGAATGATGAACTGTTACGTTGCTGGCAAGTCGGTTCCTGAAGGACGTTATGTAGCAGAAACTTGATGTTGCTCGACAGATCCCGGAGCAGCCATACTGACACACAAATAACGGAACCAAGAGACTTCCATAACAAGCGTTAAAAAAAAAAAAAAACCAAAAAAACAACTTAACGTGAAAAACACGGTCAACTCTCAGAGCTTCAGAAACGGGATGCTTTGGCTTTGTGCTGCTAATTAAACCAGTAGAGAAAGGCAGCATTGTTTTTGTCTGATATTGAAATGGTGCATTGCAGAGGTTGGTTTTGCACACCTTTGAGGTTTAAAAAATTGCAAGTAGCTTCTGTCATGCCATAAGGCCTGTAGAGGAATATCCACCTAACGCCTGAGGGATTATTCCTGTGGCATTCCATTGGCTGATGTGAGCATTAAGGTGTTGTCAGGCCTTATTAAAAGGTTACAATATACTGAGCATATTTTTAGCGTGATGGTCGCTGGCCGTTGAAACGTGCCGATTTGTTAATTGCTGTTGCATAATACTTTTCCTTATGTGTGTAAACAGAATTGCTGCTTGGACAAGCAGAAGTCGTTTGTACCCAAAATGTTTTTATCTGACTGTGAGCATCTACCTCTGACAGTTGCATTCATTATGAGCTCATGCCCTTCACGTTCTTTTAGGCAAGATCAAAATTCAAAATCTTAAACTGTATTATTAGAATGAGTTTTCTTGCTCCTGGGCTTCAGGGGGTTGGACTAGATGATTTTTAAAGGTCCCTTCCAACCCAAACCATTCTCTGAGTCTGTTCAAAACCTGAAGCATAACTTGTTTCAAGCTTCTCTTTTCCTTGGTCTCGCTGTCTTTCAGTACTTGGCAGGATAGTGCTTTTACAGTAAAGCTTTTTGCTACTCACTTGGAAGTAGTGGCAGTGTGAGTACGTGAAGAACGTATGTGCCTGCCATCAGGATATCTGAATGCTTTTGTGCAGTGAGCGTGTACGTTTGGAAGCAATACATACTTCCTTATGACTTAGCTCTGGAACGTGTACAGCAAAAGCTTAATGATCCACTTTAAGTATGGGTTTAGTGCCCTCTTGTGGTGCAAATACCCTGCACCACATGAAATCAAAAGTCTTGTTTTATTTCATCTACTTCCTCTTAAAATAAAACGTGGGGAGAGGGAATCTGATGTTTTAAGTGTATAGATTTTTCCTTTGTCCCCCCCAGCACTTAAGTTCTTACAAAGTTAATAAGCTTAGACCTTTAAGCAAATTGACCTGAAGAGGAGAGATTGACCTGAGAGGAGAATCTCTGCTTGAAACTCCGATAGTAAGCTTACGGACGTGCTGAAATCAACATCACAGTTCAAGCCTCTGACTCTTAACAGCTGCAATCCCTATAGCCATTTCAGATACACAAACACTTAGCAAAAGCATCACATACACTTTCTTTACAATAGCGTGTTAAAATGTAGAAAGGTGAAATACTTTGCATTTTTAAATGCACCTTTCACTTACACAGTGATCCCCTACAACCCATGACTGACCTGATGGTCCCAGCAAGGGGCTGCTAAATTTCGTGTATGTTTGCTATAGCATGAGGTCCTTTTAGACGTTTTTATCATAAGAGCATTTTACTTTCCTTCTTTTCAAGCTGCTGTATCTTGAGTGAGGAATGTTCATCACTTACGGTATTAATAGGTGGAAAGAGGAGAAGAGTGTTGGGATTAGCTCAGAATTTAATCTTGTTTTAGTTGAAGCAAAATGCCAGAATCTATACTAGTTGTATGAGATTCTGAACTGAACACTACTGTATGTTTAAAATTCAACTTTTCCTTTCTTTGACTTGCATATCATGTGATGGCAGAATTCTTGAGTGCTCCCGAGCCTTATTTAGACTCCACAAATGTTACCGCTCTTATTTGTTAGTACTCTTATTTTTATCTGATTATATTAATGGAAAGGATGGGATCCATGATCATTCATTTATCTGTTGCTTTTACACTCTCTCCATTGTCTTATGGGAAAGTTCAGCTGTATGATCAGAACAGTAGGCACCAGCAGGGCTGTTAAACAAGCAGAAGTCTATGAAGCACGTGAGCAGCTTGTCAGAGCCATCAGAAACACATCGTGGCAAGCGTTTGCATTGTCATTTAATAGTAGCATAGAGAAAGTGGGTTCTGTTTTCAACAGGAGTGGTTCTAAAAATCAATGTTATCATTTGAAGTGAAATACTCAGTTCCTTATTCCTACCCCCGCATACCTGCTCTTCACTGTATGTGTTCCACCGGGGATCTGAAAATCAAGCTGGATTCTTTCTTCCTTGAGCATCTGTGGCAAGGGACACCATAGAGTGTTGGTCCAGCTGAAAGATCTGCTGGTGCTGCACAAATTGGGCTCTTAGGAGTAAGAGGTGGTTAAATTGTGCTTGTGTAGAATGAAAACATCTTACTGAACGTGGGCAGGTGGGAGATACGGAGAGTGAGGACTGCTTTTTGTCCCCTTTGGAGGCAGGCATCCCTAGGGGTGGAGGTGTCAGGAAATGTCAGACACGCCTCTGACTGGGGGATCCTGGAGAAATCTGATGGGAGAATGTGGTCTGGGGGAGGAACGGGACCTAATTATTCTTTCAGTTTTGTTTTCAGCTGGTGATTGGACCACCAGCCCAGCGAGGAAACAGTTCCTACCGTCCACAATAATCCTGCAATAATCATGGCATTCCTAGAATTTTAGTGTTGTGATCTGGAAGGCAGTTGACCAGACACAGTCTTTTCGATGCTTTTTACTATTTGATTTAGTGCCTGCTGTATAAATCAGATCTTTCCCTGAAAAGTCTTTGTCTAGTGTCTCTTGAGTGGCTGAAAGTGAAGGACCATGCTGAGCTCACTTTGAAACCTTTCCTTTCCAAGCTCCATGTATTTTTCTTCTCAGTGCTATGCAGGGATGTATCGATTGGGATTCTTAAATTTAAAAATCAAAGAATGGGGTACTATGTTAAACCTGGCATTTTTAGCTACACCAGTATCCAAAGGCTGTACACCTATTGCTCATGCACATCACTTCCAAGCTACTGCTTGGATGTTAGGCATCTGCAGGGTTTCTGTAAAGGCAAACAAAGCCTCCTGTCTTTAAGTATATCTCTGTTGCTCAAATATCATTCTTTTTTGCATTTGTTAAACATGCTAATAGGCGATTTTGGTCTGCAGCTTCTTTTTATGCTAACGTTAGGTGATTTCTTTACGTCATGCAAAGTCTGTCTTGCTCGCTCACATCCTCACTCTGCTTATTTACAGCATGACAGCATACCTAACAGCTTCTCCCTACAGTCACCGGTCTGGCTTTGCACCGTGCTCTGTTGAGAATGGTATGCCTACAGTATTTAGTGTTCTGGATTCATCCTGTCCTTTCCCAGGACCAGAAGGCCACGGGCTGGGCAGAGGAGGGAGAAGAAAGTCCTGGCCTCAGCTGCAGGAGTAACTGAGGAAATGGGGATAGCATGGTGGAAGGGAATTCAGAATTGTAGGACAGTTCAGTGAGAGTTTACCGCTGCCAAACTATAAATATATGAAGGAAAAGCAGTACAGTACTAAACCAAATATAATATGGCGTTTCCTGTTTTTACCTGCCTTTATAATGCAAATGATTCTTCATGATGTGTTACCTGGATCCTTCAGTTACTTCAGCATAACTGTGTGTTCATGTAGTAGGGGGGGATCCTCAGGGGTTGGAGTGGCAGGGAAAAGGGTTTCTTTCCAGCTAAATTTTTCAAAACTGATACCTTCAGTTTTCGGATGTATAACATTTCTCTGCAACATTTTTGGTGCTTTTCTGTGATAGGAATGTAGACAAAATGAGACATTGGTGACTGTCTGTGTTGTCTTCTCTTTTTAGGAAGCTGCTTTTGCCCATGGTGGTTTCTTGCACGTAGCTGCTAAAAATTCTTACTGAACCTGAATAGTGTTCACTAGAGCTGGACCTTTTTAAGAAGGTCCAACAACTGCATGTGTTCAACAGCCTGCTTAGGAGGAACAGTAATACCCCAGCTACATCTCCAGGAAGATGTAGTTGCACCAACAAGTTCATAGGAAAGCTGTACAGACTGAACTAGTGAGGTGGTTAAAGCCTGTACGGAAGAGAAAGACCATGTGGTCCCCATGTATGGGAGAACCGACAATGCACAGCCTAGTGTCATTAACAGCTTAGAGTGATAGAATGGTCGGGTTGGAAGGGACCTTAAAGATCATCCAGTTCCAACCCCCCTACCCTGGGCAGGGACACCTCCCACCAGACCATGTTGCTCAAAGCCCCGTCCAACCTGGCCTTGAACCCCTCCAGGGATGGGGCAGCCACAGCTTCTCTGGGCAACCTGGGCCAGGGTCTCACCACCCTCACAGCAAAGAATTTCTTTCTAGTAACTAATCTAAATCTCCCCTCTTTCAGTTTAAAACCCTTCCCCCTCGTCCTATGGCTCTCCTCCCTGATCAAGAGTCCCTCCCCATCTCTCCTGTAAGCCCCCTTCAGGTACTGAAAGGCCATTATAAGGTCTCCCCAGAGCCTTCTCTTCTCCAGGCTGAACACCCCCAACTCTCTCAGCCTGTCTTCATAGGAGAGGTGCTTCAGCTCTCTGATCATTTTCGTGGCTTCCGCTGGACCTGTTCCAACATGTCCATGTCCTTCCTGTGTTGACTCCAAAGCTGGACAGAGTGCTCTAGGTGGGGTCTCATGAGAGCAGAGTAGAGGGGTAGGATCCCCTCCCTCGCCCTGCTGGCCACGCTTCTTTTGATGCAGCCCAGGATTCATTTTGCTTTCTGGGCTGCCAACACGCACTGCCAGCTCATGTTTGAGCTTATCATCCATGAGCACTCCCCAGTCCTCTCCTCAGGGCTGCTCTCCAGCCATTCTCCGCCCAACCTGTATTTGTGCCTGGGATTGCCACGTCCCAGGTGCAGGACCCCGCACTTGGCCTGGTTGAACTTCATGAGGTTTGCATGGGCCCACCTCTCAAGCCTGTCCAGGTCCCTCTGGATGGCATCCCTTCTCTCCAGCTTGTTGACCACACCACACAGCTTGGTGTCATCAGCAAACTTGCTGAGGGTGCACTCTGTCCCACCATCCATGTCTCCAACAAAGATGTTGAGCAGCACTGGTCCCCGTACCGACCCCTGAGGAACACCCCTCATCACTGGCTGCCACTTGGACATTGAGCAGTTGACCACAACCCTTTGAGTGCGGCCATCCAGCCAGTTCCTTGCCAAGCCCTTGAAGTCTGCTTCCGCTTGGCTTAAGTCTGCGAACTTGCGAAGTGGTGATGTGTAGGCTCAGCCTGTAATGAGTCATGTTGAGATTGTGTCAGAGCAGCATGTGATGCCATGTGCTCAGATGAAAATGAGCGCTGCATGCTGAGCCGTGGAGCGCCAGGCACTTAACTACCCCTGGTCTGTCGACTTTATTGATTTGTTTTTTCCTTTTTAAGGTTGGTTGCCTGGTTCATGTGAGTTTGTGTTGCGCTCTGACTGTCCTCAAAGCTTTAAATCTGTCATCTGTTCTGGCTACTAGTGGCTGAAACTAGGACAATTCAAAGTTTCCCTAAAGAAAGGGATTGATGTTTCTTGAACACAGCAGTTCTGGGGAGAAGGGACATTCTTCCAAAAATTCCTAGTCTTTCTGCGGGTGCTGTTCTATAGCTTTGTACTATTCCGGCAGTGTGAGGAGAGGATTTTTCTGTTGAATCCTAAACTAGGGTGGTTAGCAGTATTCTCATCAAACTTAACCTTCTGCAGGAATTCCTTACCTGGACTCAAGAAAAGGCTAATCTGTTTCTTGTTCATCCCTCCCTCAAAACCAGGATTGATTTATTTTTTATTTTTTTTTCTTAGTTGCAGCAACAACTCTGCTGAGTTGTGGGCAAAACGCAGTTTTGCTATTGGGAGCACGTCGGTGTCTCTGCTTTGGTCTCCAGTTAGGAGGAAGATTGCATGGGTATCTATCCCGAGCAAATCTATCAGTTGTCAGGGATGACGTCTGTTAATTTGCTCTTGTTAAGGAGTACAACCTGGTGAAGAGATACACAGATAAACATAATACAGCCTATGATAAGTATTTTCTTAAAATAACATATGTGAAATCAGTTCCCTGTGGAATACAGTTTAAATTCCAGTATATGGTGCAAGCCTTACAGACAGAGCGATAGTCGAAAGACACACACATGAGACTGTTACTTGGCTTTATGATGTCAACCCAATACATTGGGAGAGGTCGAAAGTAACAATAACTCATAAAGGGGTTAGTTACGCTGTTGTGGAGTTTAACTACGTGATGGCGCTTCTCCCGAGTGGGTTACTCTTGTACTGAAAGTCTCTTTTAAGCTTGAGTTCACAGGTGCTGTAGCATCTAACAGGACCTAAAAAAAATATTTATATTTAGCATAAGAAGAGGTATGTAGCTTATGATGGAGGAGAGATTAGAAAGAGAGCAAACCAAATGCAGGCCAACATTGCCTTTTCTTATGCTAGTGATCCCTAAATTAAGAATTTCCCTGGCTTAATCAGAAACAGCTTTCAGAAGTGTGTTGTGTGCAGGGAACTACATATTAATCTTTCGATATTCATAGCGTACGTTATACTGTGACCTGATGTAGGTGAGTGGTTTTTAATTTCTTTTTTTTCCATATTTTATTTAACACTTCTATATATTTCACAAGGAGAATTGGTGTCTCTTCATCAGGCACTGGTCTGTTACGCAGTGGTGAGGTATTTTCCTCACTTAATATGAACAAGAAATCTGGTTACGTATTGTTGGCATTTGTTACGTTTTGAGAGGTTTAATCACAGCTATAGTAGTAAGACAAATAGATAATCTTTAAATCTATAGCTAAGCCAATTTAGAGGCATCTTTTGGCTACAAATCAAATTTAAAAACTACTTCCCTATGAGTGAGAACGGTTGTTTCACTATATAATCCTCTTAATTAAAAACCTGTTGTTGGAATAAATAATTAAAAAAAAAAAAAGAACTTCTGTATTTTTCAATTTTTTTGTGCTTGAGTCTAAATTTTGACCACATAAATCGTTCTGTTGTTTGCTGTGCATCAAACCAATGCTTGTTGTGTAGCACACTTCTCTGACTACTGGATTTTGAGCGTGCCTGTCATCGTCTCTGAAGAAGGGCCACTGACCCCTTATCTAAGACAGGAATTTAGATGAGAGGTAGGAATTCATGAAAATCAACTTTTAAAATACTTCATATTGCTTTTCCTAATTTGTTTTCTATACTTAGCATTTATTTTTCAGTCAGCAGTATGTCCTGTCCTTTGAAAGTGTTTATTTTTGTCCTGTAACTTCCAGTTTTGCAAAGGAGGGCTTATATTAAGGGAAAAGCTAAAAATGAACAGTGTTTCTCTGTGGGGAGAAAATAAACCAAAAGCTTAGTCTAAATTTTGGGCACTACACACATCATTCTCTGCCAGTACCCACACTGATACTTAACTTGAAATACTTGACCAGCAGTGTGCCCAGGTCACCAGCATCCTGGCTTGTATCAGGAATAGTGAGGCCAGCAGGATTGGGGCAGTGATGGTCCCCCTGTACTGGGCACTGGTGGGGCCCCACCTCAAGTGCTGTGTCCATTTTGGGGCCCCTCACCACAAACAAGACATTGAGGGGCTGGAGTGGGTCCAGAGAAGGGCAACGGAGCTGGTGAGGGGTCTGGAGCACAAGTCTTGTGAGGAGAGGCTGAGGGAGCTGGGGGTGTTCAGCCTGGAGAAAAGGAGGCTGAGGGGAGACCTTCTCATTCTCTCCAACTCCCTGAAAGGAGGGTGTAGCCGGGGGGGTCGGTCTCTTCTCCCAAGTCACAGGCGATGGGACAAGAGGAAACAGTCTCAAGTTGCTCCAGGGGAGGTTTAGGATGGATATTAGGAAAATATTCTTCACAGAAGGGGTTATTGAGCATTGGCACACGCTGCCCAGGGCAGTGGTGGAGTCACCATCCCTGGAGGTATTTAAAAGATGGGTAGACGTGATGCAGAGGGACGTAGTTTGGTGGTGGTTTTCTCAGTGTTAGGTTGATGGTTGGACTCAATGATATTAAAGGTCCCTTCCAACCTGGATGATTCTACGATTCTATGACCAGAGAGGGAACTTATTACAATCTGTCCTCTTTTATTGCAGAGTAGCAGCTATGATGATGTGTGGGTAGTGGATACATCGGGTTTAGTCATTTATCCAGTGTGCTACAGCTGTAAAAGGTACTGGTAAAACTTCGATTTACTGCGGTGGAGCAGTCGTGCCTTGTTGAAGGAAGCAGTGACACTGTCGGGTTCAGGGAGAGCAGGACTGAGCGCTGGGGGGGCTGGTTTTGAGTCTGCAACAAGGCTTCCAACAGTTCTCTGCTTCTCTAGACATAGGTTGCCTGTCTGCTTTGTGTCTTCCCCGGTCGCACAGTGAATATGAAGCAGGACATGGGTGTTTCTCTTCAGTTGAGACCTATCAAACATTGACCAGTCGGTAATTGCATAGCCGGGCAACTGTAATTAACAACTACTACTTTTCTTCTCCCTTTACTTCCCTCCTCCATCTGTTGATCGTTTTTTCACTAAAAATAAACTGAGAAGTCCTTGTTTGTTTTTTTTTTATTTGGTTGTTTGGGTTTTTTTCACATGTATCTGTGCATGGAAAGCACCAAATTTTCTTTGGTGTTGCTTCTGGAGCACAGTGCTGTCTTGAAGTTCAGCAATTACAGCTCGTGACCTTTCTGTAACATGTTTTTAATGACACTCCTGTTTAGTCGTAAGTGGTCTGCAGTTCCCCCTTTTTGAAGCTCAATGGTGGGGCTTGTTTTGAAGTGTAAATCTGTATTTTTTTCAGGAAAACGGTAAGAAAAGGAATGCATGAATTTTGGAGCAAAATCTTAATAGAACCATGTTAATTTATAATTAAGGTGAGCAAAGCAGCACTAGCTGCTAAAGACAGGTCTCTTCTGCAGTTACTGCTCATCCTTTTGCTTTTAGAACTCATCTCAAAATAACTGGCCTGGACTTTTTTCTGTTAACAAATGTTTTTCAATCAAATTCCTGTTCATATGCGATTGGAATAACTTGGTTGCTGTTAACGGCTCACAAGATCTTCAGGAAATGATCGTGTTCACCTTGAAACTTAAAGGTAATTTGAGTGTTAATCATCAGTGTTAACATTGCTCTGAAAGTCAAAGCTGGTGTTTTCTGTGTGAAGAGTGGTCTCTCAAACAGCACTTCCCCGTAACACTAACCCTGGCTCGTTGATGGCAGATTGCAGTGACCTCACGCCGTGGTGCAAAAAGTAAAACAGTTCTTCAGGTGCTTGTTTGGCCCAAAATGCGATGACGGAGATCCCAGTGGTTTTTAGATGCGTGAAAGGGCTCCAATAGGCGAGTTCCTTCATTCCGGATTGTTTTTGTAAACTCTAATGCCTGGGATATGAAGCACTGAACGGGACTTGTTAGCACCCCCAAAGTTTTCAGGTGGCCTAAGAGCAGTGTTGATTGTTACGTGCTTTCATACCTGAAGTGGTAATATACGACCCCCTTTGACTTGTGTCTGTCTCCATCGGTGCAAACAGTGACCAGCAAAACTAAAAAGAAGGCTGCTTATTGCACTGCCCCTGAAATGTCTGTAGATGAGACTATTCATCTGCATGAAGGGATTAAAAACTATTTCCACAGAGTTCAGTGATATGCCATTCCAGCTATAAAAAAAAGAGAATTATCTTTAACTAAATTTCACTGTGAGGAGTACTAGTTTTGAGCGTGCATCAAAAACAAGCGTAGAATTAATAATTCCTGTTAGCAGCTTGGTTTCAGCTCGTTTCATACCCTGACAACCCAGGTATTGGGCTGATTTATGTCTGTATTAAGTCCAGTTCTCTCTTTGTACTGTTACACCATAAAGAGGCGCATCATTTAAGTGACACTTGTCTCCAGATAACTTGGCATTTTGCATAACCTAATGCAAGTCACTGACTACAAACATTCCAGAGATAATCCAGCTCTGCTTATTCCAATTGGTAGGAAAAAAAAATCGGTACCTAAAATTTTAAATTACTTGACTTTTAGTTTTCAACCATTGTTCTGCCATCGTAGCTTCTAAATAAGTACCAGAAATTTAAGGAAATGAGTTTGTCGTGTCACATGAAGTTAGGAGTCAATTAATTTTTTAAACGTAGTCTTTTGGAACATAGATGGTGGAGTTCAGGAATAGCGTATTTTGCAAGCTCTACACTGACAATTAGAGAAAGAATAAACAATCAGTAAAAACTCTGTGGTGACCGAAGACACTTGGAGATAATTTTACTTTTTATTTTCCAGTGCTGTTGATGACACCAAATCATGTATCTTAAGTCAGAATATAGGAATCAGATGGTGAAAATATTTAGCGAGGCCTTGTGTTCTCTGCCAGACGTACCACAAGATGCCAACAGCTACAGTAGCAGTTAATTTAGATTTTTAAAACAATCAGCGTCCTCTTTAATGGGGAGGTTTGCTTACTTTCAAGACCTCCTTCAAGGTGCGGCACTTCCATGTGATACGCTGGGGGCATGGTTTGTTTTCCATGCTTTTCACATTTCTTTCCTTGCTCTTTAGGTAAGTGGCTTTCGGTCAGAGGGTCTGGAGTCACCTAAATTGACAGAAGTTTGCTCTTAAAGAAAAAAAAAAAAAACCTACGTAGTACTAAAAAAAGTTTATACGTAATAAGGGAGGTTCATCGTTGTTTCCAAGCGGAATCATCCAATTCCTAAAGAAGAACCTAAGTCGTTTTGTTTGGGTTTTTTTTAGCCCTACCGACTGTAGTAGGTATCGCTCCTTCGGTGGGCGTTCAAGAGGGGTCATGAAAATGAAGCAGGTGGTTGATATTAGATGGGATGGATGATCTAGCAGGTATTTTTTACATTTAAAATGTGTGCTGTGCTAGTGCTGTGTAAGTGCATTCACATCGGCCACAAAAATTACAAACTAGAACAATATGGGAAAGAGACCTTTAATATATAATACTGTGTTATGCTTTTAATCTCCAAGGTCTCCATGATTCAGTTTAGAGTTTGTATTTGCTTTTTCTAACCGATAGATTGCTTTATAATTTAGGAACTTACTCTCCTATAACTTAGGCATTTATTCTCCTTTTTTTCCTCCCAGTTTCTACATTAACCTGGCACAATCAGGCTATTTATTTGTGTTATTTCCACCACTTAAATAAAGGCCCAGGAGCTTACTTTGTGTCATCTCTATAACATTTTTGTTTCGCTGCCTGGGACATAGTAACCTGGTTTCATAGTGCACAAGGAAGGACAAGCTCTGATTCACTTTTCTCTGAGCTCTGCAGAATCAGTAGGAAAAGTGGCAACAGCTGCTCTCAGAAAATAAAGGGGCAAGAAAGTGACAGTCACTGTTGTCCTTCACACAACTAAGGTTTTAAGCTGAAAGAGGGGAGATTTAGATTGGATATTAGGAAGAAATTCTTTGCTGTGAGGGTGGTGAGACCCTGGAACAGGTTGCCCAGAGAAGCTGGGGCTGCCCCATCCCTGGAGATGTTCAAGGCCAGGTTGGACGGGGCTTTGAGCAACCTGGTCTGGTGGGAGGTGTCCCTGCCCAGGGCAAGGGGTTGGAACTTAATAATCTTTAAGGTCCCTTCCAACGCAAACCATTCTGTGATTCTAAGCATTGCAATGGTACAGCTGATGTTCTGCAGCCAGTGGATGTGCCTGGAGTTTGGGGCTACATTATTCCCATACCCGTCTCAGCTCCCACCTGGTGGGTCTTCCCTCTTGGTCTTCAGGCTGAGACAAGCTGTAAAGTTGTGACTTGCATTGTGTCAGTGCCACCAGCTTCACAGGATGCCCATCAGAGATCTTGAGCTTCCATGGGTTTTTCAACTGGCTTTTTTTTTTTCCTGCTGTGACGTCAGACAACTGAAAGCAGCAATTTGAAAAAATTAGGCTGCTCAGGTTTCTATATATAGCAGTTCTCAAATCCCAAGAAAGCCAGTGCTCTCCTCTAATCTGTTTTTAGCTGTCAGTGTTTGTAAATTAATATTAACAGAGTTGGTCTTAAGTGGAATTTTAAGTGCCTTCATGCTTTTTTTTTCTTTCCGCTTGCTATTTCCAGCTTTTTTCTCTTATCGGCGTTTTTATTTCAATTAAAAACAGATGTCTTTTTTTCAGACCCCTTTGCGTTTTTCCTTTATACTAATGATGAGCTGACCTTCAGCAGAGGGAATTGTGGTCATCACATTTACTGAGAAGCACCTGACTTGCATCAAAATCAGGCTGGTTTGATGTCAGGCAGGGGGACATATTTTCAGCTTTAGGGTTTTGTGCACACCATTTCTCATAAATTAAACATGAGGATCTCCATATATTGAAGTGATTTTTTTTTTTTAAACTTTTTTTTAATGAAGCCTAATTTTTAGTGACAGCATGAGGGAGACAGGGAGGGGATTAAAGAAAGAGTCAATGACTGATAGAGTAGGAAAGGCAGAGTATAACAGTGGCATGTGTTAAAAGAGTTTATGAAACTGCTGCTGTTTTATGTATTTACTCGTCAAATTACATTGTTTGAGTTCTTTTATATACAGCAGAAAAGGTAGGGCAAGAAATAGTTTTCAGAGAGGGTTTTCTGAAGGTTTTTTTATTTGTTTGATAACTTTGATACTTTGGTAACACACACACACACAGAATGCTGGTCTGTTTCTCATCCAGAGATGCCACCTGAGTGTTCACAGATGTAAAAGTTGAGAGCCTACAGCAAAAAGCCATCGTTTTGCTTTGCTGAGAAGTGGTGGAACTGGTTACCCCTAATCAAGAGTTACAACCGTCCTCTCATTCCGCTGGCCTGATGAGAGTGGGACCTAACGATATTCTTTTGTAGCACAGGATCATTGCATGGAGAGGAAAGGAGTCACTGATCTACTTTATTCACGTTCTTTCTATTATATGCTGCCGGTTGAAAAAAATAATGCTTTCCATATGCGCGGAGCAACACAATTCACATTCATGGGGGTAGAATGGGGAACATACTTGAGAACCTTGTGTTTAATTTAAGCTTGCTTTAATTCGCTATGTGCTTCTTAATTCATTTGTATATGCATGCTATTTTCACTCTCAAGTGACTGAAATATAGGAAAGAGGGGGTTGAGAGCAACAGCTTTGTGCATGGAATCTGTTTTTCTGGGTGGTGACAGGCTTTTTTTTTTTTTAATCTGTTCATTACTGGGTCCTACATTTGGATTTTTCCAATGTTACTCCTAGATCTTTGCCTTTGGCAGAATGTGAGCCTGTAACCTGACCACAGGATTATATCCTATGTGACCACAGGATTATAGATGTTAGATTTTCAGCTGAAAAAACTTCTGTTTTTTTGACACAGATTAATCCTAGTGGCTTTTGCCTGTCTATTTCATGAGCTGGTCTTACCTACGTACTGTCTGTTGCTGGCACAGAAGGTCAGAGCCTGGCAGTCCTGTATCAGTCTGCCTTGGCCCTTTTTCTCTTGCACATAAGCACGGTGAGCGTTATGGTGCCTAAGTGAAGTTCATACGGTAGGAAACCCCCACGTGTGGCACATTGTCGCTAAAAATATGTCTTGGGAGTGCTCGCTGGAGTGGCTGCCAGCACAGAGTTGTTTCCTACGTGCTCTGCAGCCTTCCCTCAAAAGAGAACTGATTCTTCTTTCGTTAGTAGTTCACAGTGCATACCTAATAACATGCTTTCCTGTAACTGTTGTAGGTGATCTGCCTTGTCAAGAGGCAGATCAGCTTTTTAATCACCAAATGAAGTCTTTGACACCTTGTGGAATTATTCTGTTAATCCTTATGTAGAAAACTAGCAGACTGTAGCTTCCACACTTGTATCCAGGAGGACTGGTCTTACGTGCTGTGTCATTAAATTTCCCCCTTTCAGGCCACTGTCATGAGAAAAATCCAGATGGCAATCATGACAAGGAGAAATACTTTGATGGCCACCATGAGTCAGTTACAGCAGTGACAGAAGGACGCTCCGAGGGAGGGACAGAAGATCCAGACATCCTTACTCAGAGTTCAGCAAGGGATCCCTCCTTCTTGAGACTGGAAAGTAAGTCACAGAATGATTTGGGGTTGGAAGGGAACTCTGGAGAACATCTAGTCCAACCCCCCTGCCAGAGCAGGTCCACCCAGAGCAGGTTGCACAGGAACGTGTCCAGGTGGGTTTGGAATGTCTCCAGAGATGGAGACTCCACCACCTCCCTGGGCAGAGAGATGCTCCAGGCCCCTCATCATCTTTGTGGTCCTTTGCTGTACCGTCTCCAGCGGTTCCCTGTCTCTCTTGAACTGGGGAGCCCAGAACTGGACACAGTGCTCCAGATGTGGCCTCACCAGGGTAGAGCCTTAAAATCAATGGTGGCAAATGAGTCTGTTCTAGATCTTTCAGAAGAGCTTTCTTCCTTCCTCCAAGAAGCTGTGTTTTCACCCCCCTCTGAAAAATGACAAATAACCCTTAAAACCGGTTTCATTCCCTTCACTGTTCTTCTTCTCCAAGTGTAGCATCAAAATGCATTCAATAAAAAAAATGAGATCAGGGTTTAGACATTTTCCAAGGTAGAGGATGTAGTTTCTTGCCAGAGTCTACAAACATGTTGATTGTACCTCAGTGAATTCCGTGTCAGCTGTGCCAGACAGAAGGGAAGAAAACCAGGGTCTATGGTTAAGGCACAGAAAGTTTTATTCAGTGTTTAATGCACATATATAGAGAAAAGACTCCAACTGTTTACTCCCTCAAACAGGCAAAATTCTGGTTTGGAAAGGAAACTGGTAAGTGGTATAGATTTACTGATTTTTTTGAAGCAACATTTGATGAATATTTGCAGTTGGGAAGTCTGTGTTCTCCAGTCCCCCTCTCCATTTCCAGCATGCAGTGAGTTGTCAGTGGTATTTGGTTTGTGCAAATGGGAAAGTCAGGTCACAGGGAAAAAAGATCTTTTTAATACAATTTGTGGAAGCACCAGGAAAAGAATTTTTGACATTTTTATGGTATTCCCTCTTAGACATGGTCACTGCAGAAAGCAATGGTTCAGAGGGAATGGAGGGCTTAGAAGATGATCAGATGTCTGAAGAGATGCTGGCTTTGGTGGATGAGTTTGAAAACTCATGGCCTCAGGAAGCTTTTGAAGGGGCGCTGGAGGTCAAAGGTCGTCGGATGGACTTGCAGGGAATCCGTGTCCTAAAGAAGGGATCTCAGGATGGACTGGCCAGCTCCTGTTTTGGGGACTGTGGTGATGATGATGATGAAGCTGAATGGGTGAGTTCGGATGAGTTTACTTAAGTCTTATGCCAACTTACTCTTGTGGAGGAGGGAAAGATGAGGACACTTCAGGGGGTTTAATGCTGGAATATATATAGGAACTTCCCCTGTGGGCCTAAAAGCTGGTTCATGGCTTGCGTGAAATGAACAAGTAGTTTCAATCCGTCTTCTAAAGGAAAGGCCTCCGCATCACTAAAAATGACATCATACGTCTTGATTATCAGCAGCAAGAGCTTAGGTGCTGAACGATGCTGGGTGCCTTCAAACTTCTTGCTCACCGTTACGAAGGAGAAAAGTTTCTAACTCAAAGTTCCAGTTACCGTGGAACAATGAAATATCTGTTGTCATCACGTTATGGACAAAATACATAATGAAAAATGCCTTTCAGTTCTCCAGCAGCTAAATTGGCTTTCTCCCATGTTGGGGATTGAAGTTGTGTACTTTGTTTGCACGGTGTGATGCAGTGAAAGTGAGCAGGCTTAGAGAAGGGGTTGAGATGGGGAGAGAGGGAGAGAGAGAAAAAGGTGTCATCTGGAACACCTTTGAAATTTAATCTTTGGGCTAAAACCAATAGTGTATTGGAGCCGATAACATTGGTGATGTTTCTTACTGTTAACCTTACTAATACTGTTCTTTTTGGCAGATCACTTTTCAGGTCAAACGTTTAAAGAAACCAAAAGCTGAAAGCTTGGATCTCCAGGAGCCAGTTGGGAGAAATGGAGAAGAAGGGACTAATGGAGAAAATGAAAACTTTTACCAAACTGCCCTGGAGATCAGTGGACCAAAGATACCTTCTCCTGGACCAATAGGTAACCTGCTGCTTCTAGAGAAAGCCAAGTCATTTGCAGCTTTTATATTACATTAGTTTATTACCATAAATACGTGCCACAAAGACTACATAGTAAAATAACGCCTTCTAGATGAGTACGTGAAAAAATGTGAAATCTCTTCCCTCTGCAACTTCTTTATGAAGTGCAGAAATAACTTTATCTGCTGAATGAAAGCTTTCTAGTTAATTCCCAGAACTTCTGGGGCTGAGGTGGTAAGAATGGAGAATGAAACAGGATGACCATGAGCCAGCAATATGCCCTTGTGGCCAAGAAGGCCAATGGCATCCTGGGGTGCATCAGGAAGAGTGTGACCAGCAGGTCGAAGGAGGTCATCCTCCCCCTCTGCTCTGCCCTGGTGAGGCCCAATCTGAAGCACTGGGTCCAGTTCTGGGCTCCTCAGTTCAAGAAGGACAGGGAACTGCTGGCGAGGGTACAGCAGGGGGCTACAAAGATGATTAGAGGCCCTAGAACATCTCTCTGATGAGGAAAGGCTGAGGGACTTGGGTCTTTTTAGTCTGGAGAAGAGAAGACTGAGGGGGGATCTGATCAATGCCTATAAATACTTCAAGGGTGGGTGTCAGGAGGATGGGTCTGGTCTTTTTTCAGTGGTGCCCAGTGACAGGACAAGAGGGAACGGGCACAAACTTGAACACAGGAAGTTCCATCTAAACATGAGGAGGAACTTCTTTCCTGTGAGGGTGGCAGAGCCCTGGAACAGACTTTCCAGAGAGGTGGTGGAGTCTCTGTCTCTGGAGACATTCAAACCCCACCTGGACACGTTCCTGTGCAACCTGCTCTGGGAGGACCTGCTCTGGCAGGGGGCTGGACTAGATGATGTCCAGAGGTCCCTTCCAACCCCATGTCATTCTGTGAAAGAGGTAGATGTTGTGAGTAGAAGTAATAGAAGATAGAGAGGTGTTTAATGATCTTTTTCTTTAAAACTGAATGGGCAGAGAAGTTAGTTTATCAGATAAGAGACACCGCTTCAGGGACAAATGCAGGATGAATTGATTACTTGAATGGATTACTGACTAAACAGAAGACACACAACTCAAAAACAAAAAGCAGAAAGCTTGGTCTAATAAAAATAAATTTTAAAATATCAGTGTTCTGCTGTAATTGTTTTGGTGATATTATAAGAGAAAACTTAGAGACTGTCTTCCAGAAGACTGGAGCTATGGAAGAGTCGAGTTCTGCACCAACATAGATGAGGTTTGGAGAGAGAGGTGGAGTTTTTTCTAGTTGATTAGAGGGAACTGGAGAGTGGTCTATTAATCTGGTGCAGGCTGGTTCCCCTGGTGTACTCAGGCGGACAGAAATCATCAGCATGGGATTGCTTGGGATGAAATTTAGAGCTGCTCAAACCTAATGATGCCAAAGAAGATACTGAAAAGCGTGGAGGCCGGTTGCTTTGGCCTTACCTTGATTTCAGCAGAGCTAAAATCTTCATGTCATAGGGCTGATGTGTAAGCAAAGATGTGTTTCTCCAATACATTTTAGTCCTTGATGATTTGATGACCTGAAAAGTGATTTAACATTTTGAAGGTTTTCACATTAAATCTTTAACAAACTCCTTTTTTTAGCAACCGACAGATGTAATTTATTGAATTAAATATTTAAATAGGGGGGAGGGGTTACATGAAAACAGGCTATCATTTGTGAGCACACATTTATCCTTTCCTCAGCGTATCCTCTCTCCCCCTGAGCTACTTTTATTACATAGCATCCCTTGATTGTACAGTCGTTACCTTCCGAATGCTCCTGTGAGGCAGGTTCTGCTGACATCCTCTTTGCAAGGACTAAATCGTCAAAAGTTTAACTAACATACTGGAGGTCACCTGGGAGGGGGAGTTCCTGGTATAGCAGGGAAATTACAGTAGCTGTCCTGTGTTTGACTACATCACAGAACTGCCTCTGGGTAGCGTATCCATACCTCTCGCTCTCCTTTGCCCTTCTTGCAAAGAAGAGCTCACAATCAGGCAGTTCAGGGTGGCTGCGATGAGAACTGATCGGTCCCTGCTGAAGTTCCCCAGTGTTTCTCCAAGTTAGTTTTCCTTTCATGGGAATGCTTTACAATAGACGTGGTATTACAGACTTCATCGTTATTCTGCCAAACTGTGGTGAAGCGGTTTGCTATACCTTGGGTGGAAAATAGGATTTGCATCCAAATGGGCAAAGTATCAGGTAACTAAAAAGAAATACTGAAATGCTGTTGTGACAGACTGGTACGTTGTTAAACTTGGCTTCCCACTGTGTAAATTTACAGTTACAATGAATGTTTCTTATGTCCCAAACAGTTTGGATGGTTCTGGTATGAGAGGGAAATATATATGCTCTCCTATCAGAACGCCAAGTTAACAGTGTTACCTTGTTAACACAAGCTGGATTCCTAGGACTTGGTGTAGTATCCACCAAATGTGAAGGGAAGATTTCAGTTAAGGTGAAGATCAGGTTTTTGTTTCTCCCAGTGATCTGTTTGTTAACATAGAGCAAGTTATTTAACCTTTCCCTGCCTCAGCTAACTTCTCTGCGAAATAGGAGGGCTGAAGTGTAATTACTTAATAGTTTCAGAAATGTTGCCTTCTTGAGTGTAAGAATGTGGCAAAAGCCATTGTCTGTCTTAAACCCATATTTGTTGAAAAGAAATGGCAGTATTTTTCACCCTGGATTGTCAGAAGATGGAGCAGTCAACTTTTATGAGTTTTTACTGTAGCTGTAGAACATAAATGATGACTCGCTTAGGAACTTACTTTAAGGACATTTAAGTAGAGACATTACCTGTAAACAAGAGTGGTGATTGTTCTTCATCTGTAGCTATTGAAAAAGTGTAATGAAACAGGTTTTAAAACTCCACCTCCTGATCAGTCTTCTGTAGGATTCAGTTCTGTCTTTGGATCCCACGATTTCCGTTCAGTCCATTTAGGGTGGGAATGTTCTTAAAGAAACCTGGCTGCAGGACTGTGACTTTTATAACGTAGGGAATGACTCCACTGGTATGAAATATTTTGTAAATCATCGTACTGAAGCAGAAGTCTTTCTGCTTCCAGATAGCTTCTTCAATATTATTTTTTTTCCTCCTTTCTCAAGGGAAAAGGCGTGATTATCGTAGCCTTGGCTGGCCAAGTCCTGATGAATGCCTGAAACTCCGTAGGGTAGAGCTTACAACTGTAGCCAGCACGTGGCTTGCTGTTTCCGCTAAAAACATTGAGTAAGTATCTTGTATATGAACTTTAAATAAGTTACACAAAGCAAGGCAGTTACATGGCCTTCAGCATGCATAAACTGAGGATTTTAGTATCCTTTAAGAAAGAACTGCCAGGATTTCAAAGTTTGAAAACTTTATGTGGTATTCCATCTGTAGACTTGCGAAGAAAAGTGCAAGTGCAGACGGATGGTTCCTGATTCTCCTGCTTCTTGAGCTACTCAAATGAGATTCTGGCCGGGTTCTGGGCAGTTTACACTCGAGAACTTTGTGATGACTTCTTCTGTTTTCTTCTCCTGACTGATTCAAACTTGTTGTATGACCTTTGTAGCATTACAGAGCACATTGATTTTGCCACACAGCTGCAAGAGCCAGCCATGGAGCCCCTTTGTAACCCAAATCTACCAGCAAGCATGCATACTTTGGACCACCTGCAAGGGGTCTCCAGTCGGGCCAGCTTGCATTACACTGGAGAAAGTCAACTGAAAGAGGTAGGCCAGAGTTGAAGGCCGTCACACAAAAATGGCCCTACCACGGCAGATTCAAGACACGTTTAGCTCAGTGCCCTGTCTCCAGAAGTGACCTTCGGTGTGTGAACACTGGGATAAAAGTGTAACAACGCAAGCCAAATGCAGTGTTTTAATTATTTTACCAGAACATTTTCCTAGCCGCCTACGATCTGGCCTGGTAGAAATCCAAAAACACTGTTAGTGTGTTTGTATTTACAGCTCTTGATGGATCAATTAGTGAAAGAAGAGTCCAACTGAGCGTACATAAATTTCTAGCATTCTTAGTATTCCGTGCCATGGAGTTATAGCGCTGTGTGATGGTACAGATAGTATTAACTCAAGACAGACAATGATGTTTAGGTTGGAATAGGTTACGGGCAGTTGTAAAAGGCTGGTGAAAAAAGCAACCAGCAAGTGAGGGACATCTCTTACCAGGTTCCAGCATCTCAGCACTTGTTCTTCCTCTTCCACAGGTGCTACAGAACCTTGGCAAAGACCAGTACTCACCACAGTCATTAGAACAAGTCGGTACTCGAATAGCCAAAGCTTTGGAAAAGGTATGTGCAAATGAGAAAAATTAGAAGTCTGGGCTTACCACTCGTGACTGACGTAGTGGTCAATCCAGTCTTGAACCGTTTGTCTGAAATCCCAATCAAGGAACGTATTAGTAACTGGACTAGGGATTTGTGTCTGTTCAGCATCTGTAATGCCCTCATAGGTATTCTGTTAAGCTATATCCCGTGCTTACGCTGTCAAGTGTCTTGCAGATCTCTCTAATAAAACTTAAGCTTGTCATATTTCCCAATGTTTCCAGCCTTGTAGTGAGCAGTATCGCTGGTTGTTGATAGATACTAAACTGTTTCAATGGTTCTCAGCCCTCTGCTTTCTTTTTGTGCTACATTCTATGATTCCGTGATTGTCTCGGAGCTTAGGGAAGGTTAAGCCGTGGCTCAGCTCTCCAGTTGCGCTCCCAGCATGCAGCGGTCAGAGAGTGGACCTGCAGGGGCTTCCTCTCTTCTCTGCCTTCTGCCTTTTACCTTCGGCAGCATTGGGCTGAAGTGACCAGTGAGTTCAGGGCACCACGTGCAAGGCTGCGCTTCCCCTTCTCCTCAGAGAAAGCCAAGTGTCCTGGCGAGACTAAGGCTGCTGAGGATCTCAGCTGAGGTCCTTGGGAGGGGATGATTAGGGACATAATTTTCCCAGGATCTATGAGGTACATAAGGATGCAGGCATTGTTGTTAAATGTTTATAGCTAGTGGGGAGGATATCCCAAACTGCTGTAGAAAAGAAGGCTTGGCCCCTGGGTGCCTTGAGCCTGTTGTACTGAAAGCCATCTCTGAAACTAAAGCCAGTATAGCTTTGTCAGTCCCAGAAAGTAAAGGTGTTACTCTTCTCCTTATGTTACAAGATGTAGTTTCCGTTCACTTTAGATGTATACTAACTTGTTCTCTTACATGCTATGGTTCCCCCTGCAGACAGCAAGCTTTATCCAAATAAGCTGCAAATTTAGTGCCAAGACCAGAAACAGAATTCTCAGTAAGGCTGGCTGTGTTGAAAATAAAATGCAGTTCTTCTGTCAGCAGGCTCATTCAGTATTCACAAGAGCTAATCAAACAAATCAAGATGGCTACTTATCTAATTGCATATGTGAGCATAAACATTCATTTACTGTATCTGAGTCCACAGAATTCAAGCACATAGTATTTTGCTTTCTAACACGTGACATGGGAGTCAGCCAGCTCGAGGCACTAAATTCAAAAGCAGAAAGGCTTCTGCTCTGAGCTGCATCCCAGAGCATCCTTTCTCTTCCCAGTGACTACAGAGAGCCTACGAGTCCAATCAGCTAACTTAGCTAATTTTTTTGCTTTACGTTGGGTAATGTGTGTATCCACGTCTAGATGGACACCTGGTGAGAAGCTGTTGTGACTGCGGAAACTTGTTGCTGTTTAAAGCTATTTAGCTGCTATTCATTTCTTAAGAAAATGATGTTGCATTTGGAGTTTGTGTTTCATTTGGCAATCTCATTTACCTGGCTATTGTATATATGTTGTTAGGTGAGAAACTTTCTGCTGCTTTGAAATAGTTTAATGCTATTTTAAGTGTTAACACCTTCTACCTCAATATATCAAATAAAATGTTCTGTTCACTACAGGTGTTTACATGACTGGTTTTTGTGTTCTTCTTTTGCCAGAATCAGACTTCGTGGGTCCTCTCTAGCATGGCAGCTCTTTACTGGAGGGTAAAAGGCCAAGGAAAGAAGGCCATTGATTGCTTACGGCAAGCATTGCACTATGCACCCCATCACATGAAGGTGTGTACACATGAGCCCACTCCTCAGATGAAATAATGTTTTGCTTGTCACAATAGAGCTTTCACAGACTATTATTAAGGCTGATACTGTGTGTATCAAGTGTCACAGTATCACAGAATGATATGGGGTTGGAAGGGACCTCTGGAGATCATCTAGTCCAACCCTCTGCCAGAGCAGGTCCACCCAGAGCAGGTTGCACAGGAACGTGTCCAGGTGGGGTTTGAATGTCTCCAGAGACAGAGACTCCACCATCTCTCTGGGCAGCCTCTTCCAGGGCTCTGCCACCCTCACAGGAAAGAAGTTCCTCCTCATGTTTAGATGGAACTTCCTGTGTTCAAGTTTGTGCCCACTTCCGCTTGTCCTGTCCCTGGGCACCACTGAGAAAAGACTGGCCCCATCCTCCTGACTCCCACCCTTGAAGTATTTATAGGCGTTGATCAGATCCCCCCTCAGTCTTCTCTTCTCCAGACTAAAAAGACCCAAGTCCCTCACCCTTTCCTCATCAGAGAGATGTTCTAGGGCCCTCATCATCTTTGTAGCCCTCTGCTGTACCCTCGCCAGCAGTTCCCTGTCCTTTTTGAACTGGGGAGCCCAGAACTGGTCCCAGGTCTCCAGATTGGGCCTCACCAGGGCAGAGCAGAGGGGGAGGAGGACCTCCCTCCACCTGCTGGTCACACTCTTCCTGATGCACCCCAGGATGCCATTGGCCTTCTTGGCCACAAGGGCACATTGCTGGCTCATGGTCATCTTGTTGTCCACCAGGACTCCCAGGTCTTTCTCCTCAGAGCTGCTCTCCAGCAGGTCTATAATGTATTAGATATTAGCTTGTTGTTGTGAGACCTCGAGACTTTCACCACATGTTTAGTTTGGACTGTCTCTTTTTTTAAAAAAATCTTCATAATAGAAAAAGACAATTGCAAAAGTGGTTCAGTGGAATTTTGTGCAGTTCAGTGGGTTTGATACCTCTCTGGGCAATGCGAGCTTCGAATCTTAATCAACCTTTGTCTAGACAAGTCTTCTAACTTCTAAGTTGGGAGTATAGTTTCTGATTATGCTTTTAAAGAGGGGGGGTATATCTTCTGGTTGTGGTTTTAAAGAGGCAACATCTAAAGGAGTAACATAAATGCTTAATCTTATGTGTTTGGGCTGTCGATCTCAGCTTGGCACTACTGCCTGACTTTGTGCAGCAGTTCTGTGCTTTAGTCCAAAAAAGGCAGTCCTTTAGACAAAATCTTCAGCTTTTTCAGTTGACTGAAGTGCTTTGTACCCTTCACCTTGCCCCATGGTCTGCTGAGCGTTACAAAGTCTGTTCTTCTACACCAAGATCCCCCTTGCAAACTGTTAAATGCAATTTATAGGCTCCTCACTCAACATTGCAGATTTCGCTTTGGGACCTGAACAACAAATTGTGCAGCACTGCAAAATACATACTCCTTTTTGAGTCTTGGTCTGAAATTCTCCTCTGAAAATCGAGAGACATAGTAGTTTACATTCTCAGGATATTATTGGGAGGATCCAGCAACTAACAGTAGAAATGCCTCAGCTCAGAAATGTACATCCCATGTATTTGTGTCCCCTATAATTCTTGTCTTTTTGCACTTATCCTTTTAAAACAAGGTTGGAACCAAGATCTAACGCAACGAGCTCATGGTTATTGTCCTGTCTTTGTGCGTAACTGGAATGGTTCCTCAGAAATGGAGCCTTTAGCTGTGTGGCTTGTAAGGGTCAGAGTATGGATTGGAAACTACAGTTTGGCGAGATGATGGCTTAGCAGTGCTGTTTTCTAGAAATGTGAGAAAATGTTGCTTGGGACTGGCTGACTCTCGAATCCGTGGCTTGTTTTTGTTTTTGTCCTCTCTACTGAAGCTGCCTCTAGAGGAAGCTGTGGGTCTTCTTTGTCAAGATACAGCTGCGACTTGAACTCGGTGAGAGTTAGCACTGAATTAACAGCTATTTAGTATTTTGGTTTATCCTCCTCTTTGGTTGTATGCACTCTTGACTACTTTCTCTTGCCTTGTCTCATGTAAATAAAAGGTAATTAATTTTCCTGTGGGCTTTCTTTTGTGATTCTGCCTTCCAGAATGTCTGATTTGCAAACATGAATGATTTACCCACCAAAGGGACTCCTTGCCTTCTGGAGGTCGAGGAGGCTAGGATCAAATACAGCCAGAATTTGCTATTGTCCTGTTGAGGGCACCTAAGACTTGTTACTAAGCGATATTTTGTCCTTTGAAGGTGTCAAGCCCAGCTCCCAGAGAGTCCGTTATGGCTGTCAGGCCTCCACAGTTTTGTCAGTCAGACAAGGTCACAGTCTGGAAATCCAGGAAATAAAAGACGTATCATCAGTGACCAGCTGAGGAAATTTTATTTATAGCTGTTATCCAGTGTCGTATAGGAATTCTGTGGCAGAGGCAGGATAAAAAGCACTGCATTGGTTGCACTAATGGTTAGATCCCTTTTACACTTCCCTGCGGTCCCTTTTTGTTCCTGTTCCTTCCCCTTTGATGCAAAAGCTGAAGGAGGATGGTCAAACAGAACAGCTTCTCTTTTCTCTGAGGACGCATCTCATCTTTGGGGAGAAAACTAGTGTAAGAGCGTCTGAAAAATGAAAGTACATACTGGGATGCTTAAATTAGTTAATTCTTGAGTTGTTTGTCGATGCAACAGCAGCGTTTGTCACTATTGTGTGTATGTGAGATTTTTTTGGTTTTAACTCGGGTCCAAACGCCCTTTTGTAGTAAATGAGGTCTGGCTAATCACTTCCAAAGTCACCAGATAATGAGATGGGTAGTAACCAAGCAAGAGTGGTGGAGTCTTCCGTTTGTCTTGCTGATTCTGAGGCAGTTTCAATGGAAAGAACCTCCCTGGTTTATCTCTCGCTCTTCTCTCTTTCA
Organism: Numenius arquata; assembly: GCF_964106895.1. NCBI lineage: Eukaryota > Metazoa > Chordata > Aves > Charadriiformes > Scolopacidae > Numenius > Numenius arquata. The sequence goes on from NC_133581.1 coordinate 38,453,299, forward strand.
GGATGTCCCACTAATCAGCCTAGCAAACATCTTCCACAACGCGAAACTCTGGAACGATGCCATCATTGTGGCGACCATGGCGGTGGAAATCGCCCCACACTTCGTGGTTAATCATTTCACCCTGGCAAATGTCTATGTGGCGATGGTGAGTGTGCTGTCACCCAGGTACCTCTGCCTTCGGTACGGTATTTATATGCATATAAAAACCTTCTTCTCACAAATCATTTTGAAGGAGCAGCATTCAAGAAATCGGGGTAGGATCAACAAGAAAGAATTTTTTCTATTTTTTTTTTTTTTTTTGAATGCCAAAACTCTTATCACTCATTTTAGTCTTACTACTCATTTAGTACTTGAAGGCCAGTATTTTTATAAGATGGCTTCAGAATGCTCTCCACAAAGCTTTGCTGAGACGGCAGCGAACAATGGCTAATTTGGGTCGGCTGCCCGTCTAAACACAGGATGTTTTTTTAATACTGGAAAATTAATGATAAATCAAGTGTCTATCCTGAAGAGCTGAGCTTAGCTTGATAAATAAAACCCCATCCACAGTTGTGGTGAACAAACACAAAGGGAATTTAATTTCAGTATCTGGATTATCAACACCCCAAATAATTTACAGATTAAACTCAAATTTCTTCACACTGTCTGTATATTCTAATCTGCAATTTAGCTTTCAGTGCTTACTCTGACCACAAAAATGTTCATTCATTCATTCTTTTTTCAGTGGTGCCCAGGGAGAGGACAAGAGGGCACAAACTGGAACATAAGAAGTTCCATCTAAACATGAGGAGGAACTTCTTTCCTGTGAGGGTGGCAGAGCCCTGGAACAGGCTGCCCAGAGAGGTGGTGGAGTCTCCATCTCTGGAGACATTCCAAACCCACCTGGACAAGTTCCTGTGCAGCCTGCTCTGGGTGGACCTGCTCTGGCAGGGGGGTTGGACTGGATGATCTCCAGAGGTCCCTTCCAACCCCATATCATTCTGGGATTCTGTGATTCATTCCTTTTCTCTTGTTAATGCTGGATTGGTTCCTGTGTGTTTCATCCTTAACAGGGCCAGCATATTTGAAGTGTAAAAGGGGCACCGGTAAACTGAGACATAGTTGAGATAGATAGATAGATAGATAGATATATCTGTGTCAAAAGTATTTTCATTTATGCAAGTTTGATGCTTGAGTTGCCAATGTCTGTTTAAAGTTAGCACAATGCCTAAGGATAACTTCGTTCTCCCTGGACCTGAGACATTTGTCAATGGAGCCCCGTGTTCATTATAAGAAATGACTGTAACAACAGGACAAAATTTGTCTTCTGGATCAAATCATATTAACATAAAGGCAACTTAGTTTCTTTACGTCGTATTTAACCTGCTGTTTTTGAGAGCTGACCCTGACCTGCAGGTTGTAGAAGGTGTCATGCTAATTAATAGTTTAGCATTATAGAGGCCAACATTCCTTTATTTGTAAAATTTTTCAGTAAGTTGCCTTACAAAGGGGAAACAGTTGGCCGTGTTAAGGACTGAGAACTTAGGATGGATGCTATAGAAACTATCCATGCGGGAATCTAAAGGAAACTCGAAATAATACCGTATCACAGCAAATGTAAATGGTTATATCTAAAAATGGAAAAATCTGATTTTTCTTTTCATTGCTGTTTCTCAGTGCTCCTGCAAACTAATAAGGGATTTGTCTGTGGAATTCCTGTTGAAACTGTATTAAAATACACTTTTTTAAAAAAAATCAAGACTTTACAACTCACCTCGATCCACTTAGTGTTTATAATGTGGCTAGAAATTAATATTAGCTCTGCTGTACAACTGAAGTCACTGAGAAAAGGAAGTTAAGAGAAAAAAAACAGTGGTGAAAGTGACTGAAAAACCCAGAATGTTTTGAGTCTTTTCCCCTCTCATTTTTCTTCTAATACACTACTAGATGTTAGCCTGCTTTCCTAGTTAATAAAGAAGCAGGGTGGCACAGGTAATTAGATTTTGGCTATCACAGAATCCCAGAATGATATGGGGTTGGAAGGGACCTCTGGAGAACATCCAGTCCAACCCCCCTGCCAAAGCAGGTCCACCCAGAGCAGGTTGCACAGGAACGTGTCCAGGCAGGATTTGAATGTCTCCAGAGATGGAGACTCCACCACCTCTCTGGGCAGCCTCTTCCAGGGCTCTGCCACCCTCAAAGCAAAAAAGTTCCTCCTCATGTTTAGATGGAACTTCCTGTTTTCAAGTTTGCGCCCAATTCCTCTTGTCCTGTCCCTGGGCACCACTGAAAAAAGACTGGCCCCATCCTCCTGACACCCACCCTTGAAGTATTTATAGGCGTTGATCAGATCCCCCCTCAGTCTTCTCTTCTCCAGACTAAAAAGACCCAAGTCCCTCAACCTTTCCTCATCAGAGAGATGTTCTAGGGCCTCTAATCATCTTTGTAGCCCCCTGCTGTACCCTCGCCAGCAGTTCCCTGTCCTTCTTGAACTGGGGAGCCCAGAACTGGACCCAGTGCTCCAGATGGGGCCTCACCAGGGCAGAGCAGAGGGGGAGGAGGACCTCCCTCCACCTGCTGGTCACACTCTTCCTGATGCACCCCAGGATGCCATTGGCCTTCTTGGCCACAAGGGCACATTGCTGGCTCATGGGCATCCTGTTGTCCACCAGGACTTCCAGGTCTTTCTCTTCAGAGCTGCCCTCCGTCAGGTCAGCCCCCAACCTGTACTGGTGCAGGGGGTTATTTCTCCCCAGGTGCAGCACCCTACACTTGCCTTTATTGAAGTACATCAGGTTCCTCTCTGCCCAACTTTCCAGCCTGTATAAAAATATAAGTTATTTCAGCACGAATGCTTCTTTCTACCATTCTGGAGGCCAGCTTATCAACTAAAATTGTCTAGCCTACTGTATGCTTTTTAAGTTTTGAGGTTGTTTTGTTCAGTTTTTACTTTTTTACTTTGAGTAATCTCTTAAAAATTATTTCAAGTTGTTTCTAAAAACATTAGCTTTTCAGCAAAGTTGACGTTTTTGCTTTATCCAAGATTTTAAAGCTTTGATCTTTGTAAATTCTGACTGAAATCTGGTTTTAAATGTTACTTTTACAGCAAGAATGCTAAGGTCTGCTATTAACAGGAAAAGGTGAGAAGATTGGTCAGTAATGCTCAGCAGCGATTTGAATCCCTTCCCTGGATTATGCAGAATTGGGTTATTAGAAAATATCAGAGTTACTGGGGGGAAAGGGGAAAAAAGAATCCTAAAGCACAAGTACTGGTTCAGTTACTTGTGTTCGTACCGTACTGCTCAACTACTCAGGACAGGCAAGGTGTAGAAAACATGTTCAGTGTTTGTAGAATCTGACTCTTTACAATCTTCTCTCTCTCTTTACAGGAAGAGTTTGAAAAGGCGATGAAATGGTATGAGTCAACACTAAAACTTCAGCCGGAGTTTGCCCCAGCAAAGAATCGAATCCGCACCATTCAGTGTCATTTACTTATGAAAAAAGAGCGACGGTCTCCTTAGAGATCAGCATCTTTTATCTTTTTTTTTCTCTATTCTGCTTTTAAGTGCGCTAAGATAAATTGATGAATCAAAATTTTTAACAAGACTTTTAAAGAGATGGGATTTGGATCAAGGGTTCTCTTTTTTTTTTTTTTCTCAAATATAGGAGCATCTTTGGAAAAAATATATTTCACAGACCATAATTTTAAAACATCCGTGTAAATATTAAACCAAGAAACTTCCGTGAATCCATGACCACCTGTACCAGGACCGAGGCACTGTTAGTTTTTCCTCAATGCTCAGATTGGCATCAGCATCCAAAATAACTTGCTTCGTGTCTTAGATTCTAAGTCAATGGAAATGCAAAGCACACGCCTGTACCAAATAGGAAGAAGAGATAATCAGCAATTCATCCACGTGAAACCCATGCTTTGTCCAGTCTTGTTCACTCCATACCGCATTACCTGCTTTTTTTGGAAGGAATGGGACGGGATTTTAAATGTATTAAAAAAAAAAAAAACACATTAGGAACATCCAGCATTTTTGGAATTGTTTATTTCTGTTGGGGGACGAGGAGGAAATGAGGAGGAGGGAACAGCGGGACACTAAAGTCCAAGTGTTTTTTAATCTTACTTGCAAAAAAAAAAAAAAAATCAGTAAAAATCCCAATAAGATGTTTTATATTTGTCTGTATATTCATAGCCCTCAGCCTCCCTGAGTGGTTGATTTACTAATTCTTTGTTCACTGTATTCCTAGCCATTTCGGAATAAGGTGCGAGTTTATGCTCACTCTGAGCCATACTTTCAGCTGCCGAGGAGGAGGGAGGCGGTGTCGAGGTATCAACAGCAAATAAGTCAGGTGGAAGATTTCCAAATCAGTTCTCTCTTTGGTTGGTGGAGGACCTGATTCTCCAGACATCATTGTTGAATCAACAAGGGCACATATTTGAAATAAAATAAATCGTTTATGAACAAACCGCAGCTTCTCCTCTAATTAATTTGGGTGTCGGGTGCCGCTCGCGAGAGTCTGGGCTTGAGGAGCTGCAGCCTTTCCTCGGAGCAGAGCGAGCTCGGGGGCAGGAAAGCCCTTAATACTTGGGATTAGGCAATGATTTTCTGCGGATCCGTGGAAAATTCCCTGCACCTCCATGCCTGACTCCTTTTCCGGGGGCAGAAGGATATAAGAGAAAGTTAACTAAACCAGCTGTCTCTTGTGTAACCCACCCTCCAGCTTTTAGTGCTAAACATACTGCTTAGGGATTCTTTTTAAAGAACTAACAATGTTTGTGAACTTACTCTTTCTTTTTTTTTTTTTTTCAGTCTTTTTCCTCTTTCAGTGACGGCAGTGTGGAAACTATGACGTTGACATAATTTTTTTTTTAATACTCTAATTTTTTACTCCATAAAAGGATCCCTGAATATTTTTATATATGCTTGAAGATGAGCAGTTCTAATGCAAATTTCACCTGGTTTATTGCATGTAATTTTTGTTCACCTAGAAAGCCTGACAGAGGCATGAGCGAGTGCTGCTGTTGGGTAGATTTTTATTAAAAATGAATTAATATGTTAAATGTTTTGTCAACAGAGCCAACAGCATGTCAGATTTTATTCCCTTCCCAAGGCTCCTTGAAGGCTGGATGTTGTTGACCGGAGACAGGCATAGCTGTATCAACTCCAAGAGGACGATGACTTTCTGGAAGGTCTGATACACCACCACTAGGATCACGGACTGGGATAAGGAATTGCAGAGATTTCTCACATGAAGGTGTGGGAGGGGGAACCAGTGAGGCAGGTACAAGTCAGCGGGAAGAAGTTCCATTCGAGCTAGAAAAAAGTTAGAGGAAAGGCTTTTCCTTGAACTAAAGCAAGGTGCAGAAAGGCTGCTTTTATTCAGTTTCATTAACTGATCTGCTTTACTTTTGTAGTGGTTGGGAAATACTTGAGTGTCACGTAAACATATTTGGTAAATCTTCCATTTCGTGTGCTGGCTTTAAAGTGTAACGTGCAAAAACTTCTCTTGGTACAGAGGATCCACTTGACTATTGGTTTCCTCATGTGTCCTACGGTCAAACTGAGTGGTTGCCACCTGCTGGACTCTTCTACTGCATAGAATCACAGGATGGTTTGGGTTAGAAGGGACTTTAAAGATCATCCAGTCCCACCCTCTGCCATGGGCAGGGACACCTCCCACCAGACCAGGTTGCTCAAAGCCCTGTCCAACCTGGCCTTGAACCCCTCCAGGGATGGGGCAGCCACAGCTTCTCTGGGCAACCTGGGCCAGGGTCTCACCACCCTCACTGATGATGGGAGATGCTGGTATTTCAGTGAAGAGTAGGGCTGGTCCTTAAGAACCTGAAGCAGCCATATGTGGAACGCAAATAGTCATCCTTGGCTTTGACAAAAGATGGAATTAAAATAGACCTTTTCTGGATCACCAAGGATTATCCTCATAGACGGCACTGGTGGGCACTTAAAATTAGCCATTAATACTCATGTTGGTTTACAGCGTGCTTACCCCAGTATTTATTTATGTTTTATTAAGGAATGCCCTAAGGTGCACTGGATACCGACATCATACAAAAGGCAGGAATGCTGAGTTTTGTGGGGATGACCATCCTATAGATGGGGATCACCACCGAGGAGAGAGCAGGCTCCTGCTCTGCTTGCTCTGGTCACATTTTCAGAGAACTAGCACCTTGTGAAAGGTTTGTGAAAACTGCGGTAGTCTGACTTGGTATAATTTTTTTCTGAATCTTGGTTTAGAACTTTAAAGGAGTGTGTGCTGCTTTGCTCTCATAAAATTCCTACATACAGCTGTTCATTCGCCGCTTGGCTACTGCATGGTGTATCTGCCATAGGACTCATTTTAAAATAGCCCATGCTTCCCTCTTCACTGTATTTTCAGAAATTCTAGGTAATTTCTCAAAGCGTGCTGCCTAAGCAGTGCCTAAAACTGAAACGGGGACGCCAGAAGATCTACTTGATCATGAACTTGACCTAACACCAGCAATGGGAGTGTGTGTCTTAAAGATTTCCCCCATTGACGGATCTCCTGGGGAGCGCTAAGAAGGCAAATGGAAGGCTCTCCTTTCCCATCTCCGTGTCTTTGACCCTCCTGTGTAAATGCAAAAGATGGTGGGTTTGGAGTGGTTTGGCTGCGTTCAAGTGTTAGTCCAAGGACAGCTAGTTATGCTGATCTTAGGAGGAGGAGAGGAGTTAGGCAGTGTGTTGAAGGGGAAGCCAGTGAATTTAATGGAGCAAAGGTGTGCATCTCTGCAGGATGAGCTCACTATTTAAGGGTGACATTCATCTCCTTCCATTTAAGCTATTTTAAAATGAGCTAAGGTGGTTGTCAAGGCTCTATCTTTGATAAATGGAAAAGATTATTATCTTGAGAGGGTGATCCGCCCTCCCTGTTGTACAGCGCCACAAATTGCCTGTTCGAGCTGCCTGTTCCTTTCCATTGACTGTTGAGGTTCCTTTGACCAACCCAACTGCCATATGATTTCTAATAATGAGACTTAGGAACTCATTTCATGTTGAATGGCTCTGCTAAACATACCACCAAAGCAGCCTCATTTAGGGATGACGTAACCATAGGTAAATGGCAAAATCCTCTCTTCTCCAAAAAGCTTTTTTTTTTTCAGTTGTTTTCAAAGCCTACCCAGAAATGAAGTGTAGATGGGGTAAAAAGTCTTCATTTGCTTGCAGGTAGCATCGTGCTCCTGACATCTGGGGGCTTTCGAGGGCAAAAGCCTTGATTGAAGAGGATCGATACCTCTGTCTATGGAGCGGTGTGTTTGATTTCACCGTTGACGGCACAGTTGTACTGGTCAGGGCTGCACTGATGCCATACAAAAAAAGAAAGCTCACAAATACCATGTCAGCAACCAATATGACCATAGCGTCGCATTCAAACAACAGGTTTTCGAAAGCGATGGAGGCTGGGATCTGAATTACCATCACCCATGGACACCTTCCATCACCTGTGGTGGCCAATTTGTTAACCAGAATGAAAATATTAATTGGGAAAGTTTTCTGATGGAGCTCAGAACCTTTCTCTGCTCTCTAACCCTCACTCATAGAATCACAGAATGGTTTGGGTTGGAAGGGACCTTAAAGATCATTGAGTTCCAAATCCCTGCCCTAGGCAGGGACACCTCCCACTAGACCAGGTTGCTCAAAGCCCTATCCAGCCTGGTCTTGATCCATGCAGGCCTCCTGGCTTTTTTGCCTGACGACTTCTTTTTTGGGATACACCTCTCCTGAGCTTGGAGGAGGTGATCCTTGAATACTAACCAGCTTTCTTGGGCCCCTCTCCCCTCCAGTACTTTTTCCCATGTTACCCTGCCAACCAGGTCCTTCAAGAGGCCAAAGTCTGCTCTCCTGAAGTCCAGGTTAGTGAGTTTGCTGTGTATCGTCCTTGCTGCCCTAAGGATCTTGAATTCTACCATTTTGTGATCACTGCAGCCAAGGCTACCCTTGGCTGAGTTTGACATTACCCACCAGCCCTTCCTTGTTGGTAAGGACGAGGTCCAGCACGGCTCCTTTCCTCATTGGCTCCCCTACCATTTGAAGAAGAAAGCTGTCATCGACACATTCCAAGGACTTCCTGGATTTCTTGTGCCCTGCTGTGTTGTCCCTCCAACAGATACCAGGGTGGTTGAAGTCCCCCATGAGGACCAGGGTCTGTGAACGCAATGCTGCTCCTATGTGTCTATAGAGGGCCTCATCCTCCCTGTCCCCCTGGTCAGGTGGTCTGTAGCAGACCCCTACTGTAACGTCACCTGCCCCGGTGCTCCCTTTAATCTTGACCCATAAGCCCTCTGTTGGGTCTTCATCCATCCCCAGGTGGAGCTCCATGCACTCCAGCTGGTCACTGACATAGAGGGCAACAACCCCTCCTTGTCTCCCCAGTGTGTCCTTCCTGAAGAGTCTGTATCCCTCCATTCCAACACTCCAATCACAAGAGCCATCCCAGCACGTCTCTGTGATGCCAATAAGATCATCACCCTCTTACAGGGAAAAGGATTGAAAACAAACCAAAAAAAACCCCATCGCCTCTTCCCTAAGGGATGTATGATGTAGCCAAAGATGGTGTGTTAGCTCTGCTGCAGTGTTGTGGTGCTTTTCCTTCCTGTGATTTTCAGCAGCTGCCGTGGGCTTGTCTGTTAGCAGCTGAGGACCTCCTAGGTTTAGACCTGCTTTGTGAGTAGTGACGTTCCTGCCCTCGTTGCTGTCCTCCTGCGTGACTTCAGGCCAGGCATTTCCCCTCCTGGCTGCACCTCTCTTCCTCCCACATGTCGTCTGATGTCTTTTTGGAACATATGGGGGATTTTTTGGAGCTGGAATCATCGCTGTTTATGTCTTTGCATGAGAAACAGTTGTAGTGCCAGGGAACGCAAACAGTAGCGACGCAGAAACAACTGTGTGGGGACCTAGGAAGCGGGGAATGGGAAGAGTTTAATCGCCTCTGCATCGGCACTGAAAGAGTCAAAAATGCTTTATTCAGAAAAAAGCAAGTTCCTTCTCCTCTCCAGATGTTGTGTGGCAGGTTCAGGGTGGTCCTCCCATCTCAAGCATTACTCAGAGGTGTCCTTCTGGAGTGCTGCAGGTTGCCTTGATTTCTTAGAGGACCAGCTGGCCGTGTTTTGGGTCAACAAGACTCTCTTGAAAGAAACGTCCCCAAAGGATTAAGCTTTGTGGGGTTGCTTTTCTTTTTTTTATTATTTTTTGTTTGTTTGTTTGGGTTTTTTTTATTATTTTCCTCTTAATTTGCTGAATGTACTCCGGTGTGTGCCGGTACTGATTCAAACAAAGCAAGTGGGTCTATGGACACTGAAGCTTGTGAAGGTTTCCTCGCAATTTGTGGTCTCCCTGCTGAAATCTGATGGCTGGTGATCCCTGAGAGCCAGCAGAAGGTTGTCCTCCAAGTGACTACCAGGAAAGGACAGGCAGGGAGCTTAAAGGCAATTCATTTTTATTTTATTTTTAGGGAATCCGCACAGGAGTGATACAGCCTGCATTCCGTACGTACGATGTTAAGAAAGTGAAAGTCTGAATTAAGTGAGAGGGTTCTTGCACCTTAAGCTTTTCTCATTTTTTAAGTCTCGAGAAGCTCGGGATTGATTAGGAGCAGCATTTTGAGAAGGGTGCCTGCTTCCAAAAAGCAGCCCCTCCTACTTGGCAAGTAGTTGATTTATTTGTTGGTTTTGGGTTTTTTTTTTTAACCTTTTAAACCTAATGACCTGCTTCTGGGTTCCAGAGCAAAATGAATAGTAACTGAGTTCAGTAGTCCCGGAGGAGGTGCCATGGCAGTGCCCCAGAAGGGAGCAGTTTCAAACACAGGTGAGGGTGAGTTTGCTTTGTGGTATTTATAATCGGGGGGGGGGGGGGGGGGGGGGAATTGTCTTAAGGCAGTTGTTTTCATTTGTCGAGGGCTTATTTCTTCTTTAATCTAGTTTCAGGCTGCTCCTTCTACTCCTTCCACGTTCAGTCCTTCAGAGTCAGGTTATTACTAGTCTAATGGAGTTTTTCCATTGACATTTAATTGTGCCCGTGGCGTGCCAGGGGTCCTGCAGAAGAACCAGCCTCTGCTCTGAAAGGTGATGAGGGGCCTGGAGCATCTCTCTGGTGAGGAAGGGCTGAGGGACTTGGGTCTTTTTAGTCTGGAGAAGAGAAGACTGAGGGGGGATCTGATCAACGCCTATAAATACTTCGAGGGTGGGTGTCCAAAGGATGGGGCCAGTCTTTTCTCAGTGGTACCCAGTGACAGGACAAGACGAAATGGGCACAAACTTAAGCACAGAAGTTCCACCTAAACATGAGGAGGAACTTCTTTCCTTTGAGGGTGGCAGAGCCCTGGAAGAGGCTGCCCAGAGAGGTGGTAGAGTCTCCATCTCTGGAGACATTCCAAACCCGCCTGGACACGTTCCTGTGCAACCTGCTCTGGGTGGACCTGCTCTGGCAGGGGGTTGGACTAGATGATCTCCAGAGGTTCCTTCCAACCTCGTATCATTCTGTGATTCTGTGACGCACAGCCCCAGACACGGGCCTGCATTTAGACTTCCAGTGGCTACAGGCTTCATCTGTGGAGCTTGTTCCATGGCCAGAGATCAGAGGGCTCTTCAGTCAAGCCTTCTGGCTGCAGCCCTTCCACAGAAACACCACTGCTGGTTCTTAAAATCCCAGCAATCCACATTTCTCTGAGAAGACACTGCTCTGCCAAATTGAGCAGTCATCGTTCTAGGACAATTTAATAGAAAACTTTCGAGGTGAATTTTTGACTGCTCTGCTTCTTGATCTAAATGCAATCTTGTCTTCTGTCTATAATTGTCCAACTCTACTGCTGTTTTTTTTATAAAAGTAGATTATTTCCCAGAGCTGCAGATGTCACAGATCACAGTATGATAGCATGAGGTACCGCTATGTCTTCCGAGTGCCTTTTGCTGTACCTTGTCTTGTGATCCACCTGCTGAGGAGCAAAGAAGTCCCATTTAAAAGTCATTAAGAGACACTGACTTGCGGGCAGATGCAATCCAAACAAAATGAATGGATGGAGGAAGCCCAGATGAAGCCAGTTTTCTCCAATTGCCGTGCTAGGAGCCAAGGTAGGACTTCGTGTTCTCCAGGAACAGAGCGAAGAAACCAGGCTTTAGCGGTGAGACACTCGGAGGAGGAAGAGAAGGCTCCAGGTAAGAGCAAGGAAGCTGAGGGTCCTGCTTTTGTAGCATCAGCGACTGTTTCTTATTGCAGGACCAGACAAGGTAAAAAGGACAAAGAGGTGGCCTGAGTGGATAGTTTCTTCTGGCTGTCTGGAGTAGTCAGAGGAGAAGGACATCCAAGAAGCCATGAGTTGATGCTGCAAAACCGTTGCAGAGGGTGGGTCACCCGCCACTGACACATGGCCCTCCACGTGTTCAGATGTGCTGTGTGTCCTCGTAGCCCCAGGAGGAGGAGGAGGAGAGACAGTTCATTTTCTAACCTGTAGGTATTTTAGCATCCGTAGTCACCTGTGGCAGGGAGTTCCAGAGGTCAGTTTGGTTTCCAGTGAAGAAGTACCTCTTTGTTTTGAACCTGCTGCTTTCACATGGTGCTTCCTCCTTCTTGCATCAGAAGAGACCATGAGGGATGGTTCTCCCTCACCTTTTCCATTAGGTGCTGATCTAAGACAGACCTTTTTGACTAAACCGAGGCCTGACTAGACCTGGTTTGGCTTTCAGCCTGCTGACTCATTTGGGAATGTAGAACTCTTGCTCAAAAGCAGGAAAGGAGACTGCTCAGCATCTGCAATCTGCTTTTTTTGCCCACTTTTCCACCTGGATGGCAAATGCTGCTGGGAAAAAGAAAGGTCAGGATGTGATTTGGGCGACTGAGGTGTGAACACCAGGGTGGCCAACCTACAGCAGATGCATCTTCTGCCACACTCGCTCTCACCCTCTTCCTCGGGGCCCTGCACCTGCAGTGAGGTCTGTGCCTTGTCCCTGCGAGCCAGGCTGTCAGGGGGGAGAAGAGATCTCTGTGCAAGGGGACGGTGTGATGGCACCTGTGTATGTCCCTGATCATGCATCTGGCCACAAACAAATGCTTTTTGAAAGGCTTTGTGCTAGATGGCGTCCTCTGCCCTACCACAGCAGTACCTGCACGCCGGTGTATGATGTACCACTACAAGAAGTTGGGGAGTTGGACAGAGAGGAACCTGATGAAGTTCAACAAGGGCAAGTGCAGGGTGCTGCACCTGGGGAGAAATAACCCCCTGCACCAGTACAGGTTGGGGGCTGACCTGCCGGAGGGCAGCTCTGAAGAGAAAGACCTGGAAGTCCTGGTGGACAACAGGATGCCCATGAGCCAGCAATGTGCCCTTGTGGCCAAGAAGGCCAATGGCATCCTGGGGTGCATCAGGAAGAGTGTGACCAGCAGGTTGAGGGAGGTCCTCCTGCCCCTCTGCTCTGCCCTGGTGAGGCCCCATCTGGAGCACTGGGTCCAGTTCTGGGCTCCCCAGTTCAAGAAGGACAGGGAACTGCTGGCGAGGGTACAGCAGAGGGCTACAAAGATGATGAGGGCCCTAGAACATCTCTCTGATGAGGAAAGGCTGAGGGACTTGGGTCTTTTTAGTCTGGAGAAGAGAAGACTGAGGGGGGATCTGATCAACGCCTATAAATACTTCAAGGGTGGGTGTCAGGAGGATGGGGCCAGTCTTTTTTCAGTGGTGCCCAGGGACAGGACAAGAGGAATTGGGCACAAACTTGAACATAGGAAGTTCCATCTAAACATGAGGAGGAACTTTTTTGCTTTGAGGGTGGCAGAGCCCTGGAAGAGGCTGCCCAGAGAGGTGGTGGAGTCTCCGTCTCTGGAGACATTCAAACCCTGCCTGGACACGTTCCTGTGCAACCTGCTCTGGGTGGACCTGCTTTGGCAGGGGGGCTGGACTGGATGATCTCCAGAGGTCCCTTCCAACCCCATAGCATTCTGTGATTGAGAAACAACCCTGTGTTTAATTGTGATCACGGGGTATGAAATAAATCACCGATTCACACACTGAGCCGGTTCTATTAACTATTAGACTGCCATAACGAACGTTGGTACGGAAACCTTTGTCATCTGTGCGTTACCTCTTGAGGACGGTAGTTCTTGTGGTCTTTCTCAGTGAACTGAGAGAGGGGAATTGAATGATCTTCCGAAACCTAATTAATGAATAACTCCTGACTGTCATCACAGGGCGATTTTAATTAATTGGAGCAGCTTGGTCAGCACATCAGGTTGCAAGAGCTCTGCAAGGGTTCTTGTTCTCGTCGCTGCAGGTCTACGTGGGCTTTACTTTAAATTTCTGTAGCCACAGCCCCCTTGCACCCGTGTACAACAGCCGCCCTCGGCAGCAGCATCACCAAAAGCTCTTAAGCGACTGGGTGACTACAACCTGACTGCAGTTGTCTCCGGCTGAGGCGGGAAGGACAGCGTTTCCTCCGGAGCAGATGGGGTCAGGGCGGCGCTGACACCGGTGTCCTGACAAAGAGCCCCGTGTCCCCTCCCGTACATGGGATTTCTCGTGCTTTTAGAAACCCAGAGTGTTTCTTACGAACCACTTTCCCCTAAAATGTTTCAAAGGCGTTTTGACCAGAGGAACAAACAGTTGGGCATATTTTAGTGTAAGCAAGGCTTTTTTTTTTTTTTTTTCTTCAACTGGAGGACCTGCAAGAGGAGAAAAAAAAAAAAAAAACAAAATTGGGAAGGGGAACAAAAAGAAACCTGTGTGGGAGTTTCCTTCGAAACTCTTCAGAAGAGAAGCCAGGACAAACCCCTTCTGTGCTGCCTGTAGTTTCAACCTTCCTGAGTGCCTGGGGGAGGAAGCCCATCAGCTGCGTGAATCCAGGGTCAGGGCTTTTATTTTTCTTTCCATCTTTTTATTTATTGGCTTAGCCCTCAGCCTTTTTCTTTTCTTCTTTTTTTTTTTTTTTCCTCTCCTTTATTTTTTTTCTTTTTATTTTGAGTGCCTGAGTGGCGGTTGTAGTTCTCTCAGTCTGGGTAGCACGTTCCAGCATATCAGGTTAGTGTGATTTGTCACCTCAACACGCGAGCCTTCAAGTTCAGCGAAGGAGGAGGACAAGACTTTCCGACGTTGTCAGCGTGGCACTAGGAAGCTTGAGAGGGGAACGAGGAGTATTGGCGGACTCGTAATTCATCGGTTAAATAGATGATATTTAGTAGCGTGAACAACAAGGGCACAGGGGATAATTCATCGCGGTGGCTCTTGCACTTCAAAGTGCCACCAGCAACCCTCGATTGCCGCTGTGGACCCTTCCTTGCACACTACTCCTGAGGTCTCCAGCAAAATGGGTCGTGGCTTGGTTTTGGGGCGATGAGTGTTACTCTTTTTTTTTTTTTTTTTAAATCCTCCTAGGATCCTCCCTTACTCACAGTGAAGTGTCTGCTTCTCAGGGCTGTGGTGACCACCCTTAGCTCCCAAGGCACCCCCTGATTTCTCTGCATCCCCTCTTCATCTACGTCGCACAGCCCGGCCACCTCTGCCAGCGCTGAGCAAGGGAGGAGATGGTGAAGGTCGGAGGAAGATGGGGGTCTGGAAAGAAACCAGGCGGTGGCAGCTGCCAGCCTCTAAGTGCTTCCCCTGTTCCTTACCGTCTCCTCCAGCCTCTCAGAGCTGCTGTGTGGGAGGAAAGAGCAGCACCAGCAGCTGGAGGAAGGTGGGAGGAGTGGGAGGAAGAAGAGGGAAGAGCACCTGGGGGCTGAGAGCCGGCCTCGCTGTCTGCTCCCTTTCGCAGCCCCCTCCAAGCTGTGCTCTTGTCACCCACCTGGTAGCCGAAGGGGCTGAGGAACAGGTAGTGGGGTGAGCAGTGGCTCCTGGGGTGATCCCCCCACCGCCCTCACCATGGTTCTGCCTTTCTCCATGCCAGGAAAAGAGCCGCTACTGGTTCTGAACCTCTCCAGCGCTGTCATTGCCTCATTCCCTGTACCTCTAAGTTAATGAATGGGCAGCTGAAGCAAAGATGAGACGTGCCCAAGGACAAAATAATTATTGTCTCCTCTCCGGGCGTATTTGGACTGGGATTGATGGCCTGTCCAACTAGGAGCAGGTAAGAATTGTCCCATCCCAGTTACACCAGTCCTATCCCACAGACTGTCCCGGTACCTTCCCTGGGGGATCCCTGTGATGGGAGAACCTCGCAGCTCTGTGCCAGTTTGCGAGCGCTGGGTTTCCCGCGCTGCAGCCATCTCCCCTGTCCCCCTCCTCTGCCCCCACAGGCTTGGTCTCCACTGACTTCTCTTCCTCGGGTCCCAGGTTTTGCCCTCCCTGGCTCTGCTCCCAGCTTTGTCCCTGGGATTTTGGCCCAGTTTTGTGCCCACACGCCTGCAGAGCTGGAGTCTCCTCCATACCCACGCAGTGCCCTCCCTGCCCGGCCTGGGGGGTCCCCGGGCCGAGCCCCCTCGCTGCTGATGCACGGCGACTGGCCTTTCCCCCGTCGGGCTGTGCCAGCGGGACGTTTCCCACTGGGGGCGAGACGGCGACGGCCACGGTGACTCCCCAGTACCCCCCACTTCGGGGTCAACTCACACCCCGGGCAGCAGCCTTTCATTCTGGGAGGGGTGTCATGTCGCAGACGACCCGGTCTGTGTGTCCGTCCGTCCGGTCCCGTCCCGTCCCGTTGCCTCTCCGCGTCCGGAGGATGGGGGCGACAGGAACCGGCCACCTCCCGCCGGCAGAGGGAAAAGCTGCGTCGGGGGGAGCGGGGGGAGCCCGGGGCAGGGTCGGGGGCGGCGGGGAGGTGCCTTCCCCCCGCACGGCCTGCAGGTGGCAGCCGGAGCCCAGCTTGGAGGCGGCGGCGGGGAAGCGGGGCCGGGAGGGGCAGCGCCCCGCAACCGGGCCCCGCCACACGCCACGGCCCCCGCTGCCGGGCCCGGCCACCCCTCTGCCCACCCTCCCCCCGCCACGGCCGGCGGGACCCCCCCCATCCCTGGGGGCTGCTGGGGAAGAGGTGCCCGCCGCCGGGCTCCGGCTCCCGTCGGTTTGTCCCTCGGCCGTGCTCAGCCCCCGCCCCCCCCTCCCCCCGGCACGGAGTGCTTCCCTCACATCTGGCTCGTGGGGTCCTTGCAGGGTCCCCAATCTCAACAGCCCCCGCGGTGGGGGACAGGCCTGGGGCACGGCAGTACGGCCCACCCCCCCGCCACCCCCCCGGGGCCGGTAATGGTCATCGCAGCGGCCAGCCCCCTGCCCCCCTCCTCCCCAAAACGGAGCCGAGGAGGGGTCGCCCCCCTGTATTGCGGGGGGGGGGGGTGTTCGGTGCGTTGGCGGCTCTTTCGGCGACGGCAGACCCCATAGCACCGCCCTGGGAAAACCAGGCTTTGCTGTGGTGTTTCTGAGACCCACCCTGCGGGGGGGCTGCGTCCCCCCCCCTCCCCTCCAACCTCCAGGAGCAGCTCCCCGTCAGGTTGAGCAGCTTTAGCCCCTCCGTCAGACCCGGGGGGGGTGTGTGTGTGTGTGTGTGTGGTGGTGTCCCCGTCTGAGCTACTCGGGGTGCAAAACCCACCGGCCGGGGCGCCCCGCTCCCCGCGCCGCGACGGGACGGACGAAGGGCTCGATGGGGCGGACGGTGGCCCGGCAGCCAGGATGGTAGCCCCCTCCTCCCCGGCTCCGGTGCCAGCTCTGGCTTCGGGGAAACCACCCGCCTCTCGGGGGTGGCCGTGGCTTCCCCGAGGGGCTGACGGGGAGCTTCCCCCCCGCCCACACCGTCTGGAAACCGGGGCTCTTTAAGGCGGGGGATGCGGGGTGCCGGGGGTGGAAAGGCGGGGGCGGTGCGGTGTTACCGGCGATCCCCTCCCGGGCAGGAGGGGTCCAGCACTGCGTTTCTGAGGGGTTTACCCGCTTCAGCTTTAGATACCGGGAGGGAAAGGTTTCCCCGTGAGGAGACGGACCCTCACGGCCCCCCCGAAACTCCCCTTTGTGCAGCCTCACGCCGATCCGCCCTTCGGGCTGCGTCGTGCGATTCCCTCGCCTTTCACTGTAGGTTGTTGTTTTGGCCCAAACCTTAGTCACAGCCGGGCTAATCTCTATATAATTTCACGAATTTCACGATCTTTGCTTTCAAGTTGACCCGCCTCAGCTCCTTCACCAGATCAGTCCCTCACCTCTACGTGCCCTCCAGCTTGTCACCTTCCCCAGAGCTCAGGGGACAGCCTGTTTGCAGGGAGTTCCCTGCTCACCTTTCCTGCCTCTGGAGGAGGCAGAGGCATTATCCAGCATTGCATCTGTCCTGCAATGTCTGTAATTCAGACCAGAAGCCACCTCAGGCTCTGTCAGCTTCAAACCTTTTGGGGTCGGATTCATAGGGGGAGAACGATGACGCCGCTTTCTTCCAAACTGATTTAAATTCACTCAAAAATCAAACAGAGGAGCCACGCTCAGGGCTGGGCTTGGCTCAGGACCTGGGACTGAAACCTCGGAGCTTCTCATCTGTTGGTCACCGGTCCTGTTGGGAGACCTAGAGGGTCAGAGCTGGAGAAGGCGGTGCAAGCATCCCCACCTCGAGTGCCACCACCGTTCGGTGGTCCCAGCTGAGACCCCTGGAAGGTGATGGGAGATGAACTGGGATTTTGCCCCTGCAGGGTGTGGCTCTGGCACTAAAAGCTAAAGTACATAAGCCATGGCCACGCTGGGGACTTGTCCTGCCCGCGTCTATGATGTTCTTTAATGTCTTAGGGTACATAGGGGACTGCAGTCTACAGGGCTCTCAGTCTGCCCCCCATTTGCCAGCTTGAAATGCTCTTTAGAATGTATTAAAAAAAAAAAAAATCCAAACACTATTAAATGCAAAGAAATCATGAAAAACAACAAGGAACAAAAGCTCTCAATCCTAGCTGAGCACTGCACAGACAGGAACCTGCTCTGACGTACATGAGCACCCCATAGGGATTAACTCTCTCCTGCCCAACAAAGCCAGCCTTCTAGTTTCTACTTTGCAGCACATTTTGTGTGCTATAAATGTATTTAATCTAGCCAGATAGGGAGATTAAAAGGTACAGCCTTAGTACCTATCTGCAGTTGCCTCCACCCAAAAAAAAACCCTCCACAACCCTGGTCCAGGATTTTTCTGCCTGTATGAGAGATCCAAAGAAATTTCCCTTATGAAGCAGACACAAGAAATAAGCAGTAGAAGTCTACAGCAAAACAAAAAGGAGAAGCTCTTGAAGTCATTTTCCCCTTTGCTTCCCTGTAGTAAATATGCAGGAGGGAGGCTATTGCACGTCTACTATCAACCAGTTAATATTTTGCCAGCCTCACCCCTGAGCTGAGGTTCCTAAAGCTCTTTGCAGCCACTGCTCCCTTCAGCCTCAGGTACCCCCATCTAGGAGGTACCTGGTGTTATTAACCCCCCTCGTAGAAAGAGGGGCAATGAGCCACAAGGGGGGGGGAATTGTGTAAAAGCCACCTTACAGGCAGTCCCTGGAACAGAAATCAGGAGGTGGGATTCTCAGTTTTGACTTTAACCTTCGAGTCAGGTTTCCTCCCTTTCCCAAACCTGCAATGCCAGACCACTGCAGTATCAAACGTGCAACAGCATCCTCCATCTTCTTGCCATCTTTGGTACCACATCGGGGTGGAGGGACGGGCAACCTGCAAGCCTCGGGACCCGCGCCTGCCTTTCTAGGAGACCACTGGTTAGAAAACTGGACTAGGAGTTTCATGCTGTTGGCTACCTGCGTTGTCCTTCATTTCTACCATGGAGCATCGTCACCGAGGAGGGAGTTACACAGGAGTGACTTGCTTCAGGTACTGTGTCACTGCATCCGTCCCATGTTTAAGCCCAGCGAGAAGGTGTGATGTTTTTCCCCATGTACCACGTACTCCTATTCCATTTTTTTTTTCCCCCTGCACCTGTGGGAAATGGAAAGTCTCACCCTGGGACCCCCTGCACAGGGACACAGCCCGTAGCAGGTCTCGGCTGTGGCTGCAGCAAGAAAAAATGGGAACAGTGTATTGGAAACAGAATTTTTCCATTGCGATGACAATTAAGGCACAGCATTGCCTAAATGAGCTTGCCCTTCTCCCCATAATCAGCAGATTTTGAGTTCTCTTGTTTTTTACTTTCAGGTCCGACTGGACACAACCAGAGTCTTGGGGTGCCCGACTGGTGTCTGCGTGGGAGATGTGTAGACGTGGGCTCTCTGTTTCCCTGATAACCAGTTGCAGTGCTGGTGATGGGACCCCAGCAAGAGGCTCCACAGCACCTGAGATGGCGGTGAAACTCCCCAGACAGAGGGTAGATCCTTGGAGACAGGTAGGTGGTAACAGGTATGATGTCTTCCTTGAGAAAGCCAAGTGTAGAATATTTACTAGTTTTCACTCTACTGCACCTAAAGAAAATTACCAAAAAAAAAAAAAAAAAAATTTTAATTTCTCCCTCAAAAGAAAGGGGGGAAACGGCTTCTTGGGAAGAAGGCATTTATGGTAGGGAATTCCTCCCGTCTACACATCTGTTCTAGAGCTGGAAAATGTTCACGAGCTATATCCAATCACTTGATTGAAATCTTTTCCTAGAACACCACCTCTACTTTTCTTAATTTTGGGATGGTACTAGTCTGAATCTATGCTTTGAGCTCATCCTAAAATGAGATCGCACCAGGTTGGAGATGTCTAGTTGGGCATCGCAGGGACGTGGCACGAGATGTTCAGGTGTTACATGGTCTGAGAAGTATGGTGGACTGATACTGAATCCCAAAGCACACCAGCAAGTTTCTGGCTGATCTTTCTCATCCCTTTGCCTTGTGTTTAATGTGCTGGTGCTCTCCATGTGTCAGTGCAGTGTAGGAGTGTTGGGGGAAGCAGCATATCTGACACCCTGGACTTTTCTGAGCCTCTTGTCTTCCTCTTGACTGCGCCTAAGGACCTTGCCCTCTGCGAGGATCTGTCTAGGAGCAAGGGCAAAGTTGGAAAGAGGAGTCTCTGAGGGTATTGTGGCACGAGATGGGGGAAACAAGAGGGGGAAAGCAGAAGCTGACAGTCAGAATTTGAAAAAAACCCACACTAATTTCAGGCTTGTGTTGCTCAAAAGCCACGGTTGGGTGGCATTTGACCAGTTTTCAGAAATGAGAACTTCTCAGCTAAGATCAAGCAGACATCAGTGCGGCTCAGTGTTTCTTGAACACTACAGAGGAAGGCTTAAAATCCCTTTAGTGCTCCTAATTGTTTAACATTTATCTACCTCTAGAAAGCCCAACAAAGACTGGTTTTCATGTTGGTTTAAGTGTCCCAAAAACTTGGGCTGGCAACGTAAAGCCTTCCTCACGCGTGGCCCTCCTGTTAGTGATGAGACCACAGCGTCACAGATCCTCTTAAGGATCTTAAGTTAAACCCCCTTCCTTCCAGCGCTGCTCCTCGTGTCTCCATTTGCTAATTGTGAATGTGGGAACTTGATAGCCAGAGACCTCATGCTAGAGCCTTGCAGATCTCCAGATTACACAGCCATAATTAAATTGAGGAGAGCAGAGGGAAAGGAATTAATATTTTAAAAATAAAAATAAAAATAAACAACGACAACCTAACCCCCAGAAATCTAATCCATGACAATGAGTTTAAATGTATGGTATGTGGCCAGTGACATATGAGTCACTTCAGCCTATCTTGGTAAGAGTTGCAAAGTATGAATAAAACACCCAGCTGGCGTGGTGCCACCGTCCCTGTAGATACATCAGAGCGGAACAGCAGCCTGCGTTGTCAGCTAGGGGCTTATTGTCATCAAGGCCAACAGAAATCTCAGTCCTGGTGCTCGGGTAAGAGTCATCCTACACCTCAGCCTCCTGGGGCAAGTCTTCCTCGGAGCTGTCTTCCATAGCTGCATTTCTCTTCGTTGCCTTTACCACCCCCAATTTGATTTTCGTGATCCCAAGAGGGTTTTCAAAAGAAGTGATAGCAGGTACCTGGGTGTCTTCCTCTTGTAGTTACGTTGCCCACAACTCTAACAGCAGTGCAGTGCAGGTCCAACCTACCCTTGCCTTGGGCTAACTGGGAAGCTGGTGGCTGCCGGCCAGGATTAACAATCCAAGGCATGGCCATGAAGTCCTTTTTACAGGGTGTGACCACAGACCTTGGCCTGGCCCATCCATGTTCTCCATCTGGGGACGTGAATGCGGCCAGTGCCGAACCACCTCACTTGCTCTCCGCAGCACGGAGAGGTCCTCTGTTCCACAGAGATTGTGGCGTAATGGATATTGGCAAAGCCTTTAAAAAGGCTGAAGTGACATCTGTGAGGAATGACGTTGGTTCCGGTTGACTCTGCTCCAGCTAGCAGCACAGATTAGATAAGCAATACAGGTGCCCTCCAGCTCTGCTGCTCTGTGACAACCCCCTCAGAGCAGTTTCCACCACCGTGAGCTTGATGAGCCATCACAACCAAAAGGTAAAGAGGCGAGAAGCCCTTTCCGGTTTGGGAAGAGAGCTCGTTGTAAATTAGTGTACTTCCAAACCTCTGATTGTGGAGATACTGGTATATCACAAATGCAAAAGCTGGTACCCTGCCACGATTGAGACCGGGGCCTGCCTCATCCCACCCTCTGCTGCCAAGGAGCAGACTAGAAGGAGGTTGTGGGGACAAGGTTAGTTTTCCAGAAAGAGGTGGCATTCTCCTCTCCACCCGCTTGTCACCAGTGCGCTGGGATGGCAGCCCTGTGGTGTCCGAAGGTCCCATCCGCTCCAGTCCCACGCTGTGGCTCTGGTGCCAGGGGGCTCGCACAGCACATGTGCCAACCTACCCCCAGCCCCAGCCCCAGGGGAAGCAGCCGTTTCCCTCTGGGAGGAGAGCCTGGGAGAGGGAAGAGTTGGCAGGAGGTGCCAGATGGACGGTGGGGGCACGAGCCCGGTCGCGACAATGGGGCCACACTCCTCGGCCCCTAATCCCCCAAAAGATGGGGGGGTGGGGTGGGTGTCTCTTCTTGGTGGCTCTAAACGGGAGCAACGCGTGAATTCCCAAACGAGTTGAGGGAATTATGCAACTGCTGTCGTGTTGGTAGCACTGGGAAGGCGAGGGGGAGCCCTCCCCCGCCTCTTACCCGAAGGGTTTCCTTAACGGGAATCCCTCCACCCCTTCTCCCCCAAATCCCTAGCTCCTGCGAGTGGGGTGCGCTGTCTGTGCCTCAGACGGGCGGAACCAGGCTGCCGACTTTTATTTTTCATCCCGGGGTTTAGCTGCAGGGAGATCTGAACTCCGCACGTGTTATTTGAAGGGGAGTTGGTGGTTTTTTTTCTCAGCGAGTGTAGCACGCTCAGCCTGAAATGCCCACCTCTACCCACCCCTCTCCCTCTCGGGGAGAGGAGGCAGCTCGGTTCTGTTGCCTCTCGCTGTCTCTGTTGGTAAGAAAGTTGTGAGGGAAAAGCTCAAAGATGTGGGCTGAGCACTCCAAGATTAAAAAATAAATAAATAAATAAATAAAATAACAAAAGCAAAAAAACCACCAAGATCCTCGCTAGTGAGCTGACAGCTTGAGGTTCTCCCTGGTGTTGGTGAAGACCAGTTGAGGAAGGGCTTTGTCCATTCCTAGCAGTGGGGGGGGTGTGCAGTGGGGGGTGTGTGCAGGGCAGGTTAAGGAAACCTCTAGGTGGGAGCCTCCCCCACGTTTCCCAAACTTTTCAGCATCTTCCGTCACCTAACTTCCATTTACTCAGAGTTCAGAAGAGTTGACGAGTCATCGATTAATCTCACCCCATGGCTTCCCCAGCACAACTTACCCATGGCAGAAGCAAGAGAAGGCCTGAGGAGCACCAGCCCCCCAGCGCTTTCCTACCTCTCTGCCCACGTCGGTTCTCTCTGCACGGGACCGTGGGGCAAACTTGGCACCTTGGATGGGTTCTGCCAGGAGGCAGGGGCGTATTTGCATGAGCAGATCTGATAATTAAGTAACTGCCATCGCTGGTGAAGGCTACCTCCCTCCTTGGAGGCCAGAGAGGAAGATGACCATCCCCGCCTGGTGTGCTGGGGAGCGGGGCTGAGCCCTGACCAGGAGGTGGGGACAGGGGACAGGTCTTTGGCCCTTCAGGAGTGGATTTCCCCAGTGTTGCCAGGACACCCCTCTGGGGGGAAGAGCTAAAGCCCCCCACCACCACCAGGTGTCTGAGCAGCCTCCTCTGCCCTCACCTTACCTTGGGGTGCGAGAGACCTTTGGGGCTGGGCAGAGGCTGGGAAGGGGGGACACCCCGCTGGGCAGCCAGGGCTGGGTGGTACCAAGGTGACAGCAGGGAGATGCCACCTTGAGCCCTGCCAGAGCCACATGGGGACAGGTGCGACTGTAACTTGGAGGGACCCGTGTCCCTCCACCACGCTGGACCTTGGCTTGGGACGCGTCCCTCCACGAAAGAGAGTGGAAAAGGAAAATCACTGGGATTTACTGCTTCTGTAAACCACCCTGCTTGTGAAACAGCTCGCCAGAAACATCGAGGAGGAAAGGCAAAAAAAAATCGAAGCATCTTCTTGATCACATGAAGGGTGTTGTGCTAAGATGGAAAATCTGGCTTTGTGTCCTGGCAGTGTCACAGACTCACTCTACAGCCTTGGGTGAGTCACCCAATTTTCATTTACCCAGCTGTAAAGGGTTGTGGTTTTTTGTTTTTGTTTTTTTTTTTCCTTTTGTCTTTATTATTTTCTTTTTCTCTTCTTTTCACATATTAAGCTTCTTGGGCAGTCCCTTAACACTGGGCATGCATGGCTCCTAGCACACGGTGGTGCAGATCTTATTTGGTTGTTTACCTCCTCTCATACCACAAATGAAAATTCGCTATTAAAATCCCCGTAGGAATACTGAGATTGGGAGAGGTTATTTTGGGAAGGACAGGATGGAGGGGGGAAAAAAAAAAAAAAAAAAAGGATTTTGTTAAAATGCAGACACTGCCCTTCCTAAGCCGGGCTGAGCTAGCATCCCAGAATTGGGTAATAAATGCTACTTTTTTGTGTGTCCATCCCTGCTTTCAGTCGTTCTGAGCTGAACCTTTCTGCTGCAGTGCATCTTCTGTCCTCAATTAAAAAAAAAAAAATAAAAAAAAAAAGGAAAAAAACCCCACAAAATAAAATAAACCCCCAATAATATAATTCTTCTCCCACTGCCTGAGTCTCTGCACCAGGGAACTGTGAATAATCTCCCAGCGCAAACAGCCCCCCTGTGTAAAAATAGCAACACAACTGCAAACTTCAGGGTAATCACTGCTTGATTTCAAAATATTTGCTCTGCTCCTGCCCTGTCCTTTATCTCTCAGGCCTCTATATGTCACTAAAGCAACATTCGACAGCTCCTCGCCAGGTCTGCCTCCTCCAGTGAGCTCCACCATTATTAATGGAAACAATCTCCATCTCGGAGTATTTAAAAATATACCCTTTTCTAAATATAGGCAATCTGCGTGTGCTTAACTACTACAGGGCAGAATGAGAGGGACCTAAATATTGACATGCACTTGGGTGTGTATAATTTGTTTTGATTCCTGCTCTCTCTCTTCCCCCCCCCCCCCCCCCCCCTCCCCTCGCCCTCCCCTCACACACACACACACCCCCCCCCTCCAATCTGTATATTCCCTACACACCTTGGTGGAAAAACGTGTTGTTATTTAGCGTGAGGAATGTGGCTGCTGCTCGGAGCCTGGCTCCAACGGAGGAGTTTCCTTTGTTTATTTTTCCATCCTCTGTCCAAACGGTGTCAATGAGAGCGGAGCTTACGGAGCTATTTATAGCCTCTCGCCACACTAGGCTGCACCTTGCCAGCAGCAGCAGCATCAGCCACCCCCCCGGGGGGGGGAGGACAGGACGGAGGCGGGGGGGGGGGGGGGACAGGAGGGGACAGGGAAGGCCATGGAGCAGGGCAGGGCACACAGCAGCTCCCCCCCCCCTTCCTCCCTTGGGCAAGGAAGGGAAAGCCTGGGAGGCAAGGAGGAGGAGGTAGCCGGGGGGGGGGGGGGGGGGTGTGAGAAGTGGGGGGACATGGCGTGGAGAGGAGCCGGGGGCAAGGGGAGCCCTGTCAGACGCTTGGCGGGGGATGGAAGCTGGAAGCATCAAAAAATTGTGCTGGGAGAGACTGGTGGAGGGAGATGGGAGGCAGCTATTCCCTGGCTGGGATGGGGGGGGGGGGCTGGGTGTTGAATGGACACCCCCCCCCGGGGCAGCCCTTGGCTGGGATTGCGGGAGTCCTTGGGAGCTGGGCAAGAGCGAGAGCTGCCTCTTGGGAAGTGGATTTTGGGGGGGGGACGTGCAGAAACGTCCCGTCTCACCCGGGAGGGTTTAAAAAGGAGCAGTGCTGGAGTTGGTCCCCCGGGGAGAGGGTGACTGCTCCAGTGAGAGTTTTAACTGGGACTGGGGGATTCTGGGCTTGTGTGGCCAGTTGCCACAGGGGACTGGGTCCAGGGTGTGCTCCCCACCCCTTCCCCGGCATCATCCCTCTTTTGGGGAGCCGGGCTCTGACCTTGGCTGGAGCGGAGGGGCAGAGCTATGGTGTGTGTGCAGCAACCCCACCACCACCCCCGAGAGATTCTGGGTGTCGCCTCCTCAGCCCCCCCTTCCCCGCCCCCCCCCCCCATCTTTGCTCTCCCCGGGGGTCCTGCCTGCCTCCTGCACCCCACGGGGGACACGTCCCCTCCCTGCCCGTGGGTGGCTTTGATTCACGCCTGGCTTTACGTGCAGACGTGCGCCGGTGGCAGTTGCCTAAAAGGGGGGTGAGGGCACCCCCCCCCGGTGACAGAGGCAGGCTCGGGGGGGGGGGGGGGGGGCTCGGCCGGCGGCTGCGTTTTGTTGTTTTTAGCATTAATAAGCTCACCCTTGGTGCAGTCTGCAGGGCTCAAGGTGCTGCTGACTAAGGAGCAAAAATGTGGGGAAGCGGGGGGGGGGGGGGTGGGTGGGGTGTGTCGGGAAAGGGAGCCTTCATTTGGCAACGCGGATGCGTGCTCTCCCTTGAGTAGGTGTCCAGAGCCTAGGGCCACCCTGTTTTCCTAAGGGGGTGCGGGGGGGGGGGGGGGGGAAAAACCCCAAGCTGCAGTTTCTGCCTGAGGTATCGCTTGAGCTGGCAGGGAGAGCAGGGCTGGCCAGATGGAGGGATGAGAGGGAGGCAGGGAGAGAGAGGCAGGCAGGGATTCGGGGGGGGGGGGGGGGGCGGGGGGAGAAGGGAGCTAGACACCTACGCAAACACAGAGTGAGAGGAGATCCTTGGATGCAAACACAGACACAGGCGTCCTCCTCCTCCTCACATGCCCCTGATTCATTTCCACATGCCATACACGTGACATGCTAATTCAGGGCTACTACAGAACTCCAGGGCGAGAGAAGAACAGGAGAGAGAAATAAAACCCAGTAAGACACCAAACTGCAGATTTTTGGAGGGGATTCAGTGCGGCTTATCCGGACCCCCTCCCTGCGCTCCCCCTGGGTGGCCAGGGCCCTGGGTGGCCCGGGGGACGCCTCGCCAGTTGACATCCCCCCCAGCCTCCTCAGGCCCCCGCACACCCACACATCACCACCTTGCGGGAGAGGTTCCACGTGAGCCCCGCACATAAACCCAGCAGGGTGTCAGCCCGCAGCCCACCCATCCCTGGGACAGGGACATGGGGTTCCATAGGCCACAGGCTCCCCTCCAAGGCCGGGGGGGAGAGAGCTGTCACAGAGACCCATCCTCTGCCCTCCTCACTGAAACTGGGGACGTGGGGGGTTTGAGTCCATATTCAAACACAGTGCTGGGAGGGGGGGCATGGGAGGGGGAAATAAGCTTCAAACAACCCCGTTACAAACCCTCCAGGGTCTCCAAGGTAAATGTTCTCCAGCAGTGGGGTAGGAGCGCAGCCCACCTCCCCACCGCCGGCGCTTGGTGCCCCTGCCTCCCTACCTTCCCAAACTAGGAGAGGCCACCCGCCCAACCTTAGACTGACGGTCCCGTCCCCGCTGTGACAAGGAGCTGGCAAGGAGAGGAGGAGAAACCCAAAATCCAGCTCCAGCTGTGGGTGAGCTGGTGTAGCTGTGGCAATATGACTGCTCCAGCCCCACCGGGGTAACGGATAGCTCGGTTTCATCCTCTGTCCTTCTTTCTGCAGTGCTTGCTGACCATCCGCTCTTCCAGTGCTGGGTCCAAAACGAACGAACCACCCGAATTCAACATTTCTATCAGGCAGAAATAACGTCCCCACCAAGAGCTCTGCAGCCCATCACCAGCCAGCTTCCTCCCACCCCCCGTTTAAGGCTGGAGACTGTCACCCCTCGGGTGCTGCTGGGTGCACCAAAGGCAGGAGAAAGCAGAGGTCCTCTCCGAGAGCATCTCTGCCTCAGCGTGAGTGGGCAAGGACTCTCATCTTGGCCATCCTGGGTGAAGAGCATGGAGAGGGGACCAGGTCCCTGGAGCGCAGTGTCCATGCCAGAGCAAACGTGGTGAGCGAGAAGGAGCCACCCTTCGGGCTGCGCTCGGGACTGGTGGTGGCCAGCAGCAGCGGGGCTAGACATCCCCCCAGAAAAGAACCAGCACCCACGGGGGCTTCCAGTGCCCTTCGGGGTCAGCCTTGAGCTCCCGTTGTAGCAGGTCAGTCTGATGTGGCCTCAGGCCTGGACAGTAGGAAGTTCAGGTGAAAAGGTGCTCTTTCCTTCAAAGGGGCAGGTCATTGCACTCTGGGCAACAGAGAGGAAAATCCCTAGACCTCTCTCCTACACCCCCACGTCTGATGGCAAACAAGGCAGAAAGAGGCATCAGCAACGCCAGAGAAGAATTGTATCTCAGCGGAGGCATCTTTGTATTAATTTCCTCATTAATTTAGTGGGCGTGAGACAAGGGACTTAGCGGAGTTGAGTAGCATGGAGCACCCAAGATATTTGGGGCTCTATTGGATTCTTAGGATGCTTTTGCTAACTAGAGTAACCCTCCAGATGTCTTTAGAGACAGGAGCTCCAAACCCAGCAGGGTGAAATCATCTTTGCCTTCTCCCAGATAGCATCTTGTGTGCTGTACCTTCGAAACACATAGAGGAACAATTTGGGTTGCAGTCCTTGTAATTTCCTCCTGTGGACAGGTGGTGGTTAGGATTTTTTCTCCAAGTGCTGCCTCCCCTTCTTTCTCTTTTTGGGAGCCAGGGGAGCTGGCCCATGGCCCTGAGAAAGACATCTGAGCAAGCTGCTTTCTTCTGCTGCATTCCTGAGGAGGAAAGAGAGATGATCTAGTTTGCTGGCTGCTCTAGATCTCCCCGTGTGTGAAGGGGCTTCTCTCTGCAAGACTGGATATTTTGAACCAAGACCTGTGAAGGAGAATACGCAGCGATACCAGATTTAGCTGCCATATTTTTTATTAGAGACGCTCTGCTCACTCAGGAGAAGAAACCTGTGCCGGTCCATGCAAGGAGCGAGAGGAGAAGGTGGAAAGCATTCAAGCTAAATATTCCACCCGAGTATTTTAAACTGACAGCCACATGAAGTAAAAAAAAAATCCCAGAAGCTATAGAAGACTGTGTAAGGCTTACTGAAAAACAAGGCTTTCCTCTCTAAGGCAGAAGAAACAAAGGTCACTCATAACACCCACTGCCGTATGTATTTTTAAACTCTTATTATGTCCATTCTCAGAGGCCCTACTCGTGACCGAGGTCCTTGTGTATACAGACATAAAGGTAAGGTGCCCATCCCAAAATGCTTTGGACGATGGGCGCGGGACGAGGACATTTGCAGGAAGGGCTGGCAAATGTACAAACCCGTGAGCATGTGTGTGTATTTTATGTCTGGCATCTTATCTCTTCACAATACTCCCTCAGGGCCCCACGGTGCTGGGCGCTCCCAAAAAAAAGTAATGAGGAAATCCCCGACCAAAGAACACGCAACTCCGAGTAAAGACCAAGCCGATCCGAGGGTTTAGTCGGAGCCTGACGAGCTGCCATGCACATCGTCGTGTTGCAGCCCCTGAGCCCTGCCTCTCCCTGTCTCTGGAAACCACGAGACTACGCTCCTTCCCACGTTTGCAGGAGCAAAGATTTTATTTTTTATTTTTTTCGTAATTATATTAATACTTGTTCTTCCCTCATGCTGGCAATTGGGCTGATTCCTTGTTTATTGCTTTTCCCCTTCCACCATCGATAATTGAGCCACGTAGCCCCCAGGAGGCAGAGAACTAACTACTCGTTTTACGGAGACTTGCCTAAAGAAAGGAGGACGGCTGGGATCGGGGCCCTGGCATTCCTGGTTTCTAACCCCAGCCACCATCCTGGAGACGGCGACCCCACAGCCCGTGACACCGGGGCTCTCACTGGCTTCAGGAGGTTTGTTCTGGCTTGTGTCTCCTTGGGTTTTGCTGCCAATAAGAGGTGCAGGATGTGCCCCCTGGTTGTAAATGAGGTCCGCGGGCGGGTTCTGCGCTGTCAGTCTTGCCTCTGCTCCTCTGGTGGATGCGCTTTGGGCTTCTGTTTCCCAAATCACACCCTTGCACCCGCGTCCTCACGGGAGTCCCTCGGTGGATGAGGTCATGGGGTTCATTCCGGTTTTCTCAGTAAAAACTGGTTCTCGTAATGAAGCTGCTACCATCGCTGACTCCCCAGTCCCACGCTAGGGACTGGCAGGGGTGAGGAGAGAAAAGGCTGTGAAGACTCGGCTCCACTCGTGCTCTCTAGCGAGTGTCTGAGCCATATAGGTCAAGCAGAAGCCATTTGCTGTGCTGTACCTGCTCCAGGGACAAAGAGGGGACTGGCTTTTCCGTTCCATTCAATTAGCTAAACCCTTCTTAAAATCCTAGAGAAATAAATATCCCTTTACTCCTCAAGCAACTGCTTTTCTTTTTTCCTTGTTTGTTTTGGTTTTTTTGTTTTTTTTTTTCCTTTTCCCCTTGCATGCTGTCCTTTCAGCTCATCATTCAAACACCCCGGCCATCTCTTCGGGTGCCGTGGGTGATTTTTAACCCCTGTGGAGGTTTCGGAGAAGTCTCTCCTTGTCGGGGTGCCCTCCGCCCCGGGGTGCGGAGGGGACCAGCGGACGTGGAGCAGGGAGCCAAGTCAAGCCACAAGGGGGCATGTGCTCTTCTAATTCATAAAATGTGCCTTCATTGACAAAAAATGCTGAACAATTGGTGAATGGTGTGTGCATAAGTTAATGCTGCTGGGGGATACACGGGTAGTGACAGGGGAGCGGGGCCATGGGGCTTGTCTGCAGGGAAAGGGAGGGATGTGGAGGGACGGTGGGGGCCCAAAACGTGCCTGTGGGCCCCTCTGTGGCTCATTTCTGCCGGGAGCTGTGGTGGGGGGAGAGTCACAGAGCCCAACCTTGCTCCCATACTCCGCTGAAAGTGATGACAGCGGCGACGCCGAAGCCGGGAGGGTGCTGGCGATAGTCACAGGCTGGAGCCTTGGTTGCCTCAGGGGATGATTTGTTGGGGTTTGGGTTTTTTTTAAGATTTTTTGTAGCACTGGGCTGCCAACCGTTTTTAATTCCTCTGCTAGGTGAGACGAGAGAGGAGGCTAACAGCTAAGAAGAATATTTACACGCCAAATACTTGTTTCTAAGCAAACTCCGCCTTCGCCTCTATCTCCAAACCTGGTGTGACTGAGCCCCTCCTCACGGCGGTAAGTTCCCCAGCTTCTGCTGGCTCTTCCTGCCCTGCAGCGCTGGTGTTGGGGTTTTGGGGGGGGGTTGCACCAAAGGGCAAGGGGTGTAGAGGGAAAAGAAGGGGGGCTGAGCACTGAACGAGGAGCCTGGACCCCCCAGGGATGCTTTAGCCCAGCTTTGCTATGGCCTCACCGGGTGCCTGCGAGTCCTCCGATGAAGTAAAGGACCAGGAACTGCTAATGACTGCTGCAAAGTCCTGCTTTCAAGCAGATTTCCCAATGCAACGGATAAGAGAAAATGCGAGAGGAGCAGAAGCTTTTCGGGCTGGGTGTCTCGCAGTAAATAGGTACTCTATTGGCTTCGTGGAGTCCTACTTTCTCGATCCAAAATGGAGCCAGATGTGCTGGGAGTCAGTTGGTAACTTCACAGGATATGAGTCAAAAATGTGGAGCTCACCGCCTCTAACTCCAGTGACTGCGGTGGAGTTCAGCCAAGGATGAATTTGGCAGAGAGGGGAGGTCAGGATGGTCCCGAGCAATATCAGGTAGAAGTAAGCAGCCCTCACTTCTGCCTGCCCTGCGAGCCTGTGCCCATCTGCCCCAACCCTTCCCCTCCAACTCTTGGAGGGCAGACCTTCACCCACCCTGAGCTGGGACCACCTGGGGTACGCAACCCAGGACCCTTCCTCCAGTCGTTACAGCCTGCCCTGCAATCTGGGGCAGGGTTGCGGAGGGCTCCCTATATTTTCCTGCCTCCCTTTCCTCTCTGCATTCGGGGAAGGGGGAGGGAGGAAGCCAGGTGGAAAGAAAACCTACCAGCCCTGTCCCCACAGCGTGCAGAAGGGAGATGCTGGGTCGCTCCATAGTGACAAGCCGGTGCGTCACAGGGAGCACCTCCTCCAGCAACCAGGCAGGGGAGGACCAGGCCTACAGCCACCGGCACTCAGCCTCGACAATCCAACCTTCAACCCCCTTCATCTCACTTACAAAAGGCAGAAAGCCCCTGCCACGTGGGTCAGAAGGTAACCTTGCCCTCTGTCTCCATCCCTCCCCCCCCCCCGGCCCCGCACAGGTAGGAGCAGGACGTAGGTGCTGCAAGGTTTTATGCTAAAAGCAAGAGGGGGGAGCAGGCTGGATTTACCTGCGGCGCGAAAGAGATTTAGCTCTTGAATGAATTTGCCCAAAATGGCCTCTCTGAGACTTCGAGCTACAATGCAGTGAAGGTAGAAATAAAAACCTGCAAAGGGCTTTCTTATCCTGAACGATGCTCTGACGCCACGGTGATGTGCCTGTGTGATAAAGCTGGTGGGGAGCTCAGCAGAAACAAACCCAGCCCGAAGAACGCTAAAGCCTGGGATGTGGTATCCAAGGCTGCTGCCCAGGAGTCTCCTGGCAGAAACTCTGTGACTATTTCAGGATGCTGACGGCAATACCACACCATCCAACATTTTATGTGTGGCACTGGGAACCCCACCTCACCCCTGGGACGTGTTTGGTTAGGTAGGATGCAGGATGGACACCTTCCACTGTGTTACCAGGGCTTTAGTAGTGCCATAGCTGATCATGAATTTGCTTTTGTTGAATTCCAGATAAATCCCCCATCCCTCAGGCTCCTTGCGCTCTGTGCAGACCAGAAATTTCACTTTGGACTTCAAGTTGTGAAGGTAGCCTTCCCTTGCATGGGAAAAAAAGGCATCTTCCTTTGACCTGGGGCTAGACACAGCCACTTGCTCGTGTGCTCCGATCATAGAATGGTTTGAGTTGGAAGATCATCCAGTTCCATCCCACCTCCCACCAGACCAGGTTGCTCAAAGCCCCATCCAGCCTGGCCTTGAACCCCTTCAGGGATGGGGCAGCCACAGCTTCTCTGGGCAACCTGGGCCAGGGTCTCACCACCCTCATAGCAAAGAACTGCTTCCTGAGATCTCATCTAAATCTCCCCTCTTTCAGTTTAAAATCCTTACCCCTCGTCCTATGGCTCCCCTCCCTGATCCAGAGTCCCTCCCCATCTCTCCTGTAGCTCCTTTAGGGACTGGAAAGGGCTCTAAGGTCTCCCCGGAGCCTTCTCTTCTCCAGGCTGAACACCCCCAACCCTCTCAGCCTGTCCTCACAGCAGAGGGGCTCCAGCCCTCGGACTATCTTTGTGGCCTCCTCTGGCCCTGTTCCAACAGGTCCATGTCCTTCCTGTGCTGAGGGCTCCAGAGCTGAACACAGTGCTCCAGGTTGGTCTTACCAGAGCAGAGCAGAGGGGCAGAATCACCTCCCTTGACCTGATGACCACACTTCTTTTGATGCCCGTGTGCCTCTAATACTCCTAAATACTCTAACCCCAGACTGAAAATCTGGTTCTTCTTCCAGGACTGAACCTCCTGCGGTAATTCCTTGTAGTCTTTAAACACAGGATGCCAATTTGATTAAAAAGCTGAAAATAGCAAGATGTGTCTGTCCGACCTACAGTTAAATTTGGTAACTTACCTTTTCTATCCTCCCTCCCCCTTTTCTAATTGTTTTTCTTTGTATGGTTCCTCATTCAGACTGTAATCTCCAGGGGTACAGGATGCTCTCCTATGCTTGACCATAGAGAACTCTGTGCACTGAACGGCCTGCTTTCGCCATTATTTACCACTCACAACATTTGTTGCTGCCCAGTTAGTGTGGTGGCTCCCTGCTCTTCTAGAAAACTCCGATATTCACAGGACTGCAACGTCTGAGAAGTCAGCAGAGAAGTGCTAGAAGCACCATCCCTCCCCAACGCAACCTTAACTGTGTCCTGCTGTCATTAGCTCGCGAGAACGGCATGGCAAAAAGTGAGGAGCCTAATAAATAGACGTGAGACACTCTCTTTGGGTGTGCTATTATTAGAATCACAGACAACAAATTGGAAATCCAGCATTTATCCGCATCTATTCCGAGTGTATTAACTGTGTTGACTGTAGCTGTATTGATTATCCGTTGGAGCAGCTTGGAAAAGCTGATATCATGACACGGTGCAAGGTCTGTGTTGAGGGATGGAGCATAGGTTATCTGGTTTGCCCGCAGAGGTTTGGCCAACATGCCCATAGCGATCTCTTGCTGCAGGAATCGTCCACAGCCCGGTGGTGTGATATTTTGGTGGTGTGATGTTCTGGTGGTGTGACCTCCTGGCCATTGGGAGAGGTGAGCAAGGCCGTCTCGCAGAAGGAGTCTGTATGGGAAGGGAAAAGTCAAGATAACTTTGAGCGTGACGTGCGTGGTCTCAGCACTTGAACGTAGGCCAAGTCTAGCTCGTGCCCTCTTTGCTGTGTGTGACCTTCTCCTGCATTGTGCCACAGCAAGGGAGATGTTAGACTTTGGCTGGGAGTCCTCCATCCTCGTTTCCAGCACACCTGCGATGATGGGTGAGGGCCCTGCTGTGGCACAGCACCCAGAGGGCAGGGTTGAAGTCTTTGTGGAAGCACTGCAAAAGGCGTGTGCGACACAATTCTGTGTCTCCAAGGTTTCCATGCTTGCTTTCAGCCACTCTCTGCTTCCTGAAAGGAAATTAAGGAAATTTAATTCCATCTAAGCAAAGTTTTGGAACATCCAACCTTCTTCACTTCATCTCCCCGCCCTAAAAAAAAAAAAAGGCAACCTTTTCCATGTCCAGAGCCCAGCTCCCCACAATACATTTGGTTCCCTGTGTTGCATGCTGCTTCCCTCACCCTTATCCTCCTGTGTTTGCAGGTACCACCACGCAGCCCCAGAGAAGAGCTGGGGAAGGACCCAGCCCAGTAGCCTGGAGCCACTGAGCACACTTTGGAGAGGACAAATGTGAAGGGAGCGTGTACAATGAGCAGGAGACCTGAAACCAAGCGCTGCAGAGCCCCGTGAGGTATGGATGTCGGTTGTGATGTTTGTGAAGCCCAACTGCTCAGCTTCTCCCGTTCCTCTTCACTGCTTTCATCTACCGTATTCCTTCTGGCTCTTTTTACTCAACTACGGTGCTCCAGCTCCTCTGAAATCCTCTCTGTTACACCCATACTTTGTACCCCCACGTCTTCTGGCACCCTCCTCTTCCTCTCCACGCATGCACTCTTTGCAGCTCTCCTCCCTCTTCTCCTCCCACAGGTCCATCTCGGCTTCACCCTTCTCCTTCCCACCCCAGGCCTCAGAGGTAATTGGAGAGAGCTGTGGGCAAGCAGGAGCATGGCAGTGCTGGGGGGTGTGACTGTACCAGCTGCAGGGCGGCCGGGCAGGGAACAAGAGCCAAGGTCCAGCCCTAGGCTGCTCCTGGAACTTCAGAGATTCATTCATGGTGGAACAAAAATGCCACACGAGGGAAAATGCTGTCTGTGCGTCTCTGAGGGGCTCCAGCTGGAGACAGGCTCGGTGCTCAGCAGAAGGGCAGCGAGAGGGATGCAGTTTTCCCCCCCGACTAACGTATTCTGCTTACACAGTGGGGAGGGAGAGAGTTTCTAACTCGGTCTCCTCACCGCCTACTTGACCTTCATTCTCCATCGGGCCTCTCATCCCGTTTCTGGTCTGGGGCCCCAGCTCAGCTCCCTTGCCTTTATTTCCTGCCACCTTTTAACCCCCTCCCTCTTAACTCCTCTCCAGAACCTCTCCAGAGGTTCTTTTGCTTTGGCAAAGCCTCTCCAGAACCCTACCCTCAGCTCCAGACCCTTCTTCTCTCTTACTCGGCATTGGTGAGGCCTCACCTCGAGTGCTGTGTTCAGTTCTGGGCCCCTCACTGCAGGAAGGACATTGAGCTGCTGGAGCGTGTCCAGAGGAGAGCCACCAAGCTGGTGAGGGGTCTGGAGAACAAGTCACACGAGGAGAGGCTGAGGGAACTGGGCATGTTTAGTTTGGAGAAGAGGAGGCTGAGGGGAGACCTCATTGCCCTCTACAACTCCCTGAAAGGAGGGTGTAGAGAGG
Organism: Numenius arquata; assembly: GCF_964106895.1. Classification (NCBI taxonomy): domain Eukaryota; kingdom Metazoa; phylum Chordata; class Aves; order Charadriiformes; family Scolopacidae; genus Numenius; species Numenius arquata. The sequence continues at coordinate 38,488,696 of NC_133581.1, forward strand.
TGGGTGTTGGCCTCTTCTCCCAAGGGAATAATGACAGGACCAGAGGAAATGGTCTGAAGTTGGGGCAGGGGAGGTTTAGATTAGATATTAGGAAGAATTACTTCACTGAGAGAGTGGTCAGGCCCTGGAACAGCCTGCCCAGGGAGGTGGTGGAGTCACCATCCTGGAGGTATTTAAGAAACGTGTAGAGGTGGCACTTCAGAGCATGCTCTAGTGCCCGAAGACTGTTGAGTTGTGTCTGTTTGTGGGTGGGTGTGGGGTGTGGGGTTGTGGGTGTTTGTTTTGTGTGGGGGTTTTGGGTTTGTTTTGGTTTTTGGTGTTTGGTGTGTTTTGTTTTGTTGTTTTTTGGTTGGTTTTTTTTTTGTTGGTTGGACTCCATGATCTCAAAGGTCCCTTCCAACCAAGAAGATTCTGTGATTCTTCATCCAGCCAACACACCCTGCCCCTGTTTGGTCAGTGCACGTGCCCCAAAGCCTTCCCTCTGCTCACCATCACTTTCAAAATGTAAAAAAACCCCATAAAATTAGAAACTCCAGAACGGTTCGTGTTAAAGGGATTTTTCATCACTGACTTATTGGAGCAGACGACCAAGTCGCTTGTTTTTCTTTGACTGCGTTCACTTTTCCTTGCTCCAGGTAACCTAATCCTGTTTTTAACTGTCTTCTACCTTCCCTCGGTTAGTCATTACTGATTTTTTTTTTTTCCTGGCTACTTCTATTTCTAAAACAACATCGGACCGTTTATTTTGGAGAACTCGCAAACCTTGGTTTTAAACCAGAGATAGCGGGGTTTGGACAAAAGGCGTCCTTTGTAAAAAGCGAGAGGCAGGTCCATCGCTCCTCTCCCGAAAGCTGGCGAGAGAAGAAGTCACCTGCGCGCCCCACGGGTGCAGCTCAGGTTCAGCCGGCACCCCGTGTTCACCTGGAATCACCCGCTTATTTTCCCCAGCGAGCTGCCTGGAAACCTCCTCGCCTCAGCACACGGCTTGCTGGCCATGTGCACTGCCCTTTCTCCCCCTCCACGGTTTGCCACCTGCTGATGTTTTGGGGGGGGGGGGGTGGAGGTGGGGGTGTCTGGCGCCCAGAGGCTGGTGGCATTGGCAGCGGAGTGTCACCCCCGGGCCCTGAGCACCAGCAGAAACCAACGCCAAAAGACGGACCGGGGGGGGGGGGCCGGCCACCAAGATAAGAGTAACATCAACAGCAGCACAGGGATGAATGAAGGGCCGACCGAATGCATGAATGAACTGTTCGCACGACGGCCATGCGTTCGTTCTCCACCCACCCCCCCCCCGTTTTTTTTCCCCCTCGGAGCTAAGGGAGGAGCCTCCGCGCACAGCGATGCCGAGCCTGGAGTACCCGGCAGCCTGGCGGATAGAGCTGCAGCCATGGCACGCGTGTAGCCGGCCATTACCTATCACGACCTGAGCCCTGAGGCGCCCGCGGGGAGGCAGGCTGCGCATCTCTGACTTCCCCCCCCAAAACCACCCCAAATTTGCCCCCAAGCGGCGTTAAACCGGGGCCTCTGGGACAAAATCCGACGGGAGCAGGCGAATACGGCGGTGGCGCATTGCACGCTCCCTGGTGAAGCACAACGGGAGGCTCGTTCCTCGCTACGGGCACTCCGAACACATACGGCCCCCAAGTATTTTAAGTAATAAGCCGGTGTGCCCGCCAGCGCCGGGCTGCGGCGGTGATTAATCGCTGGGGCCCTGATCCCGCAAACACGCGTGAGTTTAATGTTACTACGATGAGTAATCCCCTCGATTTCCAATTAGATTAGTCACAGCCTTAACACTTGGCACGTGGATCGATGTTGGCGGGGCGAGGGCCCTATTTCTGGCCCCATCCGGCAAATTCTTGGCCGTCTAGCGCCGCGCCTCTGTTTCCTCAAGGGTTTCACCTGTGCAACCCCCCCCCAAAATAAATAAATAAATAAAAAAGCCTCCAACATTCCCCCGAATTGTGAAGGCTGCAGGGTTAGATGTGCTGCAGGCACAGCTCTGCACGGTGTAGGTCACGGACAGAGAAGAGAGAGCTCCATCCCGCCATGGGCGCGCGCTCGAGGCTCTGATGCAGAGCACTTGGAAGTCGATCCCCATCGCCGTCGATGGTCGTCCCCCCCCCCCCCCCCATCCTTTCCCACCGGTGCTAAGACTCGGGTCTCCCGTCTACAGCGCAAGCAGAATTTTTTTCCTCCTATTTCTTTTTAAAGGCAGAGAGAGCGAGAGAGATTCAATCGGTTCTGCTAAGCCGGGGCAAAGACAATAAGGAACCCAGTAAGCAGCTTGCGAATTTAAATCACCGCTCAAATCAAATTCCTTGGGGCTGCGGGTGTCCTTTCGGTGAAATCAACCTGCATTAAAGGGACTGGGCTGCTGTTTGTGAATGTACCATCTCTGCAAATTACCGCTGCTCCGTTGCATTGTGTTTGTATGAATGGGGGTGACATGTGCTTGCCCACAGGTCCACGTGAGAGAGGTGGGGTGAGGAAGGAAGGAAGGATATTTTTAAAAGTGAATCTAGAGGGAGAAAGTGGAAGCTGCGGCTTCACAGAAGGCGAACCGGTATCCTAAAATAACCCCTTGTCATCTGCCCACCCGCCCGCCCGCCCACCCCCTGCCAAAGAATCAAGGTGCGGCTCTTTCATTTAAAATTAATTCTTGGCCCCGGAGGGTTATCGATAGATCAATATCTCGGGCTTCTGATCTCTTGCGGGCCACCCTTCAGTGGCTCACGCAAAGGCTAAAAACAGAAAGATGCAACACAAAAGATACCGCAGTCAGCTCAAGCAGGGGGGATATTTTTAGATCAGAAAAGGGAAAGGAGGGGAGAGCGAGCGAGCGAAAGGAAAGAGAGGGAGAGAGGCTGGTCTAGGGTTTGCAATCTAATTTGGTCTCTCTCTTTCCCCCCCCCCTCACCCCCCCCCCCCAACCCGCTCTTTCTTTCTTTCTTTTTTCTCTCTCTCTTTTTTTTTTTTTATTCCATCACTGGTATTTTCCATACAATCTGATTTCTGCCCGCTCGCTCGGGGGGGGGGGGGGGGGGGGGGGGGAGGGATGTAAAGGGGCGAGGGAGGGGATTTGGGGGGGGATGGGGGGTGAGGGGGGGGTGGGGGGGTAGCACAGCAAAGCCGGGCTGAAGATTCTGGAGTTTTATGGCTCATTCCAGCTAGTGGCTTCTCTCTGCCAGTTGAATTAATTTGATACTATTTTTGAAAGTCAGTGTTTCTAAGGGAGACCTAATGACGCAATGACGTCAATGCAGGTCAATAGCACACACTGGAGGAACTGACTGTGCTACCGGGAGCCAAGGGCTGGGAGCCCGCTCCCGACACCCTGCCTTTTCCCCGCACGCATCTCCCCCACCACCACCACCACCCCCCCACCGCACCCCCCACCCCCCCTAAAAAACCCCAAAAAATTAAAAAAAGAAAAAATAATTAAAAAAAAATATTAAAAAAAAATATCTGTGATGAGACGCAGTGCGGTGGGGGAGAAAAAAACACGCCCTCCGAACACACACGCCACCCCCCCCCGCTACCTGTGCAAGGCAGCGTTATTGTGGCGGTGCGGGAAGAGGGGGGGGGAGGGGGGGGCAGGCAGGGACACGCGTGTACCCGCCCGGGCCGGGAGCCGCTGGGCTATAAATAGCGGCGGGGGCGCATGGCGGCGGGGGTGCGGGGGCTGTGCGAGCCCGCCCCGCGCAGTCACTCCGGAGGTGCCGGGCTTGGCGGTGCGTGGGCGGTGCGTGGGCGGCGGGGCGAGCGGAGGGGGGGGGGGGGGGACGGGGGAGAGAGGGAGGGGGCTGCTTCTCCCTGTCTCCAAGTCAGGCTCTGAACACCAACTGGCTTTTTTTTTTTTTTACCTTTTTTTTTTTTTTTGCCTTTTTTTTTTGCCTCTTTTTTTTTTTTTCGCCTTTTTTTTCTTTCCTTTTTCTTTTTTTTTTTTTTGTTCCTCCTTTCCTTTTTTTTTTTTTTCTTCTTTCCTTTTTTTTTTTTTTTTTTTTTCCCCTTTTTTTGCCTTTCTCCTGGAAGAGTGCAGGCACACATTACGCGAAACCCCACAGCCTTTCGCCGTACACAGCTCGAAACGCTCCAGTTTATTTATACAGCCCCCTCCGCCCTCGGCTCTTCCCACCCGTCCCCAAATTCCCTAGAAATCCAGCTAAGGCGTGGGGAAGAGAGGAAAGCAGTTTTGGAAAGTCGGGGGGGGGGGGGGGGGAGGGAAGAGGAGGTGATTATTTATTTTTGGTTTCTTTGGGGATTGTTTTGATTTGGATTTTGGGGTTTTTTTGTTGGTTTTTGTTTTTTTTTTCCTTTGCATAGAAAAATAAGTGAAGAAGCTTTTACAAGGTAGGTTTCTCTGTGTGTGCGCGTGTGTGTGTGTGTGCGCGCGTGTGCACGTGCGGGTGTTTTGCCTTTTGCCTCTTTTTGCAAAGTTTCCTCCTGATTTCAGCTGTTAGATGCTTTTACAAGAAGGAGACTTCCCCCCCCCCCGATTTGTTCTGCTATACCTGCCTTTGGGGGGGGGGGGGCGTGGGGGAAAACTGGACAAGGTTGCATTCCCACCCCCCCCTTCCCCCCCCCCCTTCCCCCCCCCCCTTGCAAAGAGTTCTCTAGGCTTGTCGTGTCGTGTGTCCTGTGGTTTTTGATGTTCCTGCAGGAAAAGCATGCTACTTCGCGAGTTCAAACTGCAGCCGGGATTTAAGACGCCCCCCCCACCCCCTCCCCACTTTTTGCTGCAACTTTGCACTTTGTCACTTTTTTTTTTTTTTTTTTTGGGGGGGGGGGAGAAGGCAGACATGGACTCGCTGAGGTAACGAGCTCGCAAATGAAATTTTCATGGCAAAAAGAGTCAAAGTCAGCAGCGTTAAAGCTTAAGGAGGGTGGAAGGGAGTTGACATTTCTTGCATAGAGAATTGGCTACCGCTGGGAATAGACTGAGAGCCCGTAGTTGGGGGGGGAAGGGGGGGGGGGAGTAGAAGGGGGGAAAATATAGGCAAAATAATAAGAACGTAAATGATGAGACCAAATCCTAATTAAAGCGATGCGAGAAAGTGAGAGGCTGTTACAAGCTCTAACCACCTGTAGAGGGAAATCTTTATACATAGTAATTTCTGATAGCCGATCTATAGGGAAGCCGAAGAGAATTACGTGCAGCAAACTTTGCGATGGGCGAACCGAGCTGCCAAGCGGCTGGGTTAATCCTTGGGGGGGGGGAGAAGGGGGGGGGGGGGGCTTGCAAACTGCAGAGCCTGTTAGCCCCCGGGGAGAAACTAGGGTTTAGCAGCTACCCAGTCTTAGCCTCCACCTTGGCCGCAGCCATCTGTGGTGCGTGTCCTGGTTTCCTTTAACGCTGCTGGGCTGGATGTGGTAATCAACAGATGTCTTGCCTGAGAGGAGTGGGTTTGGTTTATTGCGAATTTCGAGCGGGTTTCTTAATCGGGGAAAGTCGGACCGTCTTCGCTCTCTGAGGGGAAGGTTTTTCAAAGTAGCTGAGGTCAGGGCCGACTTGCTCTACCCAATGGAAAAGCCTTTCCCCCCCCCTCCCCGAGAACCCCGCTCAACTTCTGCGTAACCCGAAGAGTAGTAACTAGCCCTGCGTGATTACTCGCATCGTGTCCTCCGGCAGCTACGTGCCACACCTCGTGCAGTGCCTTTTTTTCCTCTGGGGAACCTCAGGGCGCTCGGTGGAGCGATGAAGCAGCCTGGCCTCGGAGAGGACCCCACGTGCAACTGGCAGGGTGGTGGCCAAACGCCTGGCAAGCGTGAGGTGGCAACTGGGAGTCAAAGCAGGGGGTGCAAAAAGTCAACAGCGAGCTGGTCTGGAGGCAGCGTTCTCCCTTCTCGCTTGCTCCTGCACTGTTCTCACTCTGGAGATCTGTCAGGAATGGGCCAGGGCTCACAAAGCCCTCATCTCTTAATTCTCCTGCCTGTTGCACCATCGGTCCACCTCCCCTGCGGAAACGTGGAGCCCCTAAGTTAGCTTGGCCTTGAATCACCTCTGATGCCATCTGTCCACCCCTCATCTGTCATTTGCCTATCCAGCTGAGAAAAGGTGGAAATCCTGTGGTTTATTGCTGTGCATCTTGATGCGTACGTCATTGGGGTCATCTGATTAGTGAGAACCGTGGGAGGTGAAACACCATGGGGCGGCGCCGCTCTCTTCTTTCCTCCGTGCAGCTGTACAACAGCTGGAGTCCATCACTGCTTCCGTAGCTGGAGTCCAGCACTGGGGTGCTGGTTTAGGTCCAGCCTGCGCCCTCATAATATGCATTAGTGTCTCTTAATTTCTGGTGCAATGACCTGTATCATCTCCTGCCAAAAAAAAAAAACCAAAACCCAAGTTGCTCCCACCGCTCGTTTTCTGAGGTTTGGGTTTTATCTGTTTTCTTTTCTCTGCTCCTCACCCCCACCCCCAAAATCTTTAACTGATCTGGGTGCCTGAGTGTTACCACCAGGTTTAAACAGCTTCAGGAGCTCCTTGCTCGCTGCCTCAAGGAGACGGTCTGTCACAGGATGACTCTTCGTAATGAGTTTTCATTAACTCCTTTCACTTCCCCTTCTCTGGGAACTTCTGAGGTCCTACACATGGTCTTCTCAGTACAAACTCTCTTTAACCCAGATATCCTCACATGCACTTCACCTATGAGTCACTGCACTTTCTAGCCTACAATTACATTTGCATAGCTTGTGCAACAGAGGGAATTCTCCAGCTTGCACACAGCTCATCTACCTTCCCTCAGCATTCCAGGTGCTGTGCTTTTTCCTGTCGGGTTTAGAAGGTCTCTCTCTGGTGAAACAGCAAACCACTGCCTCTCTTTCTTTGTGCCCTGTCCTTTCTCTCTGCTTTTGTTTCCTCCTAGTCCGGTGGTGAACAGGACTACATCAACAAAGGGTCTTCCCCTGAAAACACTTACCTAGGTTCAGATGCTTGTGCTGAAGACTATGCCTTATTAAGGCTTCTCCTGCTTTGTATGTTCTTCTGCTACTCTTGAATTTCTCATGTCAAGCTACGTCCTGTGATGCCGCTTACCTCAAGGAGGCTAAGACTGTTCAACATATTCATCAGCGACCTGGATGAGGGGACCGAGTGTATCCTCAGCAAGTTTGCTGATGATACCAAACTGGGAGGGGTGGCTGACACCCCAGATGGCCGTACTGCCATCCAGGGAGACCTGGACAGGCTGGAGAGCTGGGCAAGGAAGAACCTCATGAGGTTCAACAGGGAAAAGTGTAGGGCCCTGCACCTGGGGAAGAAGAATGTCAGGCACCAATACAGGTTAGGCATGGACCTGCTGGAGACAAGTTCTGAAGAGAAGGATCTGGGGTTCCTGGTAGACAGCAAAATGACAATGAGCAAGCAGTGTGCTCTTGTGGCCAGGAAGGCCAACGGAATCCTGGGCTGCATAGGGAAGAGTGTGGCTAGTAGGTCGAGGGAAGTCATTCTCCCCCTCTACTCTGCACTGGTGAGGCCACAACTGGAATACTGCATCCAGTTCTGGGCTCCCCAATTCAAGAGGGACAGGGAACTACTAGAAAGAGTCCAGCGAAGGGCAACGAGGATGATTCAAGGATTGGAGCATCTCCCTGATGAGGAAAGGCTGAGAGAGCTGGGACTCTTGAGCCTGGAGAAGAGAAGGCTGAGGGGAGACCTTATCAATGCTTATAACTATCTAAAGGGTGGGTTGAAGGAGGATGGAGCCAGACTCTTTTCAGTGGTTGCCAGTGAGAGGACGAGGGGCAACGGGCACAAGCTGGAACATAGGAGGTTCCACTCAAATATGAGAAAAAACTTCTTCACAGTGAGGGTGCCAGAGCCCTGGAACAGGCTGCCCAGGGAGGTTGTGGAGTCCCCCTCTTTGGAGGTTTTCAAGACCCGCCTGGATGCAGTCCTGGGTAACATGCTCTAACATGTTCTGGGCAATCCTACTTCAGCAGGGGAGTTGGACTAGATGATCTTTATGGTCCCTTCCAACTCTAAAAAGTCAGTGAAATTCAGTGTAAATTCAGTGAGGCTGCATAAGCTAGTTCTATAATGAAGTTTTTCTTCAAGGTGGTGGTAGCATCTGCCACCGTGCAGCATATGGAGTGTCAGGTGGACAGCCATGTAGATGACAATCCTGCATTCCTTCTCACAGTGTCTCTATGGATTGTCTTAATTGCATAGTACTATTAGGGACCCAGATATAATCTTCTTCATAGTAAATGAGCAGCTAAACATGCACTTTCTTATGAAGAACCCTCGGAGAGGCAACTCCACGCTACCTTAGACTCTAGGAATACGAAGCAAAACTCTGTCTTCTGCTCAACTGTGTATATAGTAGGACTGGACAAAAAAAATCAGCGCTGGTGAGGTAGAACTATATTTTGTCCTTTCATCAGACATCTTATGCACTTTATGACCATTGATCAATCGGACTTCAATTGTGCTAAATACTGTACTGTATGAGGAGGTAACTGGAAGAACAAACCAGTTTATTGCTTGGACTCACCTTTAGTTTATAGAAAAATGAAGAGGAGGGTACAAGTCCATCAACTGTCTGGCAGAGGTATTGCCTTCTCCCAGTTTCATCGCAGACCTCTCCAAAAGACACTCCAGACTTGGATGACACCCATGTGTGGTCTCACTGCCGGGTTCCTTCACCTCTACTTTCTCATTTGCAAAGGAGCCTCAAGCCAAGAGGAGTGGCTCCACTCATCCACATGCTCCACGGAGTATTTTCGATACTCCATGACGTTTTTTTCCCCTTGAAACACCAGGATTGCAAATAAGACTGTCTCACCCCTGGTATTTGCCTTATTGCAATGCATTTTTGCAAATTCTTGGTGTATAGAAGGTTGGGTTTCTTCCACTTTCCTAATTTTGTGACCGGCTTTCCGTTGACTTCCGCAGTGAGATCAACTGTGAGGCCACACATCTTGCTCTTGCCACTTGTGACTTCCCACTCCTCTTTGTTCTACCCAAGATCTCCTTCCTATCGACTTGTGTCTGCCTTCTACTGGGATTTTACCAAAATGATCCACGTAGCTGAAATGCCTTTCTGCAAATGCCCCATTTAATTTTTCTATGTCTCTTCCAAAATAAAAAAAAAATAAAAAAAAAAAAAACACAAAAACCCCAACATGCCAGGACACAAGTCATTTTCTTCTGTTCTTTGTGGGATTCTGTCTTTGTTCCCTGCCCTTCCATTTGGATTGCAACCTCATGGGGCTGGTACCGTCTGCTGTTCGTTATTCTGTACAGTACCCATGGTTAGATAAAAAAATATGTAATCTGTCATTATTTTTCTTTTCCTCCCCCCGCTCCCTCCCTGAATAAGGATCAGCTTTATTTTAATGCCCCAACCTCTGTTTTCAGCTGTTGGCTCCCAGCTAGAATGTCCCACGTGGTTCCTTTCTGATGCTGTGTCTGCCCAGCATCCAGCAGAATGGGAGCTTAATCTGTGATTGCCAGTATGTAATAACAAGGCTCACGTTTGAAAGTTTAACTTGTGACATGTGTTGCTAACGTAAGGAGCAATCAACTGATACAATATTAAAGTAAAAAAAAAAAAAAAAATTAACGTGTTTCTAAATTTAGCTAAGTACTCATTGTCAGTCTTGAACAACAACTCAGGATAGCTTTTATATGCAAACCTTGAACTACTCAGAAAATCATTACATGGAATATAATTCAGACTTTGTATCTCTGTTCATGTAGTCCTACAGTAATTGCAGTTACTGCAAAAGCAGCACCAAAATGATGCTCTGTGAGGGATTTGCGGAGGTATATGTGTTTCATCAGCTGGCTCTGCAGCAGGCGTTTGTAGCAATATGATAATAGCCTGCACTTCTCTGTGGCTCATCCATGGATCCCCAGATATTCCACTAATACTCAGTAAGTTATGTGTGATACTCGCTTCCCCATCCAGTTCACATGATGAGCTGGGTAAGTATTAACGCACATCTCTGGTCGTTAAGAGAATGCAAATGTAGCCCCAGCAAAGGAACGGGGACGCAGCTGCCACCCATCCTTCCCTTCGGTGGATCCACTGGGAAGGGGACAAAAGGGAGACAACCACTATGGTTCCATAGTGGCCAGCTGTTGGCCGATGGGAGTGGTGTTTCTGAAGACTATCTTAAGGGCCTATAGTCTCCCGAGTATTGAAGTGTGTCCCTCTCCCTGCTAATTTCATGGCACATCCTGTCTTCTCAGTGATGGCTCTTAGTCCAGTAGCTGTCACGGTTTTCCCCAGGGGGAACTGAAGCGTGTCTTAGCAGTGAAAACTTGTAGATGTTTCCACTCCCATGCACAATCACGTGAATTACCTCCTTCCGATATTCACAATCAGATCACGCCATGTACCAATAGCTATAGTCATTTATTTGGCAAAGTAAAAGGACGTGAAGTATTCTAAGTTTCTACAGAGAAGATTCAGCAGCTGGAAAAAGAAAAGCCCTTGCTGCTTGGCCAGCTGATCCTCCTGGGACTTCCACAAGTTCTGTACACACTGATGGTTTGCCAGTCACAGCCAGGGAACCGGTGGCTTAATTTGTAAACTCTGCATAGCAAAGACAGCTTGGATCCAAGCAGAAACAGCTTGGATCTTGGTGCCGTTTATAGGGCTGAACCTGCTATTAGCATGCAGTGCATAAATGTTAACTGGGGATAAAAATAGATGTTCAGACAAGAAGTCATGTGTGATCTGGATCTCGTGCTCCATTCATGTTTTCATTTTCCCTGATGTTACTGGAAACCACTTTGCCAGATGTTTCTGCCCTACTGAATGTGGATTTCTGGAAGTTTGGGCTCTAGCTAGATAGGAATGCCAGAACTATTGAATGGTGTGAATTTGAGATTTTTCTTACCCCAAAAGGTAAGTAGAGAAGTGACTGGTAAAATTGCCATCGTGTCCTGGTTTGAATATCCATGGGTTTTTGTGGCTGAGTAGCAATTTTATGTTGTCATTTTTGATAGCTAGATTGAACTACATCACAGGGAAGAACAAATCAGAGACAACAAGCCAGGAAAGACCAGTGTTGCAGGGGCATCATAGGTCAGGATAAGAGCTCACAAGGCCGGGTCTTCATAACCCTTAGGCGTCGCACCTTGTCTTTCACCTCACCATCTATGAAATGCAGATAAATGAATGTACTTTCTTTTTCCACCCTGCTGTCTTCTTCCTTGAGAGAACTTGATTTATTTTTTTCCCTTTAATTCAATCCTTTGGCTTCATGTTCTGTTGTATCAGTAAATAAATTCTTCCGAAATTCCTTTCATATCGCCCCATTCCATATCCCATTCTCTCCCCTGGCTATGATACCATCTAGCTTGAGGTAAAAACTGACACAGATTTTTGGCATTTCTTCGTCACTGCCTTCTCTTTTTTCTACCAGTACAAGATCCTGTATAATGCACCTTGAAGTGTTGGCTTATCCTTTTGTTCTTGTTTATAACCCTTTCTTTAAGGTGGCTACCAGAGATGTGTGCATATTGTGTGAAAGGTCACGGGTCTTTTTCATGAAAAGTTCCATTTTAAAGGCTAATGAAAAGCAAATCTTAGTGTAAAGGCTCATCAGATTCATAGCAGGATTCCTCAAAGGTTATGCTCCATGTATCTGAACTATGATGTCTGTTCACCGTATTTCTTCCATAGGTTCAACTTTTATTAAAAAGTGGTGTGATTTTCTTCTGATACCATCCTCAGTATCAAGACCTTAGTACTCCTTTCCACCAGCTTCATTATGCTAATGTTTTTCTTCTTTTCATCCCTGTCGCACAGAAGCGTGTCTCTAGGGTCTGATTTTGCAGCCATTGGAGGAAGATCCAGTTCCTATCCTTTTACACGTTATAGCCATGATATATCTGTATAATGTAAACAGAAAAGCCAAAGATAACAAAGCGACCTGGGTGTACTGGCATTTCAACCCCAGACCGCTAAAAGTATTTGTTAACCCGATCTGTGTGAGATGACACTAGCACGTGAGTTGTCTACTTTGTTGGTTGCCTGGTCTATGCATCCAGTTTCTCCACAAATTCTGTAAACTGAAGTCTTAATAAGTCCTTGATCTTCTGACACAGGTGAGATTTTCTTTGCTAACATACTGCACAGCCTCCCATTCCGCTAGTGGAGGAAAAGCACTCTTTTCCTCCTTATGCCTCCTTGTATGCTCTGATTTCTCTGGTTATTTATAATATTCGTGTCTTTCTTACTGATGACTTTTATTGATTATCTCGATGCTATAGATATCTTCAAGAACATCCTGGTTAGGTAAGTAGGTGTTGTCTTATCTTCATTTCATGGGTGGCTAAACCAAGCAGAAAGTGATGGGCACTTCACCTCAAATTTGTGGAGAACTTCAAAAATACTCAAGGAAAAAGCCTTTCCATGAGAAATTTCAGATCAACACTTGTTGCAGCAAATTTGTGATTGGAAGAAGAATATTGTAGACCCTAATCCCCTGCTTTAATAGCAATTACTCTTCTCTAGGTCCTTCCACTAGCTTGTGCTTTGCCACCCATAGTAGGCAGTAGATTGTTGAATAGACATTGCTCTAATCTACTTCCATTTCAATGGGATTGCTCTTTCCTCTGGGTATTCTATTTTCCTGTAACAAGAGTTAACTAGTATAAGTTATGGATTGCCCTGGTACAAGGTGAATTATATTCAAAAAGCTGAGGGGTTTTTTGTGAGCTCTTGGTATATCTCGGTGGCACTTCACTCTGTTTCTGGTCTTCTTCTGCTCTCCTTATGTTTGGAACATACCACGTGTCATTCAGCTCTCCAGGTGAACTTGCCAAGAGCAGACTCTGTGGGAGTAGGACTGGGTTAGGAGAATATGTTATAGCAATTATATTAATGAATCAGCCACTGGCTCATCGGTCAACAGAACTCCAAGGCTCTAAGGAGGTAACTCTTGAACTACAGCAAAATGTTAGGCTATTTTCCCCTCATTTTGTGGTGTTCCCTCTGGCTGATCCTTGTCTTGAAAAGAAGGTGAAAACCATCTTCCAGGGCAAAATGAGAAAGAGGCGGAGCCTTGAACTTGCTGGATCAAAACCCCCCAAAAAGTAATGAATACCGCTAAAATAGCTTTGACTTGCAAACTAAACTACTTTAAGTGGCAGAGCATAGTTGTTTTGAGCAGCAACTTTATGCAGGCTAATATTTTACCACTACTGTTAATAGGAGTATCCCAATGTCTGCCATTGTCCATTAGGGCAGAGTTTGGAAGGGAAATTTCCAAAGGTGAGGACAGTCCCATACGCAGCTCCTATGTGTTAAGAGAGTGGGCTGTCCCCTCTGGCACCTTCAGTAGCTCTGAGTGACAGGCTGTGTGCCCGCAGCCGACGGGCACCCCGCTGCTTCGGCCGGGATTACTTTTCAGTGGAGTTAAAAATACAGGATTCACTGCTTTCATTTAGACTTCGTTGGTAGGGAGGCTTAATTATTTGGAAACAAGGAGATCGCTGGTAACTAAAATATTGAGATAGGAGACAAAATTTCCTTTTAGTGCTTCTAATGATCAGAAGAAGTGGGAACTGCTGTTGGGTGCACGATTGCCTGCCAGACATTCTTTCCAGTTTGGATGGTTTCCATTTCTTCTTCTTTTTGTTTTTTTTTAAGCCAGAGATTCACTGGGCACTGGACTTTGCTTCCACTGAGCCTTTAGCAGCAGACAGACAAGACAGGAGATGGGTCTGCTAAGATGGAGATGACACGTTTGGGTGGAGAGGCAGAGGAAAGCGAAGGAGAAGGCAAGGCTGCTTGTGTGACATTGAGGCTGAGAGATGGTACTACAACTTCCAGAAGAATGTGTCAAACGCCTTGGAGGAAGGATTTAGGTCTTTCACTAAGATGGGAGAGTTTAGAAAAAGAAAAAAAACAAACAACCAAAAACCCATGCATGGGACTACAAGGAGCTGCTCAGGATGGGACTCAGGGAGGGAATTCCAGGCACTGGGGATGGCCTGAGGTCCAGGAGGTGCAGGGATTGCCGGTGTGTCTGCTCCTGACCTGCCACTGAGATCATCCTTTGTACATGACCGTGTTGATACCTTTTCTTTGCAACAGAGAAAAGCTAAACAGCTTTTCTCTGTTCACATGCACAGAGCTGAGCACTACAGGGGAAACTCAAAGCTCTTGGGGAATGGGAGGGAGGGAGGGAGGGAGGGAGGGAGGGAGGGAGGGAGGGAGGGAGGAGAGATGACCTCCTTCTATGGTAGGCCGTGGGTTATCTGAACACTCTTGGGTCTGAGTGGCAGAAGGTAGTTTAGGTGTGCATACCCGCATCCTTAAACTCCTGTGTGGCCTAACGTTTTTGTTTGTCCAAGATGAGCTTCATTGCAGCTCCTCAGAGAAGGTATGTTTCGTGGCTGGCTGGCTGGGGTCTTGAGGTGACAAGATAGGGAAAGGGGTAATGGTTTTAAACTGAAAGAGGGGAGATTTACATGAGATATTAGGAAGATATTCTCTGCTGTGGGGGTGGTGAGACCCTGGCCCAGGTTGCCCAGAGAAGCTGTGGCTGCCCCATCCCTGAAGGGGTTCAAGGCCAGGCTGGACGGGGCTTTGAGCAACATGGTCTGGTGGGAGGTGTCCCTGCTCAGGGCAGGGGGGATGGAACTGGATGATCTTCAAGGTCCGTTCCAACCCAAACCGTTCTATGATTCTATGAAGATCTGTCCTTGGTATAAGGACTTTCCCTACTGTGGTATTTCTTGGTGTCCTGGCTTCTGGGCTGCTACTGCTGTAAATGCTGTCTTTCCAGGTGTGTATAGTGAAATCAGGGTATAAGTTGGGTCTTTCTTCCATATATGAAGCGCAACATCTCTCCCAGTCCTGGGAAGATGGGTTCGTGCTGGTGTGTGTGGAGACGTGTGGATGACAACGCGTCTGCTGCCGCCTACCAGAGAGCTCGTGTGGTCATTTGAAATGCATAATCTATCTCCCCGAGCCTGGCAGTGCCTTCGAGGTGATCTCATAGAGGTGTGTGGTGCCCCCTCCCCGGATGCTGCTGTACCAGTAGCAGTGGTTGGCGATGGCATTGCCTGGGTGAGAGAGAGAGGGGGCGAGAAACAGCCTTCCCTCATTGATTGCGGTTTATTGACATTAGGAAATTCATTGTCTGCCAAAGAAGTTGGTAATAATTGAGTTAAATAAGGAATGTGTGTGTACAGATTAGACAGTAAATAACTTACTGGCTTCTTGATTGCCCCGGCATTTTGCTTCTCTCCTCATACACAAGGTGTGAAGTGGGCTGGTGGTGGGCAGAGGGGATTCTCCACACTCACCTGGGGAAGAGAGAGGTCCCCACGAACCTTGGCTTTCCCTCGGGTGCTGGCGTGTGTGTCTGAGCCTGTCCCCAGGGGCGGGGAGGTTGTTTAATGCTTTTAGTGCCATTTTCCAACAAATGAGAGATGTGTTTAAAAATAGCAACAGTCCTTTGCGCTTGCCTTTTTTTAGGCATTTTAAGAAAGAGCTGCGTCCCTTTGTCTGGGAGACTGGGAAGACGACCTGCTCTTCAAGGTCCTCATTAGCTCCTCTGGGACCGTGGAAGGGCTCCTGGTGGCCCCCCTCCTCTCCCGGGCTGCATGTGTTAATTGTCCCCTCTTCACACACTTGGTGGCAAGCGAGGTCGTTTCAGAGATGTGTTTTGCTTAATGGGAGCTGGGGAAAGGTGTGGTGCGTGAAGGAAATACCTCTCTTGGCCAGATAAACCCCGCATTTACCAGCAAGACAATTCTCTTTTGTCTGGTTGCTATTGGTGCCCGGGTTTGGGGCAGGGGGCTCGGGGGGGGGGGGGGGTGCCAGCATGTGTCTGTGTGTGTGTGCATGTGTGTGCCACCCTGCAAGCTCAGGTTTAGCCATTTGCGTACAGACTGTAGCAGCATTATAATTTTTAATTGCAATTTCATTTGTTATTCTCTCCCTTTCCCCCACCCCTCTCTCTGTATAATCTGGATCATTGCTCTCTGTAGCTGATTCCGTGGGAGACCAAGCAGAGTGCGTGGGTGCAGAATATAGAAAGCCAGAGCCATAGAATCTGTTATTTGCGTCATTCTAGGAGACGGGGCTGTTTGCCTGACAAATATACAGAATTAATCCTGGTTTTATCAATATCTGTCTTTTGCTACAGTAGCCAAATACAAGTGTAAGGTGGTAGGGGGACTAGCTGCTGCTGCTGTTGTTGGTTGGATTTGGGGGGGGGGGGGGGAGGAGGGGGGGGGAGAGGTGAGAGAGGAAGAGAGGATGCTAAAATATATCCAGCTCCCCCCATGCTGTTTGCCTTACAAATATTATAAAACCTGAGATTTTTATCCAAATTGCTTTTTGTTAAAATTGCTAACCACGAGAAGGGGATGGGAGGGGGGGGGGGCGGGGGGGGCGGGGGGGGGATGTTCTTGCAAGGTCTGGCTATGCAGATTGCTCTCCCTGCCTGTGTTTCTGCATGGGATATGTGTGTGGTTTTTAAGAAATACCTCCCTATCCCCAGTGAGTACTCTTTTTTTTTTTTTTTTTTTTCTCCCCCCCCCTCCCCTTTTTCCAAACACACATATGCACACACACACCCCCCCCCCAGGATTTTTGTGCAACTGTACAGAGAGCTGCACAAAATATGGGGCTGGCTAATTAACTCTGTTCCTCGAATTGAAGTGCCTTACTGCAAGCACAAAGCTCCAAGCACAGACATCTTTTATGATGAACTAGAGCCTCTGAAGAGGAGAATCTGAACGTGACGTCAATAGCTGATAACTGACGCAGCCTTGCAAAGGAGTCTCAGGCTGGCTCCTTGCAGCCTGCAAGCCCTAATGATTCTATTTTTTCCCCAGTCCCCCCTCGTAGTGAATTACTAGAACGCAAACACACACACCTCCCCCCCCCCTTTTTTTTTTCCATATATATATTTATAGATCCTTTATTCTCCAAACAAAGGATTTTTAAGGGGCGGGGGGGAAGGCACTGGGCGGGAAGGAGAGAATTTTTTTTTTTTTTATTAAAAATAAGCAACCCTTCTTTCTGCAGGGTGCAATTCACTATATGAAACCATCTCTGTCTCTCGGCAAAGCAACCATCCCTGCCTGAAACCCACATTTGTGCATGATGGCAAACTGGTGCATGGTGGTTGTTGTGTTTTTTCCAAAGCCCACTTTATAAAGACACTGCAAGAAGACAGACACAATAATGCTTGCGAGGCAACAGGCAGAGAGGCACAGAGACAGACTCAACACAACTGTGGATTAGGGGTTTGTGCAATAGGACAGCATGGAAGGCGGTCAGTTTGGGTTGGTTTTGATTTTTTTTTTATTCTCTGCAATGATGCACCTAAAACAACTGTGGATGGTGGTGCAGAAAGAAGCTAGGGTAGGGGGGTAGGTGGGGGGGGGGGTGCGTGGTTGGGGGTGGTTGTGTTGTAGGGGGGCAGACTTAATGCACATTTAATGTTTTGGACGTAGCGTTCCAGCGAAATGCCTTTGTGTGTGGATTTTTTTCCCCAGTACCTGCTAAAAATAGCATCAGGGTTTTGATCGCGTTCCAGAAATAGACAGAGGGTTGCACTTGTATAAAAAGCGAGCGCGGGTGGAAGAAAACCTGGACATCACCGCAGTATTTTTTTCCAACTCCTGTCTGGAAATTAATTGTTGGATACCCCCCCCCCCCTCTTTCCTCGCCCCCCCACCCCCTCACCCCTCCCTCCCCTAACCGAGGAGTTCCCGTCTGGGTAAGTAGTGATCTTTCCTGTGCATGGTGCAGAGAGTGCCTGTGAGTCTTGTCTTTATTTTATGCATGCCTGGATTAATTTCCACCACCACCCCCATCCCCCCCTTTCCCTTCTACTTTTCTTCTAAAGCGAGAGGGGTAATACTCGGCTACATAAACGAGTGCGGTGCATGCACGGAGCCCAGAGACGGGGGAATTCTTGCAGAAAGGGGAATCACCCTGTCGGTAAATCTCTGAATCGATAGCGAGCTGCAGCGCTCTCTCTCTCTCTCTGTCGGCGCTATTGAGCCCCTCTCCCCTACCCGCCCCCCTCTCTATTTTCCCTTTGCCGGGGGCGGGGGGGGGGGGGGGAACGGGACGACCGGCGGCGGGGCCGGGGGGCGAGGACCGGGCTCTCCCCGCCGGGAGCTGTCCGCGCCCCGGTGCTGAACCCGCCGCTCGGCTCGGCTCGGCTCGGCTCGGCTCCGCCGCCGCGGGGGGGGGGTATCTGCGGGGGTCCCCCCGCCGCCCCGCATCTTCCTCCCTCCCCCCCCCACCCCGCACCGCCCCGCACCGCCCGGGAGCGCCTCTCTCCCGCCGAGGCTTCCCCGCCGCCGCGCCTCCGCCCGCCCTTCCCGCCCGTGCGTTTGAAAGAGCCTGTACCTGATGATGGTGCTCCGCAAAATAAGAGGCTATAGGTTGCTTTATTTGGACTCACCCCTTCTCCTCCCACCTCATTTTTTCCCCCCTTTCTAAGCGCTCACACCTTCTGCAGATCGTGTGTGCGAGAGCGTCTGTTTTTATTATTGCCCGCCGTCCTTCGCGTCCTTAGTCACATCCTCGCCAGATGAGTTGGTGGCAATGACTGAATTAAGAGGCGAAGCGGTGGGGGGATTTGTTTGTGGTTGGTGTACGGAGTAGATGTGCGGGGTTACCTCGGTGCTGCAACCAGCCGTCATCCCCTCGCCGATTCTAGGGAGCCGGGGAAGTTCTCGCTAGGCTGTGAAGCATGCAGGTTCCCAGGCATTCCGGCTAGCAAAGACATGTCATCAGATTGTATTAAAAAAAAAAAAGAAAAAAAAAAAAAGGAGAGAGACACGGAAACACCGTCCGGCACTCACACGCACCACCCCGTTATCCCGCACAATGGTATCCCTCCGAAAATGCCGTGGGAAAGGGGGGGGCTTTAGCCGCAGGCTTAGCCCCGCGAGGGGTGGCAAATGCACAAGGCAGACAATAGCCAAGGAAGCAGCTTTCCCCTCCGCACGTTTAGCCATCATAGCCTTACAGTAAAGAGCAAGCTTAGAAAATGGTGCACCTACCACACAAAGCCCAGCAACAATTGCGGATCCTGCAGACAATGGCATGATGCAGCCATGAACATCGGTCTAGCACAGCACATTGGGCTGGGGGGGGGGGGGGGGGGATTGGGAGGGGGGGTCGGGAGGGGATTGAGAGCACCTCCCGGCCAAGATCGCATGCAATGCTCTAATCTAGGCATACAAAAGACATCATTTCTTGCAATTAAATCAAACCCCGGCGCCTGAATTCACAGCACGGTACTCCACCCACGGCTGCCCTTAATGGCTAAACCGTCCCTTCCCCGAGCTTGCGTGGTCGTATTTACAAGCGGACCCGATATCTAGTTTGTTTGTTTGGTTTTTTTTAAAGGAGAGAAAGAAAAAAAAAAAAAATCCCCTTACAACACGTGTAGCCAATCATCGCAACTCTTAATATATCTTTATAAAACAGTCATTAGAAACAAGAAATGCCCTCCTTCCTCGCCCCCTCCCTCGCCTTCCCAGCCCTCCCCTCCTAGATCGTTGCCTGTCTTGGCACAATGCATAAGATTACCCTTAACTGGATCCTATTAAATAATTCAATGGTGGCGGTGTAATTTTGGTTGGAAACTGCACGGATTTCCAAGTCGTGACTGTAAAAGTGAGTAATGTGCTCTGGCTGCGTCATGGCTCCAGTCACAGATGGTTCCAAACTGAGGAGAAATCGTGACTTCGACTTGAGACGTCCCCTCTCCATGAAAAGACCATCCAATCACAACGGCGTCGGGGGGCAGCCGGACTCCGCGGAGCTCGCTTTCTCCCTTGCTCTCCCGTGTGTGTGCGTGCCCGTGTGTGTGTGTGTGCGTGTGTGTGTGTCTGTGCCCGTTGTTGTGTGTATAAAATCCTCAACAAGTTGCAGAAGGGTGAAGGGAGAGGAGGGGTTAATCCCGGGGAATCTTCTGCACCTAGTGAGATCGTGACCCTCCCACACAGTACAGTAACTTATATACATACCTGGAGGAAGGGACGCTTTGCTTTTTGGGCTTTCTTAAAAAAAACCAAAACAACAACAACAACAAAAAAAAACAACCCCCCAAAAAAAAAACCAACAACAAAACAACCCAAACAAAACCAAACCACACCAAAACCCCCAAATACTGTCGCTGATGGTCGCACCCCGCGCGGGACTCCCCGGAGCGGCCAGGGACGCGCCCCGCCAGGTAAGTGCTGTGGGTTTTCCAAACTTCTGCTGCCTGCGCTGCCCCGGCCGCCCTGCTCCGCTCCGCTCCGCTCCGTTCCGCTCCGCTCCGCCGCTGCCGCCGGGGGCTCGGGAAGGCGCGGGGCGTCGTGCCGCCCGGCGGGCGAGGAGCGTCGGTGCCGGCGAGGGGAGGGAGGGAGGGAAGGAGAGAGGAAGGGAGGGAGGGAAGGAGGGGAAAGGAGGGGAGGGAGCCGCGGCGGTGCGGGGCTCCGGTGTCTGGCGTTGGGTTCCCCCTTTGCCGCCCGCGGGGCAGCGGTGGACTTGCAAGTTCTGGAGTTTTTGGGTCCGTGCTGGGAATGCGGGGTTTGGGGAGGGGGGTGGGGTGGGTGACGGGGGCTGGTGTGTGTCCCAGCCCCGACCGGTACCGGAGCCCGGCGGGCGGGACGCGACGTGGACGTGGAGGTGGAGGTGTGTTTGACTCGCTCCCGCTGCCGGCGGGGCCGCTGGTTGCCCGCAGGTTTTTTTGGGTTTTTTTTTTTTTTTTTGGGTAGAAGACCTCTGGAGTTCAGTGACATGTCCTGGAAACTTTTACCGGAGCGGGTGTCCCCGCCGCCGGCGGTGGCCGGGGTGGCTCCGCGACCGGGACGGTGCTACGGAGCTTAAGGAACAGAAGGGAGGGGGCGGCCCGCGTCCCTCGCCGCCCCGGGTGGGTCGCCCCCCGGGGCTGGGCGGCTCCCCGCGCTGGGGGAAGGTAAGGGAAGAGGGGGAAAGGAGGCAGCGGCGGGTCCCCCCCACCATGTCCCCGGCTGCCCGCCGGGAGGTGGCGGGCGGCCCGGGGCGCCCCCTCCGGGGGGAGCAGCGGTTCTGCGCCCGGGGTCCCCGGCGGCGGGGCTGCTCCTGAGCTTAACGGCGCCCCTTTGGTAGCGGAGATGGGTTTGGGGGGGGTGGGGGGCGAGGGTCGGCAGGGGACAGGAGGGGTCTGGGCTGGCCCGGCTTGCTCTCGGACGTGCTCTTGTCGCGGATTTGGTGACTAATTAGATATGGAGAGGAGGAGAGGGCGCTTGGGTTTTTTGGGGGGGTTTTTTGATGGTGGGTTGTTTTTTTTTTTTTGGGGGGGTGGTTTTTTTTTTTTTCTCCTCCCCCCCCCCCCCTTCCTTCCTTCCTTCCCCTCTTCCTTGTTGCTTCCCTCCCGTTCTCCTCTCCCTCTTCCCCCTTCTTTCGGGAGGGGAGAGGAAAAAAAAAAAAAAAAAAAGGAAGAAAAAAAAAAAAAAAGGAGTTAAAAAAAAAAAAAAAAGCCGAACTAGGCAATGTGAGGCGCCGCCTGATTGGTGGGTGACGATTTTAGCCCGCACCAATGAGCTGCCCGCCTGCTCTCTATTTATTTAGCGCTCAGGGGGGAGAGTTTTCTCTTTACGCAGCGCCCGTGCCCAGCGCCGGAGCCTCCGCACAGAGCGGGGCCGCGGACACGCCGCGCTCCGCCACGCTCCCGCGGCCCCGCCGGGATGGGGAAAAAGAGGGGGGGGGGGGGTGGTGGTGGGGCGGACGGCGGTGGGACGCCCACCTTCCTCCTCCTCCTCCTCCCTCCTCCCCCTCACTCCACCGGGTGGGGTCCTCGGTTTTCGGCGCGGGACTCGGCGGTGGGGATGGGGGGTGGGGACCCGGCGTGTGGCGGGGGATGTGGCGGAGCCGATCGCCCGATGGGTCCTGTGGATGTTGTGGTGGCAGCCGGATGGATGGATGGATGTAGGAAGCCGCGGGAGACTTTTTTTTTTGTCCTTCGCGAATCTTTTTGCGGTCTGGGCTTGCTGTACATAACTACCTACCCGGGAAGCCCTTACCCCAAAAAGCATTCGCGGAGGGCGCATTCGCCGAAGGAGCCAGCAGCTGCGATCGCCGAGCCTCGGATTTAAATCTAGACTCTGTGGGCTTCTATTATTAATTCCGGGCACCTTTCCCTCCCCCCCCCCCCCCCCCCTCCCCCCGTCCAGCTTCCCCCCACCCCCCATGCTGTGAGTGTATATATGTGTCTCTCTGGATATATATGTAGTGAGAGAAATAAACACCCTCCCCCCCCCCCTTTCCTACTCCGCTTGGTCCCCTAGACGTTCAAATATTCACCGTCCCTACTAGTCTTAACTTTTTAATCGACTTTTGCCTAACGGAGCAGATCCCACGTTTATTCGGCTAAATGTATGGTGGTTTTTATTTCATTAATGGAGAAATAAAAATAGAATAAAACTTCCTAAAAGTTCTCCGCCCCTCACCTTTCTCCCCCTCCCCTCCTTCCAGGGCATAGCTGTGTTTAAAAAAAAAAAATAAATATGGGTGTCCTAGTTGATCGAGATTAATTCATAAAAAAAAAAAAAATCTTCGGAGCGATTCATTAAATGCTCTGTAATCGGAAGCCTCGGCTTATTTCGAGGTGGGGAGGGTGGGATTTACTGGGATCACCCCATAAATAATAGGGAGGGAGGAGGAGGGGGAGGCGCACGGATCCGCCGCGGTTTGGGGGAGACCCCAGTTAGCAGGAGATGCACCATGGAAGCGCTTGCCAAAGGCGCCTCCCTCCCCCCTGCCCACTTCCAACCTGATTTTAAGCAACTTGCAGTCCGGCGATCTCTCCGATCACTCATTCCCTAAAAGCTAGTGCCCCCGAAAAGGGTAAAAAAGGCAGAATCCGGGGGAAAACCCAGCCGAGGCGATGCTTTTGGACGAGGTGATTGCAAGCGAGCAAAGCAGCATCAGCACCAGCTCTCTGGTTCTGAAACAGCCTTGTGCATGCACACAGGCACTGAGAGCATCTCAGGCAGGACTTGGGGAAGCTGCATTTTTTCCCTCTCTTTGCAGTAATTACCAGCCCGGATTCCCTGGGCAAGAAATAAATAGCAAAGAGAAATCCTCCCTCCTTGCCGCCGCCCCCTCCCCCCCCCCCCCCCCAAAAAAAAAAGGAGCGATTAAGAGCAGATCTGTCCGTGCAGATCAGCCTCGTGAAAGAGACAAGATCTCAGCAGCAAGTTGGTAGCAGAGTGGCCGCTTGACGCAACACAGGGGCCTATGGTTCGCCCGGCTGTAAAATAAAAAAAAAGGCGGGGGGGGGCCGGGGGGCTAGCTAATGTCTCAACTGTTAGAAACTAGAAGGGTTCTCCCTTCTGCTCCCCCGGCAGCGGCACGGAGGGAGATCCGGCTGAGAAAGGGCTGATCTTGCATTTCATGGGAAGCCTGCATGGGAGAGATCGGACGAGGGCTACAGTCGAGGCTAAGAGTTAATGTTTCTCGAGAGATAAAAGAGATTTTGAAGACCTGCTTGCACTTTAGAAAAGAGTAAAAGGCCGGCTAAGGGACAGGCGAGGAAAAAAGGCGAAGGAAAAGCACCTCGTTGCTCCCCTCCCTCCTTTCCTCCTTGCTCAGGACACGTAGCTCGAGCACTGGCTGGCTTGATGAAAACAAAGGTGGAAGGGTCACAGTATCTTTCAAGTAGACTCGCAATTTCATAATATTTATCCTCTTCTATTTAGAGGAGAAAAAAAAAAAGGCGTTTGTCCTTTCTGGTCGCCAGCAAAGCTCTTTACGGGGGTTTTATTCATGTGAGCATATTTTAAAGGGAGAGACAAGGTACTGGAGGGAACTTGGAAAAAAAAAAAGGAAATAGAAGTGATAAGAGGGATCGGCCAAGCTAAGGCTAAAAAAGCATCCTCTCTCTTCCCTGCCTGCCGTCGTCCCTCCAGAGGATTGAAACCGGGAGTGGTATGGGGGGGGACAGCCCGGTGGCGAGTGGAAACCCGAGCCGGGCTGGTGCAGCTCCCCGTCTCTTTCCCTCGCCAACCAACTTGTTGCTGCCATGCTGAGGGCTGCTTGCTGCGGGCAGGAGCGGCCACCGCTCCTCTCCCCTCGGGGGGCTACCCCACCCCGGGCTGCCGGACCGCCATGGCTCCACGGGGCGCCTCTCCCCCACCCCGCCCTGCCCCTCTCCCGGCCCTCTTCCCGGGGCTCTATCCCCAGCAGGGAAGTTAGACACGTCGGACCATTCCCGGTCCCGTGCCCACCAGGCACCCACCCCCCCCTCACCACGGGGAAGGTCTTCTCCTCCTCCCGCCCGGCTTGGCCTCGCCTCCCCGCCCCGAGGTGCTGGGGGCCGGGGTCGGGTGGCCCAAGCCCCTCTGCTGTGGGCAAGCTTGTGGGGGGCTGTCTCCATGCTCTGTGTGTGTGTGTCCACGGGTGGAAGGGACCACCCCACCACCACCACCACTCCCCCCGTCCGGCGGGGCCTTGGGCAGGTCTCCGCTCCCCTCCAGGCACCAAGGTGAGGAGTCAGGGAGGAGCGGAGAGCCCCGCTTTAACCCTCCTCTCCCCTCTGCCTTTTTCCCCCCTCAGGTGAGGCCGCGCCGTCGAGGCCGGAGGCGACGCGGGAGCAGCCAGGGCCGCCGGCAGGTGAGCGCCAGCGACGCGACGGGCTTCCTCCCCCCCCCCCCCCGCGCCCCGGGGCTCCCTCAGGCTGAGGCGGGGAGATCAGGGACCTCGCACAGGCCGGGGAGCCGGGGCGGGGGCTGCAGTCCCCCTCCCCGGGCACGCCGTAGGGTAGGGGAGCGCAGCCCCCGCCCCGGCTCCCCGGCTGTCGCCCGCCCCTTCGACCCCGGCGGTGGTTACAGCCAGGCCCGGCCTAAGGCCGCACTAGGCCGCGGCCGCCCCGGGGCCCACAGCCCCAGGCAGGGCCCAGGGCAGCACCTGCCCCTTCTCCCCACCCCACCCTCCCCGGGTAGAGGCAGCCACCCCTCATCCACACAGGGGAAAAGCCCAGGTTGGCAGGGGGAGAAGGTCAGGGTATCGAAGGAGGTAGCAAAATCCATGAAAAGTTGATGGGAGAGTGGCATGTAAAAAAGGCCACGGCGTCGATTCCCGCAACACCCCTTGGTGTGAGAAGGCGGGGAAGGGAAAAAGATAGTGGGCTTCGACTGAAATCTCCTTCTTTACCTCGTGTTCTTCTTCTTTACCTCGTGTTTTCCTTCTTTACCTCGTTGTTTTCCTTCTTTACCTCGTGTTTTCCTTCTTTACCTCGTTGTTTTCCTTCTTTACCTCGTTGTTTTCCTTCTTTACCTCGTTGTTTTCCTTCTTTACCTCGTGTTTTCCTTCTTTACCTCGTTGTTTTCCTTCTTTACCTCGTTGTTTTCCTTCTTTACCTCATTGTTTTCCTTCTTTATTCACTAGCTCATGCTCTCTTCCACTTCGTAGTTAAATGCATCGTCGGACATTTGCAGTTCTCTCATAGTTTTTGTCTCGTAGGTTTCTTCTTTTTTTTTTTTTTTTCCTCCAAATCCACGATCCTTCAGGCACTTAGTACAATTTTTCTGCCTACCGGTGTAATGGTAGAAAACTGAGAGGCGAATGAATTAATAGGATGTGTTTTAAAAGAAAAAGGACACCCCACCCCCCCCCAGTAAAACAAGGAAACATACTGTTGTTTTCAGTCACGTTCAGTCGTCGTCCCTTGCTCTGTTTCCAGACCTGGCTGTTTTAGAGGAGGAGGAAATACATTCCAGTCATAAAATTAAAAGTTTGTAGATGAGTAACTGTGGCAAAGTCTCTTCACGTTTACCGCGTTTTGAATTTTAAATTTAATAATATTACGAGTAAACAAAATGCATAGGAAGACTTATTGCAAGCAGTCTCTCTCTGTCCTTTCATTTTTTGGCATCTAATTTCTGGACGGCTGTTATCTGCTGAGGAGCTGCTATGTAGGATTTGCTGTAAAACAACACAAATGTCTTCCTTCAGAAAGCTGCCATTCTGGCCAGATGACTTTCAGGGGTTGGGGGCTCGCTTGCCACCTTGACTTGAGTCAAACACTTCCTTAGGACCCACAGAGCTCAGCAGCGCTTTACTGATATCAGCTGCTTTCACCACCAAAATAGACAAACTCCGCTTATTTAAAGATGGGAAAGAAAAGCAGATCCTCGTAGCCAAAGATGGGAAAGGCCTGTTAGAGCCTCGAGTACACACACCTCCTGGACCAGCATTTAATCTCCCCCAAAAGAGGACGTATCAAATATTAAACTAGTACTACTCTTGAGGTTTTTTAAAAGGTCAAGGCATACATTGCTAGGAGCATGGGGTCAGTGCATGTTAATTTACGTCTGTTACTGTACTTAATACAATTATATAAAGGCTAAGGGCCTATGAACAGAATTGCTGCTTGAGGCCTCTGAGCCTCCTGTATTCCTGTCAGTTAAGGGCTGAGAAATACCTCCAACCATCTGTAAAAAATTGCTTTGTGAATACGAGCCTCATGAAATAATGATTAACACTCTTACCCTCCCTTCCTTCTACCCTCCCTCCCCCCTAATTTTTATTAGTATTCGAATCTTTTACAGTTCATCTGCACATCAGTTCTCATTCTTTCTCTTTTAAATCTGTTACCACAAATACAATTGGCTATAATATTTGCATTAGCTGTGGTACGCTGCCATCTCATTTCTGGCTATAGACATTGCCCTAATAAAGGACACACATAAATTAACTTTTATTTTTATGATTGTATTTTCAGGCAAGTTTTGTGTGGTGGGCTGTTGTTTGTGTAGCTTTCAATAACTGTCAACTCTCGCTGAAATGCTACTAGTTTTTAAAAATACTTCTGGAGGGGCTTTTTCTAGAAATTAAAATAAATACCTTTTGGCTTTTCTGCTACTAGATACAACCTAAGTTCAGCAGGGGCAGGTTAATTTGGTTGGTATCGTGTTGCCTGCCCCTCTCCCTGCCCCCTTCCCCCCCCCAAAAAAAAAAAAAAAAAAAGCCCAAAAAAGTTATGTGTCTTTCTTTCTCTGAGATATTTTATGGGGACTACTTGGGGAGTGCTAGGTAGGGTTTGTTGACCCGCTGGTGGTATCCACACAGGTCTGTTTTGCCAGAATATTCCCACCATTGTTATCACCTGTTTAGCATGACCACTGGAAGTGGTCTGATAACCAGTAATGCCGTTAGCAGCTCTTACAGCAGGCTTAGCTGGCACTGCGTTTACCTGACGTAGGGAGCAGGAGAAGGAAAACCCTGATGAAGCCTAATTAGCAGTAGAAGTGGTAGGAAAGGTTTGCAGATTTATGGTACTGCAGACGTGATAAGCAGTCTGGGGGAAAATACAGGGTGTGGACTTTGCAAACTTTGGAGAGGAGCGCTACAGCAGCCAAACTTAGCCTGAAACAAGACTATGCTGTTTCACTTCAATTCCTGTTTGTAAATATAATCCATTTCTATTTGTGAATTTAACCAGGGCATGTGGCAGTGTCCGTGGACATTGTTTGGAGCAGGGAGAAGTTGCACCTTGTTTAAATACAAGCAATTTTCCGTATAAGTGACCTGGTATTATTCAGGACAATACACAGGGGTGGCTGCACACATGCATGCACACAAAATACATATGTATGCAAATATAAAATGGATTTTTTTTTTTCTAGCATTTTGTTTGAATTCCGGGTAGTCAAGCTTCCTGATTTGTAGAAGAGAGATACAAAACTTGCCCCTGTGAAACTCAAAGTTTCCACTTGAAAATAAGAAATGGCACTTAGGTTTTGTAGTGTATTTGATGCTGTTGTTCGGGTGGGCTTGGAAGGGACGATAAGAGATGCTTTATTAACTATTTGCTACATTTGCACTTGGAGAAATGCATCACGGTAGCAGCGTGACATGAGTCTCGTTTCTAACATAGCTTTAGTCTCTTTAGGACCGTAGCATGGCCTCCGGCACAGCTCAGGTGCTGCCTGTGATCAGCGCTCCTGTCCTTGTGCAGGTAGCCACAGGCTGAGCTACAAGTGCGGTGACAAGGACACGTGTCCCGGTACCAATGGTACCCGGGCTGGTCACCAGGATGCAGCATTACCCTCCTGAAGAGAAAGGAGACGATTCCCTTGAGTCCAGCCAGAGGCGAAGCGTGTCCCCTGCATTTGTGTAACGTTGTCGAGTTGTGGCATCGTGACTCCTAACATCTAGGTGCCACCTTGTCCCCTCCCAGGCAGGCATAGATGGGAGACATGCATAAGGAGAAGGGAGGTGAATGTGATTTTTCCATTGATTTTATTAGGGGATTCCCCCCTCCCCAAAGCTAATCCTCTGAATTTGACAAATCCCTGTTTTCCTCCTGTTCTCCTTGCTCTCCCGTGGCAGCAGCCCTGTCTCCCAGGAGGTGGCCAGGCTGTCTTCTGAAGCCATTCCCTTTGCTTGCCCGTGGAAGTACCGAAAGGGTTGTTGCCAACTTCTCCCCAGAGCTGAAAGTGGCCGCTCCACCTAGTTTTTTTTAAAAAGGGCTCGGAGTAATGTGAGTTTCTAGGCCGAGAATATAGTGAACACTTTACTAAGAATAAAGTCAGGGTGTGCCCAGGCAAATGTGTTCCATCATCCCTTATTTTCAGTGAACTGTAAGGAAACGGTATGGGATAATGCCATGCTAAATAACGTGAGCTATGACGGGCTTCTGCCCGAGTGGAAAAGGTTCGACCGCCTGGGAAACCCAAACGTTCTCAGTTTGCTTGCAAAAAAAAATTGCCAAAAAAAAAAAAAAAAAAAGTTCTGCTGAGAATTTGGTTGTTTTCAGTGATGCATTTTCAAAATGAGTGCATGGTTGAAGGAAAAAAAATGGAAAGCGGTGGGAAACTGCCATGGAGAAATTACATCTAGTTTTTAAAGGGCGCGATTCTTCCATTTTTCCTGCTTGAATTATCTGCCTCGTGTGAACAGTTCTGCCAGCTCGTTGTGGGAGGCAGAAAGCCCTGCCCAATCTGGGGCCCACCGTGCTCTCGAGCTTACAGCTTTTCCTGAAGCAAATAAGGTTATTTTCCGACGGAGGGATTGGGACGAGCGCTGGAAAAAACACGTGCTGTGGCGCAGCTCGTCGTATTACAGTCCGACCGTGCGGACGCAAGTTGGTGACCGCGTTGGTGTCCGCCCTCGGTCCAAGCGAAAAGGAGGGAAATGAGGAAACGGCCTGGAAGAGAGCACGTTTGATCTTGCCCCGAGTGAGTGGCACGTGGTGTCCACTCCGGAGCGGGGAAAAAAAAAAAATGTCAGCATTTCCTGGGAGAGGAGTAAAGATGAAAAAGGCCAGTTAATTAGGAGAAGAGTTGGGGAGAAGTGGCCAGCAGCCATGACGCTATCAGCTATTTAACCTCAATATACAGGATATATAGTCAGCAGTGTTAATTTAACATAAGTACCGGGAGCTGCTAGCATCCAAACAAAGATGTGAAAGCCAACCCAGAAATGTATCAGTGCCCTTGCCTTTTCTCTGTCTGGAAAGCCTGGCTGGGTGACTTGCTAAAATCCTGCGTGTCTGGCGTAGCTGCCCACGTCCTTAGTGGCAAGCTGATGCCAGGACTCTATCGCTTTCTGGTTTCCTTTCTAAATCTCTTTAATTATGTTGTTATATCTTAGTTCATTTTCAGCTCTGTTCCTCTGCTCTGTTTGGCCGCGTTAGAAATGGCCAGTGATTTTAAGTGAAGAGAAAACCAGTAGGATTAGCGGGAGGAGGTGGGGGGGGGGGGGGGGGGCGGAGAGGAGAAATGTACATAAGCTATTTATTTGCTATGAGGACGTGAAGGATCCCGATATACCTGTTAGAAGTTCCTGGCTGTGCCAATACGTTTGCCAATTTTGATGGAAACGGATACTGGTCGCTACTTTGCCGTTTGTTGGTCCATCTCCAGGGCAGGAATGGACCAGTGAGGGGTTCCCTGCCTGGGCACAGTTCTCAGCCCTCGCCAGAGATCTGCTCGTGTGGCCTCTTGCTCTTCAGAGAGGCTCCAGCCCACGTGTCCCAAACGTAGGGCCAGGCGGAATTCCTGGTTGGAAGAGGATTTGAATTTTCCTCTCAAGGAGGTAGAAAGAAAGGGACATCCTAAAGTATGGGGAGAGATGACGTGGCTTTGGAGAGTGTCGTTCTTTGGCAATATATTTGGTAACTTTCTTTTCCTTCCAAATCAGGATATAAGAAGCCAAAAAAAAAAAAAAGAAAAGAAAATGAATTAGCAGAGTGACACATAGGCTTTTAAAAAAATCCATATACTGTTGGTTCCCAGGCTCACCCTGAGCAGAGCAAGGCCTCTCGGTCACCCTCCTTACCCTCCCAGGAGCATCCGCTGGGGAAGCACAATACAGCACAGGTAGAGAAATGACCACATGCAACTCCTGGTGTGAGCGTGGCAAGACAGTTCCTATTTCTTCTCTTTCAACCCCTTCTCTTTTTTTTAAAAAAAGGAAATTCCTGCTTTCCCCTGTTTCATTGTTCATCCTTCTCCTTGGTCCCGACCCAGGCATATGCGCACTGTCTCTCTGTTTTCCTTCCACTGTGTCTCCCAGATTTTCATCCACCTCCATGGACACCTGTCTCTGGGAAGGGCCCTCAGCTGATTCCCCTGCTCCTCCCGCCTCGTCTCCTACCGTGCACAAGCCCAGTTCTCCTGGTGAACCCAGGAGTGGAAAACTGGGAGGCAGGGCAGCAGGCAGAGGAGTGAGCCTGAGTCCGAGGAGCCAGTTCAGCAGACGTGATCCCTAAGCCGGGTTGGCCGCTCTCTTCTGGCACTTGGACGCTCACAAAGTTCATCATGGAGCAGAGGAAGCAGATGTCAGGGCTTGTCAATGTAAGTGTGAGAAACCCCCCTCTCGGCCGATGGGTTGGATGTTAAAGATTCCTCGCCTTAATTGTTCTGTAGGTAAATGAGGGTGGTGTGTGCTGCTGTGGCTGTTGCTCAGGGCTGAAGTGGGCTTTGCGGGCGGTGTGGTGAGATTAGAAATGGATCACCCATCCGCAGACGAGGGTGGGAATTGCAGGACATGGAATGGAGCATGTGCTCCCTGTTTTATGCTAAGTTGAGGCAAGCAAGAGTGGGAGAGAAGCATCCACTACACAAAAATAGGGTTTGTAAACATGTACACCGTGTTTTTATCCAGAGTTTTGTAACTAATTGCATTTTTATCCCGCAATTGTAGCAAAATGCCAGACTTAACTGAACCAAATAAGAAAAACAGGAGCAAGAAAAAAAAAATCCCAGCTTGACGATACCGATTTGTACGCTGAAGTGTTGTAGTCCATATAGTGACAGGTCACCCCCACCTTTGGTCTCTGGGCTTTATTGAGAGGTTGTGGTATTTGGATATAGTGTGAGATAAAAGAACAGGGTGCCAAGTCTCTAAGCTGAATCGTTTGGAAGCTCTGCTCTATAAGGGATGTTATGCTGAAGCGTGACCCTAAAAGTCATCTTGAAGGACTTAACGTCAATAACTTCTTAAAGCCCCGAGTTTTTCTTTTTTTTTTTTTTTAAAAAAAAAGAAAAATTAAAAAAAACCCTATGTTCGTGAGAAGGAACAAAAAAAAAATTATCTTTTATTTTTAAATTAAATTAAAAGACCTTATTTTATATTTAATGTCAAAAAGCCAAATGCAGCCGATTTGTGTTAGTACATGACAGCAAGGAGGTAAAATGGCGAGGATAGGTAGATAAACAATTCATTTTTTAGTATATTTTTTTTTACTGGCGAATCTGAATGAAATACAACAATAGAGAGGCTATAAAACTGGAACTTGTATTTTTTTTTTTTCAGTTTCTTCAAGTGCTTTCTTGTTTTGCTCTTTAAAATAAAATTAGAAACCATGACTTTTTTTTTTTTTACATAATAATTTTAAATTTACGCAGTACTTTTAACTTGTTAGAACAACTATACTAGGTGCATTTTTTTTAAGTTGTTCTTTAGTTTCTTTTCTTACCCAGTATTTGTGAATATCCAAGTCTTTGTATGTGGATGCAGACTGTTTGATGGGAACGTGGATGGATACGTATGTGCGTATGGGAACATATTCACAAATCCACGTGCCTGCAAATCCACAGCAGAAACAGTAAAGGCAAAATGTCATCCTTTTCTTTAGAAGTTTTACAAAAATTTAAAGGTGGTTTACTGATTCACAGGTTTCACTGCACACTGAGAAAATTATGGTTTATTTCATAAATATTTACTAAACTTTTTTTTAAGGCTTATTCAGTAGTAATTATGCTGAAGTACAGGGCAGACTATTTTATTATATCACAGTTTATAGAGTCGGGGACATTTTAAAAGAAAAAATGTTTACTGACCTGTGATTGCCTACATTTCTACCACTTTCAGTCAGGTTTTTTTAACCCCAATTTTAAGCATATAAGTCAGGAAAAACTACATCCTGATCCATAAAGGGCTTTCCTCTTCCAAGCAGTCTCCTAACAGGAGTTAGCCTGACCACAACAGGGCTCCTCACAGCAGTAAGCGCTGCTCAGAGAAGCAGATGCTTGCAGGGAAAGGCCTTTTGTCTTGCACTACTGCATCTGAGATTTTTTTCCCCTTGCTTTTCACAATGGGTGAAAATACCTTGATTGTGTTGAAAAGCAAGCTGTTGCTGAAGTTTGCTTGACTTTTTTTTTTTTTTTTTTTTAAATTGTCCGGTTGCAGAAGTGGGATAAAGACCTTACAGCCCTCCCCAAGGGATCCTGGTTTCTGGGAATTTCTATTTATTGTTATTTTGAACAGTTTCCATAGGATGTAGTTCTGGCACTGCGTGACTGGTCCTCTCTTCACCTGCTTTAGTAAACCTATTAGCAATAGATATTCTGGCTTTATTAATTCACTGTTCCATGCTACATCTACTCCAGGGCAGAGGGACAATTCAAAGCCTGAGAGGAATATTTGGTTTTCCAGGTCCTCTCTGCTCAGGTTGTCAAAAGATGAGAGTATTTATTTTTATTTTTTTATTTTTATTTTTTTTTTTAACACTAACAATTATTGCCTGGCAACTGAACAGAGACCTTCAAAACTTGTATCACACAAACCATTGGTACCTCGTTTGTTAGCTTCCTTGCTTCTTGCCTTCTCTGATTATTCATAGTCAAACTAGGCCTTTCTCAATAGAGTGGATTTTAAAAATATATGTATAATGCAGCTGCCAAACTGAGAATGGAGATCCTGCAGTTTAGCACTCGGTAAACAAAATGTGACCAAGTACTTCCATGCCAATAGGTTTAAAGATTCCCAAATGAACATGAGTGCTGAGACCCCTGTAACCTGCTATACTATATCTTTTTGCATAAGACCTTCATTTACTCTCCTGTACGGTTCCTGAGATTATGGAGGCAGTTCTGTTCCTACAGTGAGGCCATTAGTAAAACCCCTTTAGACTTAGATACAAAGAAGTAGTGGTTCCAGAGTGATAATTTTTTTATTCTGAAGTTGTTTTTTGACCTCTTCTTTTGAGGCATGTTCATCCCTTTCATTTATTTTGTTCAGTTGATATGTATTTATATACAGTAGAAACATCACAATTTAGCTATTTTATTTGCTGCCCAAAATTTAAGCAGATATTACATGCAAGAAAAGCAATCTGGGAAAAAAAAAAATCAGGAAAATCTGATGAGACTGAAATGGAAGAAAACATTGTTCTGCA